>NC_091855.1:45565214-45867213 GCF_037783145.1 Equus przewalskii
AACACTTCAGGATCCTTGGGCCCCTTGGAATTTCCCATGGGGTCCTTGGAGTTCCTCCACCGAGTCACCATGGATATTCCAGCAGAATGCATAGTGAATCCATGTCCAGGGTGGACGTGTCTGCCTGGTCTGGAAGGGGGACAGCCTGTGTCAGAGAACCACTCCCCAACCCCGAGAACACCAGTCAGGGCGACTCACCTTCCTCGCCGCTGAGCCCCCGGGGCAAGCAGGCCCTGGGCTGGGGGTCCTGAGCCACCCAGCGTCTGCTCCAGGGCTGGAGTGCACGTCTGTGGGCCACCATCCGTCCTGCCGTGTGTCCCCCCAGCTAACCAGGAGATGCTGCAGAAGGTTGAGGTCGAATACGAAACGCTGCCTGGGTGGAAAGTGGACACCACGGGGGCCAGGAAGTGGGAGGACCTCCCCCCGCAGGCCCAGAACTACATTCGCTTCGTGGAGAATCACATCGGAGTGGCAGGTGAGTGCCCCGCGGCGGCCCGCCGTCCCTCTCCTGGCCGCGCGCGCCCCCCGATGACAGACCCTTTGCCTTTTCAGTGAAATGGGTTGGTGTCGGCAAGTCCAGAGATTCGATGATCCAGCTGTTTTAGACAAAGATGGAGCCGATCCCAGTGGGCCGCAGCGGGTCCCCGTCCCACTCAAACAGCGGCCGTCGTGGTCCTCGCCGACAAAACCGGCGCCGTGAACAAAGAAATATGAAAATTCGTTCCTGTATTTGGTATTTCTCTCTAAGCCTTCAGCCCAACCCGTTGATTTCTGCAATGATTTTAAACATCTGAAAGCCAGCGTTGTGTACATTTTTAAAATCCTGCTATTTAAAATGAGCTGGAGCGCTTAAAACACAGACCTCCTAGGGCACGTTCATTGTCCCGTGGTCGTGCGTCCGGTTGGAGCAGTTTGGTAATAAACACATCCAACAGCCACTGAGCGGTGTGGTTAGCACGTGTTTTGTTCTGACGTTGTCATTTTGTTTTGACTTTTAAACACCAAAAGGTGCCACTGACGCTCAAACAGTCCGGGCGACGCACGTGTTTGGTGGCCCAGGGCCAAGGCGTTCATTTGTTCAGATGACAAAACAGAACCAGCCCGTGTAAGAGACACGGGTCCTAAATATGTTTTCCCAAATTACATGTTTAAGTCAATGTCACCTAGATCCCTGAGCCCCCTGCCCCGGGGAGATGGAGTCATGCCAGCAGCCTCTTTTCGCTTCGATTGGGTACCCTCTGCCGTCACCCTCCGAATGTCACCAAAGAGCTGCCGAGAGCTTATGGTGTCTCAACCAGAAGCTGTGTAGCTTCCCTCAACACCTCCTCATGGTTTGGGGCAAACTTAGAAAAACTGCCCTTTCAACATTTCAGAGAGGGAAGGAATTATATGGAGAGACGCAGAGTCCGCCAGGGTTAAATCCTGGCTTTTTAGAGCTGAGAACGTCAGCTGGCGTCACTGAAATCGGTCAAGTGCCTGCTCGGCTGGCTTCCTGTGGACCCACTGGTCCAGGAAGGTCTGGCTGGCTCACACCGTGGGGACGCTAACTCATGTGACAGCATCTCAGGGGAGTGGGCCAAATTCGGAAACTCCTGTGACTTCACGCTCGCTAGCAAACTTGTCCAAACAGTGCCCAGCACAGCCTCCAGCGACTTGAAGGAAGGCAGGAAAACGAGTTCGCTATGCACCAGCTTCCTCCTCCTTCCCGGCACGCAGCGGCGTGGCTGCTTGGGGGCACAGGGCAGAAGCACAAGCAGAAACCGTTCTTGGAGTTTTCTGAGAATTCTTTCTTTCCGTGATCCAGCAAGAGGGACGACAGGAGAGAGCCCCGCGGCAGGGTAAGTTCTCAGGGAAGGAGGCGCCCCCTCAGCAGCACGGGACCCCACGCTCCTCCTCACCTCCTGGGGACGGGCTTCTTCTTGCGAGATGACTGTCTGGTAGCATGTTGTACAACAGACTGATGCACGCTCCTGACAATCAACCAGAGCAGGCATTTTTTTCAAAAGAAAGAGAAGTCATTTCATTCTACATAAAAAGCTCCACACCTGAGTTCACCTGCAGTTCAAAGCAGAGAGCTGCAAAGAAGGGCGAGGTTTACACACTGCCCTGGGGTGTGTGTAGATGGTTCACGGGTGGAAGACGTGAGCTTCGAGCGGAAATAGTTCTTCCCCGGTGCCTCTTCCTCACCCGCACACAGCCAGGCGCAGGACGCTCTGCTCTCGGAGGGAAGGGTCCGTGGAGGCAGCCTCCTTCTTTCCGGTACCAGATGTTTTGAGGGTCTGAGTAATTACAATAAGGTGCTCTCTACATTGCACCAATAACACAACCTCAGTGTAGACGAGCTCGTAGTGGTAAAGACAAATGATTGGATAATGTTGTTTGATAAAATGTGTTTCCAAGAACTTTGGAAAGCTGCCAGTTTCCTTAGAAGTTAAACCCCGTCTACCCCACCACCCAGCCCTCCACTCCAGGTGCCTCCCGCAATGAATGAACAGGAATGTCCAGAAAAAGCCTTAAACAGGGATCTGCAGAGCAGCCGTCTTCATCACAGCCCAGACTGGCACCAGCCCAGGTGTCTGTCGACAGGCAGACAAGCTGAGGTCCATCCACACATGGCATACACTCAGCCCCAGAGGAACGGACCACCCAGGGCTGCGAGAAGGTGGAGAGTCTCAAAGCCGGCATGTTGAGAGAAGAAGCCAGACACAAGAGCGCGTGGAAGTGCAGGATGGGCCTGCACATGTGAGGCTCCAGGACAGCAACGCTGCCCTGCAGGGACAGAAAGCAGAGCAATGGTGGCTTCTGCCAGGGTGGGGAGGGTGACTGGGGCACCCAGGAGTGTGCATTCATCCTAACGGATGGAACTGTACACTTACCCTCTGGGCATCCCACTGGGTGTAAATACAGTTTCACTATAAGGAAATGATGCCCCAGTTTAAAAGTTACTGCAAGTAATACAACCACATTACACAACCTTGGAACAGTTGAGACCCTGTCACTCAAAATTCTAGGACTCTGAGGCTACTTTGACTGAACCCTTTAATGATGCTCTTCCTGCTGGCCTCATCCTCTATGCCTCTGTTGCAGGGGGAAGTGCACTGCACTTCTCGTGGGAAAAGAGAAAGCGTGTTCCTTCCTCAACCTGATAAATAGTCACTTCCAGAATGTCCAATTTCTGAGGTCAAATCATGCCATTCAAATGGCAGATGCTTCGCATGAGCCCAGTTCCTTGCCAGCCAGCTCCCCTGGGCTATCCCCCCTCTCGGCAGGGCAGGTCTCCTCCCTCTGTGCTTCCACAGCCTCTTGCACTTCCCCTTTTGTGACATTTGTCCCACCAGAGGGCAGGGACCCAGGCTCTGTCAACCTAAAACACAGACTCGCCTGTTATTTTATCTCAAAATGAGCTTATGTGGGATAGCCAAAATAATTGCAATTTGGGATGTGCACACTACGGCAAACCATAGGCAAATCCAGAGAACAAGGCAGGGAGCTGCTTTTATGGAGAAAAAAGGGGAGCAGGGAGGGGCTGTTCTGATGGAAAGGCCATTGGGGGAAAGTAGCAGTTTGGGGCAGCAACTGCTTCTCATTGGCTGAGCTGAAGTGTTTCTCGTTGGCTGAGCTGAGGCGTTTCTCATTGGCTGAGCTGAGGCGTTTCTCATTGGCTGAGCTGAGGCGTTTCTCATTGGCTGAGCTGAGGCGTTTCTCATTGGCTGAGCTGAGGCGTTTCTCATTGGCTAGGTTATTACCACGAAAGGAGAAAAATCTTCCTCCAGTAGTAAAGTGGTTGTACTTCCAGTGGGAGATGCGAGCATCAGTCTCTTTCTGTTGGGTGTAATTGATGATGTGATAGGGTAGGGGAGTTCCACCTACACCCCGTCTTGACTCCAATTTAGTTAAGGTTTCTTTTAGTAATTTCCACAGCTCTACACAAGGCCACCCCCAAAGGCTTAGCACAGAGTTTGGCACTTGTTATGGGCTGAATTGTTTCCCCCTAAAACTCAAATGTTGAAGTCCCAACTCCCAGGACCTCAAAACAGGACTGTGTTTGAAGACAGGGCCTTAAGGACATAATTAATTTCCCCCCCAGCTTTATTGAGATATAATTGACATATAACATATTGAGATATAATTTTCATATAACATATAATTGACATATAATGTGTACCTTAGCTGTACATTAAGGTGTATAATGTGATGATTTGATACACATATATTGGGAAATGTGTTTTTTTTTAAAGATTGGCACCTGAGCTAACATCTGTTGCAAATCTCTTTTTTTTCCTTCTTCTTCTTCTTCTCCCCAGAGCTCCCCAGGACACAGTTGTATATTCTATTGCAGGTCCTTCCACTTGTGCTATGTGGGACACTGCCTCAGCATGGCCTGATGAGCAGTGCTAGGTCTGTACCCAGGATCTGAAGCTGTGAAACCCTGGGCCAGCCTTGTGAAATGTTTACCACAGTAAGGTTAGTTAATACTTCCTTCTCACATAATTACCCTTTTGGTGTTGCTGTTGTTATGGTGAGAACACTTAAGATCTACTCTCTGGGGCTGGCCCGGTGGCACAGTGGTTAAGTTCGCACTTTCTGCTTCGGTAGCCTGGGGTTCACTGGTTTGGATCCCTGGTGTGGACATGGCACTACTTGGCACGCCATGCTGTGGTAGGCATCCCACATATAAAGTAGAGGAAGATGGGCACAGATGTCAGCTCAGGGCCAGTCTTCCTCAGCAAAAAGAGGAGGATTGGCAGCAGATGTTAGCTCAGGGCTAATCTTCCTAAAAAAAAAAACAAAAATCTATCTCTTAGCAACTTTCAAGTACACAATGTGATATTGTTAACTATAGTCACCATGCTGTACATTAAATCCCTGAAAATTATCCATCTTATAAGTGGAAGTTTATACCCCTTGACCAACATCCCCATTTCCTCCACCCCCCAGCCCCTGGCAACTACCCTTCTACTCCGTTTCTATGAGTTCCATGATTTTAGATTCCACATATAAGTGAAGTCATACAGTATTTGTCTTTCTCTGTCTGACTTACATCACTTAGTATAGTGTCCTCCAGGCTCATTGCAAATGGCAGGATGTCTTTTTTTATGGCTGAATAATATTCCATTGTATACATATTGTCAACCTGAAAAACAAAGCAGCCAGCTATTTTATCAGTAAAATGAGTTTATTCAGGAATAGCCAAAGAATTGCAATTTGGGATATGCATGCTATGGCAGACCATGGGCAAATCCAACAATCAAAGGAGAGGAACATTATCTTATAGGGAAAAAGGAGGAAATTGGGAGGGGTTGTTTTGAAGAAAGTCCATTGGAGAAAAGCAAGAGTTCAGGATGGTGATGGTTACTCGTTGGCTGAGTTGCTGGGGTCACTGATTTCTGCTTGTGACGCAATGTACATTTCTTCCAGTAATTGATGATTCTTTCCTCTAGAGGACTTCTGTTGGGGCCTGTAATTGATCATTTTCCTTTCCTATAATTGACCAAGAGTGGTACTGCATAGGAGATCCCTCTTCTGGCTTCCTGACTCCATTTTAAATGAGGTTTACCTTTTCACAATATATATATGATAACGAATTCTTAATCTCAGGTCTGTGTGCTGGATGCCCAGTAAGCCAATCAGTGAGACACCAGTGCTTGGAGATGGAGAAAGGTTTATCAGAATTGGCCAAAACGAGAAAGCAGGAGAACAGGTTCTCTCAGATTCAGTTTAACAAAAGAAGGAAGCAGGGCTCCTTTTAGGGCTGAGGAGCTTGGGAGGTGGAGTTTTTGGGAAACAAAGGGGAAGTCCTTGTTTCTTTCACTTCACATAAGACCTTAAGCTACTAAACTTCTTGGCACCAGTGGCAGCTGGGGTCAGGTCATCTGGTGCTCATAACTTCCTTAAAGGCATTCCTTTTCTTCTTCAAAACGAGCTGATAAATCTTTGTGCCCACTGAGTCACCCCTCAGGTTAAACAAGAAAACAGCAAATTAACAAGCTGTAACAATGTGTGGGCTGCGAAGAAAGCATTTGGGCTCAACAAATACATCTAACAGGGATTGAGGTTATTTATCTAGGATTTTCATGAGAACGAACTTCTTTTCATCTGTGGCTGTGTTGGGAACAAGGTCAAAGGGTAACCATGTTCTTATGGAATATTTACAGTAACCCTCAGGTACCCAGCTTCATATACACCACATCTTCTTTACCCATTCATCTGTCAATGGACACTTAGGTTGTTCCCATGTCTTGGCTATTGTGAATAGTGCTGCACTGAAGAAGGGGTGCAGATATTGCTTCTAGACCCTTATTTCACTCCCTTCATAAACTCAGAGGTGGGAGTGCTGGATCACATGGTAGTTCTATTTTCAATTTTTTGAGTAACCAGGAGATAAGTTTTAAAGAGGTCGTATGGGTGGGCTTTAATCCAATCTGATGGTGTCCTTATAAGAAGAGGATATGAGGGGCTGGCCCCGTGGCCGAGTGGTTAAGTTCGCATGCTCCGCTGCAGGCGGCCCAGTGTTTCGTCAGTTCGAATCCTGGGCGCGGACATGGCACTGCTCATCAGACCACGCTGAGGCAGCGTCCCACATGCCACAACTAGAAGAACCCACAACGAAGAATACACAACTATGTACCGGGGGGCTTTGGGGAGAAAAAGGAAAAAATAAAATCTTTAAAAAAAAAATAAAAAAAAATAAAAAAGAAGAGGATATGAGGACACAGACACGCACAGAGGTACGACCATGTGAGGACACAGGGAGAAGACGGTGTCTGCACGCCCAGGAAGAGAGGCCTCGGGAGGAATCAGCCCTGCCAACACCCTGACCTCGGACCTCCAGCCTCCAGGACAAGGAGAGAAGGTGGATGTAAGCCGTCCTGTCCGGGCGCTTTGTTGTGGCGGCCCTCGAAAACTCCTACAACACTTAGTGGACCCGCCACACCTATTTCTTAAACTGAAATTAGATCGGAATGAGAGAGCTGACAAGATTCTCTTTTAATGTTTTGCATCTATTTGCTGTGTCTTAAAAGATCCTAAGGCATTCTCAAATCTGAACACAAATCTTAAATAATTCCCAGACCTGTAAGACTAAAAGACTCCCAGGCATTCATCGATTTCTGGGACAAAACCAACAAGTGTGTGTTTCGGCACAACTGACTCTAGAACCGCACACCCTTCCAGTCGTTTTCTAACAGCTAGATCTTAAGTCAGCACGAGGGAGGCCATCTTAGGGAAAGGAAGCAACATTGTAACTGTACAAGACCCTGACTCACTTGTCTCTGTGGATACATTCTAGCCTGCGCGGAGCCTAGATGATCAAGCACCTCTCACTTTTACAAAATACGTGATCTCTAGTTCTACGACTCTTGCTTACCTATATCTGCCAGCTGTGATAAGACGACAACTTTGTCCCCTGAGTTCCCCAGGAACGTGACGCCCTCCAGAAATAAAATTCTGCGTTGGTACCCGTCACGAATGACAGAAGGAAGAGATCCCTAAACCCCTCCTTCCCCGCCCCTCTCCCCTGTGTAACCGCCTCAAGATGCTGTACGCTTTTAAGATGGTTGTTTAGGACACTAGTCCAGCATCTTGCGATTATGCTAGCTAATCCTATAAACTTTTCCTTTCTGAACCACTGGCTTGTTTGCAATTGATTGGCACCTGATTGCAGCGAGCACAACCAGCCCCTATTTGCTCCGTTACAGTTCGCCTAGAACAGAACAAGCACGATCGTGCGGGCGACGCGGCAACGAGACCCTGCGGAGCCCCTGGCGGCCTGGCCCCCGAGAGGAGGGCGGGGCGCGCGGGGCAAAGGGCGGCCCTGCCCGCGCGCGGGGCCACCGAGCACGTCCCCGGCCGGGACGAGGCGTCATGTGTGACGTGGACTCCGTGTGCGACGCGGTGTCGTGACGTGGACGTCACGTGTGACGTGGTGTGTAAGAGCGAGGCATCCAGCCTTCGTCTCGGGAAGCGCAGGGGACAGAGGAGCAGGCTGAACGGCAGCGGCGGGCTGGGGCCGCGTCCGCCTGGTCGGCGGGAGCCCGGGGTGGGACGCGGGACGGCGGCCGGACCGCAGGAACCGGCTGTAAAGAGCACTTCCGGGCCACCGAGGCAGCGCTCATACGTCACCCTCCACTTCCGGGAGGGCTGGGAATCCCTCCCAATTAAAAGTTAGGAAAAAGTGAATCATCCTCGAACTTTGGTGACTTAAACGAGGAGATATAACCAGTTTCTATACTTGTTTAGGGGCCGAAAAAACCAGGGGAAACACCCCGCGTCCCCCTGCGCCGCCGCGCCGACTTCCTAATCGACGTCGCCCTCGGCCTTTCCCTCCCCGCCAAGCTCCGCCCCCGTCTTCGCCTCTGGCCAATCTCGCACCGCGCCACGCGCGAATCCCGCCCCCGCCCGCGGCCTTTCCCGCGCCTCCGAGTCCCGCCCCCCAGTGCACAAGCCCCGCCCTTTCCCTCACCGTCGACCTATCCCGCGCCGCCCGCGAGTCCCGACCTCCCACTCGCCCCGCCCCCGACGCGCCGCCTCCGACCCTCGACCTCGCCCCCGGCCTTTCCCGCGCCGCCGAGTCCCGCCCCCGGCGCACGAGCCCCGCCCGCGCTCTCGCCCCCGGCCTATCCTGCGCCACGCCGGCCTCAAGACCCGCCCCCTCCCCTGCTCCCGGCCTACCCCCGCCGCGCGCCGCGCACGAGCCCGCCCCCGACCCCCCGCGGGGCTTGGCGCGCGGCTGTGGCGTCACCAGTGGCGGCGAGGCGCGGCCGCCGAGCTGCGCCGCTCCGGCCCCGCGGCCATGCCCAAGCGGGGCTGCCCCTTCGCGGACGCGGCCCCGCTGCAGCTCAAAGTCCGCGTGGGCCAGAGGGAGCTGAGCCGCGGCGTGTGCGCCGAGCGCTATTCGCGGGAGATCTTCGGTGAGTGCGGCGTTGGGCGTACTCGCCGCGGCGCGGGGCCTGGGCGGGCGGTCTCTGCAGGCCGCGCCCCCGGGAGCCGGGAGGCCTCGGGGCCGGCCGTCCGGCCGGGACTTGGGAGCAGTGAGTGGGGCGTGAATGCGTCCGCACCCACCCGTTCTGGCCACAGGAAGTGCTCCTGCTCCTGGCTCCCCTGGCCCCTTAAACGTGCTGTCTCAGGGCTCTGTCCCGCGGGAGATGCTCGACCTGGTCTAGCCCTGGTCTCATCGGCACTAGGGTCCCTCAGGCCCAGCGAGAGGTCGTGGGGCGGGATGTCCTGGATGGAGTAAGCCGGCAGAAGTACCGGTTCCAAACCTCAGAAGTGTTTGTGGAGCGCGCCCTCCCTGCCAGGCACTGTGGCCGCGCATACACCCTGCCTGGCGGGAGCTCCCCGGTCCAGTGGGGGATCAGCAGGAGAAGGAAGTTTCGGTGGCCATCAGGGCACAACCCCCTGGAGGGCTGTCAGAGGTGTCATGGAGGAACAGAGACTAGCCGAATCCTGCAGTGAGTAGGAGTTAGGCAGAGAGGGAGAGGAAGGGAATTCCAAGCAGAGGGAAGAGAGTATGCAAAGGCCGGGAAGCAGGAGAGTGCGGCAGGACTCAGTGTGGCTGGAACGTCCAGTTCAAGGTGAGATGTGAGGGCACTGAGCTATCGGAGGCCTTCTCATTGGGCTTTCTCATGCATATTTTTAGGGGCGTTGATATTATTGATGATCATTTGGGGGTGATTAATACCCTGGGGCAGGTACAAAGGGGAGTTTACTTACCTAGTGCTTGGGGGCATTAGTTTCGTACCCACAGAGCACTTAGAAAAGGACCTGGGTGTTTGTAATTGAGTGGGGCTGCTGTGCTTTAGGCATGTGGGGAAGAACCCAGCCTCTGGAGGCCCCGGTTCTCTTTCTCCTGCTGCTCCCCCCATCAGATAAAAAAGAGTGGAGCCGTGGGGACTGTGGCCTGACTGCAAGTGTGTGCCCTGTCAGGATGTGCAAAGCGTGTAAACACGGAGCAGGCAGAAAGAAGAGTTACAAACAAGCGGGGACTCAGTCAGTCTAGCTTTTCACCCTCTCCGTTAACCACACCATCCTGGGGTGTTTGCAGAGGGTTGTCACTCCAAGCCCTAACCCTGACCTCTTTACTTTGAATGGACCACAGGCCCTTAAAGACAAGCATTAGCCTCACCATGTGACGCTCCCCCCATTCCCATCCCATCATAATTGGGGGGGGGGGGCGCGGAAGGAGCTGGGTGTGGCAGGGCTGTCGTCAGCCACTCGGTTTGAGTTACCTGATAACTATCATGTAGAGCCAGCAGCTTCTAAGATGTGCACCCGGGCTCTGTTGGGACAAGGCAGAAAACCACGAACAAAGCATTTCTGGGGCTGGCACCCGGCTTTGGATCTTGTGAAAGCCCCTGCATGACTGACATGTAGTCCGGTGGAAAGCCACCGCTCCTGATGCTGAGCAGCCACTTCAGCTCCAGGGGTTGGGGGTGTCCGAGGCCCACAGAGGTCTGGAAAGTTCTGGGATACCTTTATCAGGAGCTGGGTGCTGCCTTGTCTTTTGCCAGTAGCTCTGCAGGAGAGGAAGGGGGTGCACATGGCCTGGAGTCACAGACCCAGCTCTAAGCTGCCTCCGGCTGTGAAGTAGTGCCAGCTTGCCGGGTGCTGGGGAGGAGAGGAACAACAGTGAGGTGAGGCCACTCGTCCACAGAGCCGTGTGGAAAAGGAGCAGAGTGACAGGAGAGGGAGCCCAGGTGGGGCTGCAGGGTCCAGGAGCTTCCTGCAGGAGGTGGCAGCTGAGCTCGGGTAAGGAAGGGTGGGAGGGCAGAGTGGGATTCAGCTGGCCAAGGAGCAGCCTAGGCCGGGGTGACAGAATCACAGAGCACAAAAGAGGCCTCACCATGCCCGGCTTGCAGGATGAGCTGGCTGCGCAAGGGCTTCCACTCTGCAAAAGTGTAAACGGGAGGAATGATTTGTCTTCCCCAGAGAAGACCAAGCAACTCCTTTTTCGAGGGGCCCAGGCCTACATGGACCACGCGTGGGAGGAAGACTGCGCTATCGTTGACCTGCCAGAGTCCCCAAAGCCCAGCCCCACGGAGGCCTCTCGGGCAGCACGTGGACAGATGCTAATCGGCCCGGATGGCCGGCTGACCAGGAGCCGGGCCCAGGCCGCCGAAGCCGGTGAGTGAGGTCCGCAGCAGACCTTGGAGCTATGTGCCCAGGATGTGGCAGCAAGTACGGTTCCCTCCATCTGTGACACTGTCTGCCCAGGGGCTTTTCCTCCCCTGGCAAGCGGGAGCCAGGCCAACACCAGAAGGCTCCTGACAGTGGGAGGCTCTGCCCCTACCACCATCCAAGTCTGGGAGTTGTGAAACAGCTTCTATCTGTTGGGTCAGAAAAGGAAAACAAACCCACCTGGGGCTCCCGCCTGCTCACCACCTGCAGCTCCCCCCCAGAGTCCCGTCCAGGTGGGATCAACCCGATTAGGTCCCTATGCAGTGTAGTCAGCTCTGTTGCTGGTTAAAAACCACAGTCTCCGGGCCAGCCCCCTGGTCTGGGCAGGGCCCAGGAACCTCGTTAACTGGTGATGCAGGGGCCACAGTTTGAGACACAGATGCTAGACACACAGGGGAAGGCCATGAGGGCTCTGGTGCAAGCCGTCGGGGGCCGAGCTGATCCTTCCAGTCCGACAGCTCGGTGGCGGGAGGTGTAGGTAGCAGTGATGGAGGAGCGCTCAACTGGAGTGAGTCACAGAAACCCTGGTCATGTACTCCGTGGGCACCTGGGACCTCTCCCGACTCAGGTCTGTTTGCTATCCTTGCTCACAGGCTGTTCTGAGGACCCAGTGGTCCATCAGGTGGGGGAGGTGGCTCAGCCCTCTGTCCTCAGGTCAGGGAGGCGGTGGTCCTGCAGCACCCAGCATTTCGAGTCCCCTTCCGGGCCTGACAGGTGGCGTTTCTTCCTGCCAGACCCGTCTGGGGCAGCATCCGGAGCCTGCTCCTCGTGCGTGCGAGCCGTGGACGGGAAGGCGGCATGTGGCCAGTGTGAGCGTGCCCTCTGCAGGCTGTGCGTGCGCAGTTGCGGCGGCTGTGGGGCCGTGGTCTGCACCGTGTGTGCCCTCGTGGAGTAAGTACTGGGCTGCTGGGGCTGGGTTGGGGGCCAGGCAGTTGGGAGAGTGGGCCCATTCTGGCATGGCCTATGGGGCGTGGTGATGGCGGTGAATGCCTCACCCAACTTGAAGCTCTTTTGAAGTCTGTCATCCTTTCTAAAGGAGATCTGGATCTCGCAGGTTGCCAGCTCTGTGCCGGATTGTGGTCTTCTATCTTAAGCCATTCGTGGTATGGTCCTTTAGGCCCTCACATTAGGACCGTCTCCCGTGGGTTTCCTCCGTTGGTGCCCGTGGCAGCCGCACCCCATCTCTGGGAGTCTGGCAGGGTACGGGCTGTCTAGAGCAGGAAAGCCAGTGTTTGTCAGCCTGTCCTGTGAGTGTGTGCCTGGATCCCGTCCCTACTCGTGAGGTGTCGGGCAGCGGCCGCAGCCAGTGGCCAGTCTTGGCTGACAGGTGGGACAGGCAGTGCCCTGTAAGAAAGGCGAGTGCCCCAGACAGACTCGGAGCTGGTTCCGTAGACCCCAAACTACCTGAGTCCCCGCGGTCTTTCAAACCGAGCACAGGAAGTTGAGAAGGCCCGTTAGGTGGGCGGTGGCAGGGCCTGGCAGGGGGACACGGGCCTGGGGAAGTCTCGCGCCACCCAGCTCGGGGCTCATGTGTTGGCGGGTTATGAATGTGGAATTCTTCTTTCGTCTTCACCAGCTTCATCCTTCTCTTCCTGTTTCTGTGTGAGCTGAATAGGGCAGGGGCTTCCCAGTGCCCACGGCCTTCTTGCGTGGGGGCGGGACGGAGGGGGTGAGAGGCGGCACCCTCCTCCCGCTGGCCCCACGCTGGAAGCTTGGAACCTTCCTCCTGCCCCACACAGGTCTTCACAGGACTTTCCACACGGTTTTCTCCTACCTCTGCTGCTTGCTTCCTTCTCCCCAGCTACCCACAGAATTCACACTGATGTGGCTGCACCCAGGGCCCGGGGCTCTCCGCCCGTTTTGCAAACCCACGGGCTACTCCACTGTAGTGGTCACAGGCCTCCTGCCCTCTCCTGGTGCGCTCGGGGCTGTGTGCTGAGCCGCGGTCGAGAGCTGGGCTTGTCACGGGGCCTGCAGGCAGGTGCCACAGCTGCAACCCCCTGCGGACGCAGCTCAGACGGAACGTCCCGCCTCATGTCTCCTGTAGCATCACCAGTTTCCGGTCCTTTCAGGATCTCTGACAGGTTTCCCTGCGACTTGTTGAATTTCCTCGTCCTTATCTATGTGACATGCTTCCACTGGAACCATCGTGATCCAGTAAATCCTAACTGGACACCTGGGAGGGTTCTAGGGGCTTCCGTCTGATTTAAAACCTGGGTTGGGCCCCAGACGAGCTCTTCAGCTGTCGCTGTCAGCCCAGGCTGCTCTGACACACCCACCGCTTGGCGGCTTCAGCCATAGACAGTTCTCAGCTCCCAGACCGCGGCGTCTTGGGGCTGGCTCCTCTTTGCCATGAGGCGGGACCTCCTGTGGGCCTTCTCCCCATGGCCTCACCACCTTCCCTCTGTGGGCTTTTCCTCCTCCTGTGGCCTTCTTCTTCTGAGGACCTGGCCCTGTGGGGTCAGGGCCCACCCTGCTACAGTGTGACCTTGTCCTGACTCGTTAGACATGTAGCCAGTGGCCCTGCTGCCACATGAGGTCCTTACGTCAGGGTAGCACCTCAGCATAGACACTCGGGGCACACTCCTCAGCCTAACAGCAGCTCTTCTCTGTCCTCCCTGTGATGTCGCAGCTGTGGTGCCGTTCACGAGAAGGTGCTGTGTGCCAGCTGTGCCATGTTCGAAGCCTGAGCCTGCGCGTGCGTGAATGGCAGCCCCGCCTGGACGGCTGCGCCTGTGTCAACGTGGAGAAGCCGGGGAGCGGCCTTTCGTTTTATATTTTGTACTCCTGAGGACAGAAGTGAATAAACCCTTTATATTTGGACAAGAGGACTCGCTTGGTAACAGGTCCAAGGGTGTCGCCTCCTGGAGCGCGTGACCGCCGGGTGCGGTGGTGTGCGGGCCTCTGTGCCGGCTCTCACACGTGGCGGCTCAGTTAGTGCCCACCAAGCTCCATGTGAGGTTCATGCCCATCACCCCATCTCACAGACGGGAAAGCTGCAGCCAGGTGGGCTGCTTACCGTGACCAGCCAGTGATGGTAGGACGGATGTGAAGCCAGGTCCTCTGAGCCCACAGTGCAGAACCATTGTGCCAGCACACCTCGGGAAAAGGGCTGATGTCCCCAAGGTGCCACTGTAACACCCCCATGTGGGTGTCCGCTCGCTTTTCTGGATGTATGTGTGAAGGGGGACCTGGGTGACCTGACAGTCCCTGTCCTCCAGGAGCATTGCCCATGGGGGTCATGTGCTCTCTCGTTTTGGGACAGTGCAGTTTGTGAGGCCTGAAGGGAGAGGAGTTGAGAGAGGTGGTGGGGTGGCCAGGAGGATGAGGAGGAGGCACAGACAGAATCTTGGACAAGCAGGCTGCAGGTCCTCCTTGGCTGGCACTTGGGTTCTGGTTCCCACACACAAGGGTCCCCTGCAGGGTCACCTCAGCGCTGTGGGCCCTGTGCCCCCCAGGGACGAGTCAGAGGGTAGATGCTGATTCTGAGAGGCAGCCAGGTGATGGGTTGAAGCCGGGCCCGGGGTGGGCTTTGCTGTTGTGGGCGGAGCGTAGAGCCACTGAAGTGGGGACGGGGACCCACAGCGAGGCATCGGGACAGCAGGTTGCTGGTGGCGGTCAGGCTGTGGAGTGGGATTGCAGATGGCTGCCTGGGGGCTTCCTGAACTGAGAGCATTCTGAGGCTGCTCCTGCCCAGCTGGCCTGAGGGCTGTGGCTGACAGGAGGTCTGGGCCAGGAGCACCAGAAACAGTGAGCTGTCCAAACAGTGAGCCATCCAGTGGCCACCTCATGGGCTTGCCCACCTCCTATCCCCTGGCTTCCTCTAGGGACCCTGGGCCTCCCTCCAGGTGTCCACCTGCAGCCCACAGCCCCAGTAAGCACCTAGAAAGATGCTCCCCATCACTAATCCTTAGGGAAATGCAAGTCAAAACCACGAGGACATGCCACCTCACGCCCATCAGGATGGCCCCTGTGAAAAAATAGCAGCCAACGAGTGTTCGCGAGGATGAGGAAAGACGGGAGCCCTGTGCACTGTTGGTGGGAAGGTAACACGGTGCAGCCACTGTGGGACAGGATAGTGGTTCCTCCAAACATGAAAAATAGAATTTCCATGGGTCCTAGCACCCCCCTTCTGGTCTGCACACAAGAGGACTGACAGCGCAGACCAGGACAGTGATCTGCACAGCCACGTTCACAGCGGCATTACTCACAGCAGCCAAAAGGTGGCAGCACCTAAGTGTCCATTGACAGAAGAATGGCTAGACGAAATGTGGTCCATCCACAGTGGAATATTACTCAGCCCTAAAAAGGCGGGAAATTCTGACACACGCTTCAACACAGATGAACCTTGAGGACCTTAGGTTCAGTGAAATAAGCCAGTCGGAAAAAGATAAGTTCTGTGTGATTCCACTCATGAGGTCCCGCGAGGAGTCAGCTTCATAGAGACAGAGGGTAGAATGGTGGGTGCCAGGGGCTGGGGAAAGGCAGGGGGTGTTAGTGTTTAATGGGGACAGAGTTTCAGTTTGAGAAAATGAAAAGTTCTGGAGATGGATGGTGGGGATGGCCGCACAACAGTGTGAATGTGCCTAATGCCACTGAACTGCACTCTTAACAATGGTTAAGATGGTAAAATTTACGTATACTTCACCAATAAAAAATATTTGAAATGTTAAAAAGACAATCGACTATTGAAAGTAAAAGTAACAACGGTGTATTTTGGGGGTTTTGACGTGGAAATAAAATTTCTGACGACAGCACAAAGACGGAAACGGAAGGTACTGTTTGAAGGGTCTCACCTGTGAAGGGCTGAACTGTCGCTGGAAGGGAACAGTTCCTGAGAAATAAGACAGATCCCAAAGCAGCCAGGCTGGGGCTGCGCTCCTGCAGTCATTCTACATGCAACGCAGCGTCCTGGATTGGATCCTGGGGCAGAGAAGGAACAGTGGTGGGGAAAAGTGGTGAAATGAGCGAATAAAGGAGATAAAATGGGATGTTTAAAAAAATACTCATTTAATCCAAAATAAGGCAGAAAAAGAGGAAAGAAGGAACGAAGAACAAATGGGCCACAGATGGCAAGGTGGTGGTGAAGCTTTGCCATGTATGTTGGGAGCGTCTGAACAGCTCAGGGCACACTATTCGATTGTCTGAAACACAACAAAAAGGCAAGACCCAACTCTGTGTTGTTTACGAGAAATGCACCTTAGGTATAAAGACACAAATGAAAGCCAGAGGCTGGAATAAGCGTCTGGAACAACGAACTGCTGCTTTGAGCAACACTCCCTGGGGTGGCGTCCACCGGAGGGTGGGCCCAGCCATGCTCCCTCGGCAGTGGGACCCCACGCCCGACCTGGACACCGGCCTGGGCTTGTCAGCCCCTCACTGGGAACTGCCCATCCAGCCCACAGCCCCAGCTCAGGGCCTCCTTTACTCACACCTGCCCACATGTGCTAAGGTCACTTCTGTGTCTATTTCCCTGTCCCCCGCCCCATGTGCTGGGAGGAGCCGATGTGGGTCTGTGGGACACAGGTGTGGGCCCTGGTTACAGGACCCTGGCCCCGCTGACCCTCACTGTGCCAATCTGCGACTCACCAGGCCCTGGCCATGGCCGCAGGGCCTGGCGCTCCCAGTCTGCTCTGGCTTTCCTGGCCCGGACAGATGGCCCTCAGTTTTCTGTCTGAGGTGCCTGTCTCCCGCACCCCGGGGCGCTCTTCCCAGGCTGCTGCAGGACGTGCCTGCGCAGCCCCCATCGTGGCCTCCTGGAAGGTGAGGGCTTTTCTGCCCCTTGCTCATCCCCTCGTGGCCCTCCCACCTGGGATGGGGGTGCAAGATAGGTCCATGCTTGTGTCCATGCCCAAGACCTTGAAGCGTCTCCACAGCCACAGGAATGTCCCCAGCGCATCTCCCATCACCCAAGGGGGTCCCGTGGGAAGGAACAACTCCGCCCCTCGGCCTGACAGCCCAGCTCCAGCTTCAAAGGCACCGCCCCATTCTCCACATCACATCTGCCACTTTTTTTGATAGCCATATGCTCAAAATTTGAGGAAGGGGATTGCTGTATTTTCTGGTTTCTATGATGTACATTTTTTCCCTTTTATTGTGTTAAAATACACAAAGCATAGACTTCACCATCTTGACCATTTTTAAATGTACAGTTCAGTGACATTAAGTACATTCACATTGTTGCAGAGCTACCAGCACCATCACCCCCAGAACTGTTTTCATCTTGCAAATCTGAAACTGTCCCCATTAAACACTAACTCCCCAGCCCCTCCCCCAGCCCCTGGCACCCTCCGTTCTGCTTCCTGTCTCTCTGAATTTGATGACTAGGGACCTCCTACGAGTGGAATCACACAGTATTTGTCCTTTTATGACTGGCTTATTTCACTCAGCATGATGTCCTCAGGGTTCATCCACGTTGTAGTGTTAGGATTTCCTCCTTAAGGCTGGCTAGGATTCCAGTGTCTGGGTGTACTGCGTTTTATCTGTTCGTCAGTTGATAGACACGTGTTGCTTCCACCTCTTGGCTGTTGTGAATAATGCTGCTATGAACATGGGTGTAGAAATATTTCTTCGAGACCCTGCTTACCCAGAAGCGGGATGGCTGGATCACATGGTAATTATATTTTTAATTTCTTGAGGAATCTTCATACTGTTTTTCTCAGTGGCTGTACCATTTTACATTCCCACCAGCAGTACACAAGGCTTCCAATCTGATGTGCATTTTCATGTGTCTGAAATCTGGGTGTCTCTTACCTCCAGAGCATCATTTCGTTTGTAACATTTGTTGTATGTTTGTAATTTCCAAAATAGCTTTGTAGTGGTGACATCCTTCACAGCCTGTCAAAACTGAGGCAATAGGGACCAGCCAGAGGAGAACTGGGGGCCCCTCCAGAAGTGCCCCCAGGCCCAGACTGTCCCCCACCCCGTGCTCCTCGCAGGCGCCCCCTCCAGCAGAAGGGGGGCAGCCACCCCACCCTACCCCAGGGAATGCCAACCACCTAGGAGCCTGGAGAGGCTGTCTCGTTCTTCAGGCCCAGGCCCTATAAATGTCCGGACATCCGGCCACACCTGCGGACTGGTGGACTGGAGAGATGAGGAAGCTGAGGCACCACTGCCCCACCCACGCCTCTCACTGGACCCAGGCCCCCAGGGATCCCGCCTGTTACTTGCCGCCCGCCAGGCGTCCACCAGGTGGCGCCCACAGCACGTCCTGCTGGGCTGCTAGACTCAGGGCAGGTCCCCGTGTCTGGGGGCATCATGGGCCCAACGCTGGCAGCCCCTCCTCCCAGCTGTCCCAGACTTGCTGTGACCTTCAGCAGGTCCTTCCTGTTGGTTAGGATCCACTGGACGGATAGGGCTGTGAGTAGATGGCCATGCTCTGGGTGGCCTTCAGGGTATGGGGCTGGGGTGAAGCCAGGTGGGGACAGGGACAGCCAGAGCCTCTCCTCCCTCCAGCAAGGCCTGCCAGAGCTGGGAGAGAGACATCTCCCCTCAGAGGCTGTCCCTGGGCCTGGGGGCAAGCTGACCCACGCACAGGCCAGGCAGGAAAGACGGGTGCTGCCCACGAGCCAGCCAGCCCACACGATCCTTCACCCGCCACCCAGCAAAACAAGCCACCAAGTTGAAAAGCAATCTTTATTGAAGAATTTAGAGGGAGAGTCTCATATTATAATAGTAAAAATACTAAAGTTGAATGTAAAAAACGCCATGGTGCAGGGCAGCGTCTGGACGGGGCGCGGGGGGGCGCAGTGACGGCCCCTCGGGGGTTGGGGGCCAGGGGGCGGGCGGGAGAGTAAAGCGTCTATAAGGACAAGTGCTACCAGGGGCAGCCAGAGGTGAGCCGTCCCGCAGGGAGAGAAGGCGTGGCGGGAGGGGCTTTCTCCTCACTACGATTAAAAACCCCAAGATGCACGTGAACAGCGTAATACACAGCAACAGATTTCAGCCTTGTTCCCCTGTCTCCCGGGGCCAACCCCGCCCAACCCAGGCCCAGCCCCATCTCAGGGCCACTCTCCTCCGGCCTTGGCGCCAGGGGCTGCCACATGCCCCCACCACAAGGGAGAGGGCGCCAGGCCAGCATGCCACAACTAGGTTGCTTCTAGCGTCCCCAAGTGGGACTGAGATAAGTGGGAGCCAGGGACAGCTGGCGAGAGGGCCTGAGGGGCCACAGGCAGGGCCCGTGGACCCCCGATTGCACGTGGCTGCAGAAGTCCTCAACGTTTTCCTACGTGGATCTAACTGTTCTGAAGACCGAGGCCACACCGGATGAAATAAATTAAGAAAAGCCGCAGGACAATTCTCCTCCCGACCTGGCTGGTGGGAGGACGCCGCCTCCAAAGTGGGCAGCCCTGCCCGCAGCACAAGACGCTTTCCCATCCGCAGAGGAGCGCGTGGTTCCTCTCACGCATCCAGAAATAAAAAACGTTAAATACAGATCATCCGAGAGCGAGACGTCCTCGCGATCCATCGAAGCCAACATCTGGAGCATGTGGCTGCCCAGGCGGCGTCCACCAGCACGGCCAGCTGGCCCTCCTCAGGCCGTGCCGCTGGCCGAGTAGGAGAACTGGGGGAAGTGGGGCCTCCGCTCGCTGTCCACACCCTCCATCGTGTCGTCTGTAGGCAGGCAGGGGCAGGAAGCAGCTCAGACCCCAGAGCACAGCTGCCACCCATCGGGGGAAACCGAGGCAGGCCCCTGCAGGCCAGCCTCCCAGACTCTATTTGGTGACCCCCGACCCTCACAATGCCGGGGCAGGAGGACAGCGGCCCTCCCACCCACATCAGCACTCCCCCGAGGGAACCTTTTTCATCAAACGTGGACCTGCAGGCCTCCCGCACTCTGTGGTCTGGAGAGGAGGGAGGGACAGGCTGGGGAGGGAGTCAGCAGGGAGCCCACCCCTCACCTTGGTCGGGCGGCGTGATGGTGATCATCTGGGCCGTGAACTCCTCATCAAAATACCTGGTGTCTGTCTCCGATGTGACCTGGGGCTTGAAGGGCGGGCTGAGCTGCAGGACAGGGCAGGGGGCCAGTTACAGGACTCGCTCTGCACTGCCCAGCACCCCGACCCAACCGCAGCCCCAGGGAGCCAAGCCCCAACTTAGGAAGTACCTCACGTCTCCCAGTGGACTGTGCCCAGGCGGTACGGATGCCCCAAAAAAGGGGCAAGGCCACCCACGCCCAGACAAAGCTCTGGGAAGGAGACACAGGGGAGGGGCAGTGGTCTGGGGCCTGAGCAGTCGGACAGGCTCCTCAGACCAGGGCAGGCCCTGCTCACAGTGGCCCCTGCAGGTGACAGGAGGGAGTGCAGCCCAGCTTTGCTGGACCTCCCATGCCTCCAGACATAAGGGGACCGGCCCACTTTTCTTTTTTCTTTTTTTTCTAGCTTTCTTAGTTTTCTTTCTGGTTTTCTGACAAACTGGGAGGGGGATGAAAAGGAACACCATGGAAGGTGTCTAGGGTGGGCTCCCGGCCCTACCCCCCCAGGTACCATTCATACCCCTTCCTGA
The DNA here is from genome assembly GCF_037783145.1 of Equus przewalskii. Classification (NCBI taxonomy): domain Eukaryota; kingdom Metazoa; phylum Chordata; class Mammalia; order Perissodactyla; family Equidae; genus Equus; species Equus przewalskii. The sequence continues at coordinate 45,585,894 of NC_091855.1, forward strand.
CCAGAGTGGCTCAGCCCAGCTGCCAGGGACTTCCCTGGGGCCCAAGAATGCCCCTCTCGAGTAAGGCATGACGGAGGACTGTTACGTCCCCTCAGTCCCTTGACCCACCTGGGCCAGGAGTGGCATTCCCACGCAGTGGGCCTACAGGACAGCCATGGCTCCCACAGGCCCAAGGAGCAAAGGCCAATGACAGCCAAGTGGAGGGCAGGGCTTGAGGGGCCCGCTGCCACCCTGCAAGGGGACCCAAGGAGCAGCCAGCCCGTGTCCAGTGGCCATGGCAGCCCCAGCCAGGGGCCTGGGGTGAAAGGGGAACTGCTCTGCCCAAGCCCTGCCTGTACCTGCCCCCCAAATCCACAGGGGGCTCCGGGGGCGCTCCCTGCCCAACCTCCCCCAGGAAATGAGGAAGGATTGAGGTCAGACAACCAGAAGAACTGGGAAAGTGGGGCACTGCCCCACTCCATTGCCAGCCTCAGGCACGCACCATTAGGGAAGGGAGCTCTGGTACTCAAACCTGACGGGGGCGGAGGTGCGGGGAGTCCACACGCACGTGGCTCCTCCTGGGAGGAACGAGGACCCCGGACGGTGCCGAGGAAGAAACCTTCTGAGCCCGGGCAGGGGCATGGGTGGGTGTGAGCGGGTGTGTGCAGCTGTGTGAGCGGGTGGGTGTGCATCAAGCCCCACGCACCTTCTTCTCATACACGTCCTGCCACACGATGCTGGCAAAGAAGCGGTGCTGCATGATCTCCTTGGCGTCCTCGGAGCCCCCGCCCAGCCTAGGGAAGGACACAGGCCGGTGATGGCATCGCCACCTACCCGGCTCCTCCTCCCCCTTGGTGAGGTGGACAGCCTGGTCCCGGGGGGTGGGGGCCCAGTGCCGTGGGGACACTGCAGCCTCCCCAGGAGACTGGAGGACGGGGTGCTGGCGCGGCTTCCTGCCAGCCCAGGGCCCGGGCAGGGGGCGCACCTCTGCTTGGGGTCCTTCTTGAGCAGCCCCGAGAGCAGGGACTTGGCCTCAGGGCTGAGCGTGCGCGGGAAGCGGATCTCCTCCATGAGGATGAGCTCGAAGAGCTTCTCGTGGTCCTGGTTGTAGAAGGGCAGGCGGCCGCACACCATCTCGTACATGACCACGCCCAGCCCCCACCAGTCCACCGCCCGGCCGTAATCGTTGTCCTCCAGCACCTGGGGGACGCAGGGGCACGGGGTCAGAGGGTGCCCGGGACACAGGGGGCATGGGGGAACTCAGGGGACCCGGGGGGACTTGGAGAACAGGGGGACATGGGGGAAACCAGGGACACAGGATCACAGGGCACCCAGGACACGGAGAACATGGACACAGAGGACAAGGAGACACGGGGACATGGGGGGACAGGGGACATGGGGACACAGGGGACATGGGGAGACACAGGGGACTCAGGGGCACATGGCAGATGTGCACCTCGGGGGCCAGGTACTCAGGTGTCCCGCAGAAGGTCTTCATGGTGGCCCCATCCTTGATGCCCTCCTTGCACAGCCCAAAGTCAGTGATCTTGATGTGCCCGTCCTTGTCCAGCATGAGGTTCTCCAGCTGTCGGGGAGGCAGCCTCTGGTCAGCGCCTGCCCTCCCATGCCCCAGGCCCCAGGCCCCGCCCCCAGCCGCCACGGGCCCACCTTGAGGTCACGGTAGACGACATTCTTCTCAGAGTGCAGGTAGTCCAGGGCCGACACGATCTCGGCGCCGTAAAAGCGGGCCCGGTCCTCGGGGAACACGCGCTCCCGGGACAGGTGGAAGAAGAGCTGCAGGACCACGAGCCTGAGCAGCGGCCAGGCCAGGTGCCCTCCCCGCCCCAGCCACCTCCACCAGGGTCCCCGGGCGAGGCGCACGGGCAGGCTGAGACCCTAACTCAGAAGGGGGCACTGGGAGCCTTGTGGGGGGAGCGGGGCAGGTCACCCACAGGGCAGGCACCCCACACAGCTGGGGCAGCAGCACCGTCCCCGCCCTACCTCGCCCCCGTTGGCGTACTCCATGACGAAGCACAGGCGGTCATGGGTCTGGAAGGAGTACTTGAGAGCCTGCAAGGAAGAGGAGCTGGGACCTCGGCCTGGAGCCGGGCGGGCACCTGCCACCGGGCTGCCCCACGCGCCCTGCTGGAGGGATGGTCACTGGGGGTCTGGGCAAGTCTGGGGCTGGGGAGGCAGGATCTCAGAAGCCGGCAGGCTCCGGCAGCTGTGCGGAGGCTCCCCTGCAGGGAAGGCCGAGGCCACCAACTGGGAAGTGGGCCGGCAGCACGAGCACCCCCAGCCAGAGGAGAACACATCCTCCAGGGCAGAGTGGCCGGGCGCCTTCCCACCTCAAACCACAGGTGGCCTTGCTCGACGAGGAGCACCCCCAGAGGACCGACTCTCACCCACAAATGCTGACCCTGAACCTCGACAAGCGGCTGAGCCTCACTCACAGAAATACGGGACAACAGGCTACAGGCCTCAGGCAGCGGGGGACCCGTGCCCACAATGCTCCAGCCCCCACACCCCGTCCCCCGGAGACCCAATATGAGGGTGCATGGGGCAGGGGGACACCATCGCCAAGACGGACACGGGTGAGCTAGACTGGAGGGACCAAGGAGTTTCTGTCGAATGCGACACGGTGTTGGGTTACAGGGACACACGGAAGGGTGGGAGGCAATGACACAAAGCCTGGGCTTTTCCTCAGAATCCTTCAGCCAGGTGAAGGGAAAGGGGCGAGATGGAGCAAAGGAGGCAAAACCACAAGAACGAACGAGCTGGGCGAAGAGACACGACGCCTGGTTTTAACAGCGCCTGATGTTTCTTGTGGAAAAGGTTTTAAGGAACCAAAATGCCAGGGAAGTGCGACGGCTTCCTGCTTTGCCCCTGCTTTGGGCAAGGAAACCGTGCTGGGCAGAGGGGATGGCCTGGGGTGGCCCCGGGGAGAGCCCATTGAGTGTGGCCCAGCAGATCCCCAAGGCCTGACCCCCAGGGGCACAAGGCCCATCTGCCCGACTGCCAACCAGCCTACCCTGCCTCCAGGAGTGAGCCGGCTGGGCCTCCTCCTGGGCGGAGTCATCCCACCCCCAGCCCTGCCACAACCCCCCACCCCTCCCCAGGACAGGGAGCCCCCAGCTTGAGCCTCCTCAGAGGGGAAGCAGCCAGCGGGCTGTGTGCAGGAGGCAGGGCCTCGGGCAGAGCCGAGGGAAGACCCAGGTCACCTGCCCCTACTGCCAGCGGGGCAGCCAGCACAACCCCACCAGCCCCGCATTGGACACCTCCACCCTGACCTCCTCCGAGCCTGCCCACCGCCGGCTCAAGTTGTGAAGCACAGGGAGCCCTCAGTCCCAGAACAGACATCCATCCTTCAGTGACAGGCTGGTGCGAGTGACCGTCTGACCCTGTGCCCCACTCCCATGCCACCCACCCAGGGCACAGAGGGGACGCCCCTGAGGTGGCCAGAGGCCACTCACCGTCAGGAAGGGATGCCGGGAGTTCTGGAGCACGCGGTTCTCCGTGAGCGTGTGGGCCACCTCGTCCTGAAAGACAGGTCCCAGTGAGCCGCCGCCCCTGCTCCCAGCCAGCCCCTCCCAGCCCGGCACCCCACCTTGGCCACGATGACTTCCTTCTTCAGGATCTTCATGGCGTAGTAGCGGCCCGTGGCCTTCTCCTTCACCAGAATCACCTTCCCAAAGGTGCCTTTGCCCAGGAGCTTCAGGTACTCAAACTCGTTCATGGTCTGAGGGGGCAGAGGGCAGGCACCCAGGGTCAGGGGCAGTGGGGTGACAGCCTGCAGCCCGACAGCAATGTGGGCGACAGGGGCCCGGGGCCACCACAGCCGACCTTGGGGCTGGGCACAAGCGGGTCCCCTTCCTCACCATGGACCTGGGGGCCCATGGGGAGCCCGGGGCTGGGGGAGAACGCAGAGCTGTGCGCCCCAACTCAAAGCTCTGGGGCTGGGGGACGGTGGGAGCCCGGGGCTGGGGGAGAACACGGAGCTGTGCGCCCCAACTCAAAGCTCTGGGGCTGGGGGACGGTGGTAGTCCAGGGCTGGGGGAGAACGTGGGGCTGTGCGCCCCAACTCAAAGCTCTGGGGCTGGGGGACGGTGGGAGTCCAGGGCTGGGGGAGAACGTGGGGCTGTGCACCCCGACTCAGAGCTCTGGGGCTGGGGGACGGTGGGAGTCCAGGGCTGGGGGAGAACGTGGGGCTGTGCGCCCCAACCCAAAGCTCTGGGGCTGGGGGACAGTGGGAGTCCAGGGCTGGGGGAGAACGTGGGGCTGTGCACCCCAACTCAAAGCTCTGGGGCTGGAGGACGGTGGGAGTCCAGGGCTGGGGGAAAACGCGGGGCTGTGCGCCCCGACTCAGAGCTCTGGGGCTGGGGGACGGTGGGAGTCCAGGACTGGGGGAGAATGCGGGGCTGCGAGCCCCAACTCAAAGTGCTGGGGCTGGGGGACGGTGGGAGTGACAGCGCCCGGGTCTCTGGAACCTCACTTCCGACACAGGGCTCTGAGGGTCAGACTGCTGCCCACAGGCAAGGCCCAAGAGGGAGCTAAGCTGGGGCGGGGGGACCCAGAGTAGTGTGGGGGTTCTCCTGGCCCCGCCTGCTGGGACCCCGTGTCCGCCAGACCCCCCAGAGGCAGGGGACAGGCCTCACCACACGGTGTTTGGGCTTGGCCAGGGACACCTCCATCTCCTCGGCCCCAGAGTTGTCACTGGGTGAGCCCGATCGGAAGTCCATCTCTTCCTCCTGCCTCTTGAGCCCATCAGCCACTGTCTGGATGGCAGTCGTCCACTCCTCCCTGCAGGGTGGTCAGGTAAGGCCCCCGGCCCCCAGGCCAGGGTCCCCTCCCTCCGCAGCCCCAGCTCAGAGACCCCAGAGAGAGAGGCCCAAGGAGACCACCCCCCTATGACCTGGGCCGGCCACACCAGGTCCTGGACACTGGCAACCCGGAGGCCCAGCCCCCCAGCAAGGTCGCATCCCCTCCCCACTTGGGGCCTGGCCAGCCGTTTCTGGAGCAGGCTCTGAGGAGGCCTGGGAGCAGCAGGGAGCAAGGGCGGGGTGAGCAGGAGTCCACGCGTCCGTCGCGTACCGCTCCTCGGGCGTCTCCACGTGGAAGGTGCGCTCGATCACCGTGGTCCACTGCAGGCAGCGGATGATGAAGGTGTTGGGCCTGGGCCGCTCCGTCTTCATCAGCTGGCACTCTGGGGGGGACCAGCAGGTGGGCATCCTGTCCGCACACATGCCCTCCTCTCGGCCCACCTGGCCCACCCGAGCACCCCACCCATGGGGTCCTGGGAAGCCCTGTCCCATCCCCTCTCCAAGCCTAGTTTCCCTCTATAAAACAGGGCTGGGACCCCTCTGGCGGCTCGGACACTGCTCTGGAGCTGCGATGCGGCCCCATGGGTGTGTCTGAGGCGAGGTCAGGCCAGGCCCAGCTCCTGCCTTCATCTCCTCCTGCAGTCCTTCCTGCAGTGTTTGACCCCGCTGCGCACCAGACCACAGCCCTCGACTGGCCACAGGGTGAGGATATGGGGGTCTCAGGGAGGGGGCCGGCAGGAGGGGGCCTCGTGGGAAAGCAGCTCGCCCCCCGAGCAGCGACGTCCCGCCATTCTCCCAATCACACAGTGACTGCCAGTCCCACCGCCCCCTCTCCACACAGGGCCAATCCCAGGGTGGTGGCTGGTGGCGACTCGCCCTGCAGAGAGGTTGGCTGTCCTGCAAGACATGACCCCTGGAGGCTGCTCAGGCCATACGCACCCTACTCTGACGCCCACCCCTTCCACCACCACGGGGACTGGGGAGTCCAGACACATACAGGAGTATAAACGGGCTGGCAGGCCCGGGAGTGGGCACACACCTGGAGCACACACACACCTAGAACACGCACACCTGGAGCACACACACCTAGAATATGCACATCTGGAGCACTGACATCTGGAGCGCGCACACACCTGGAACACAGATGCCTAGAGCACTCACACCTGGGGCACACGCACACATGGAGCACACACACCTGGGGCACACGCACACCTGCAGCTGCGGGACTGTGGGGATGCACCAGGCCCACAGAGAGGCGTGAGTGTGGGGGACTGCTGAGGGCTTCTGGGTGGGGTTCTGACCCAGCCTGTGGGAGGCGGGAGGGGGCCGCAGGGCCAGCAAAGGGGCTCCCAACATTCCAGTGTGTGGGCCCTGGCAACCGCGAGGGTCCCCAGCTGGGCTCAGCCAAGTGCAAAGGAGCTGTCTCCCAGGCCTGGAGGCCAGGAGGGGGCTTGGGGCCGGCCTCATAGGGAAGGCTGTGTCAACACGGGGATGGGCAGGGGGCGGGGGCGGGTGTAAAACATCCTCCTCATCGGCTTTCTCGGTCCCTGTACACCCACCTCCCACTCACGCATCAGGGACCACCAGGTGCTCCAGGACCAGGCACCCATCCCAGAGCCTGGCTTCCCTGGCCCTGGGATCCATCCCCAAGGAAAGGCCCCCGATGCAGAGGCCCCAGCACAGCCACCTCCCTGACTGGCATGGCTCTGCCCCTGGGCCGGAGCTCCGGCTGGCCTAGGGGCTGGTCCAAGGCCCCAGCACCCCCTCTGCTCAGGCAGCCCCTCTGGCTGGTGCTCGCCTCCCGTGTGCCTCTGGAAAGCCCGCCCACCCCCCACACTCACCCTGGGAACACTCCTGAGGGGTCTTGCCACCTAGAAAGGCAGCACCCACCCTGGCTGAGCCTCCTTCCGAGCCCTGAAGCCCTGGATCCCTGCCGAGCTGGCACTGGGGGGTGCCCGGACACCACAGTGAGGTCTCCCGCTCTGCCCCAAGGTTGTGGGGATGGGAGTGTCCGCCTCCTTGGTCTCCCCCTCTCCCCAGGGCCACTGCCCTACCAGCAAACGGTGGCTTGAGAAGGTGGGGCCGGGGGTAGGGGGAGGCAGGAGGAAGGTTCAGGTCTCACAGGAACTGGGTCCCCGTAAAGCCCCCCACCCCAGGAGCCTCGTGGGGCAAGAGCTCTGCTCCTCCCCAACAGAAGCCCTGGGGAGAGGTACACTGGCTGCGCCCCTCGCCCCTGCAGCACAGGGCCAGGCAAGCTGGGGGTGGGCAGACAGCCAAGGTGCCAGAACTGCCCACCTCTGTATCTGCAGGCACAGAGGCTACGAGTCCTTCCCTGTCAGCCTACCTCCTCCTACGACCTGGACCAGAACCTGGGGTCTGGTGAGGTGAGGGTGCTGGGGGACCCCAGGCTCCCAGGCCGCATGGCAGTGAGGGCAGAGAGGTATGAAGGAGGCTGGGGGGAAGCCTTGGACTCCCACGGTGGGCACTGCACCCCGCACCCAAGATGGCAACCCGAGACGGACCCTGGGGGTCTGCCAGCTTATAAGGCCATCACTCACCCATCCACCCAGGCAGAGCTGGGCTCCAGGCGGCCGTACTGAGAACGGGGACCCGGCTAGAGGCCCACCTGCCCAGCACCCCACCCACCGGCCCATCTCCACACCTGGTCTCCACAGCCCCGTGGGTAGGCCACGCCTGCGGCCCCCTCACAGGTACGGAACGAGGCCACAGTAGCACATGGGTTAAAAACTGCTGGGTTGTCCAGCTTTGCGAGATGCCCCAGGCCAGCCATGCCACACTTGTCTATCCTACGTGGGGCACCCCTACCCCAACCCCAGCTGAGGGTGGAAGCAAACGCACCCCACAGGGGTCCAAGAACCTTCACCGGGAGAGCCACGGGCTCCTGCTGGGGGTGACAGGGCACCCCAAAGCTAGGTGCCCCTCAGCACTCTCTCCCTGCCTCTGCACCCAAGGGCTGCATGGGCCCCCGCTGGAGGAGGGGCACCCCGTTGGCTGCCTGCCCCAGGCCCGGCTCTGTCCCGACTTGGCCAGGCCCTCCAGCCCCCAGAGCAGGAGTGCCCAGGGGCAGGTCCAGGGTCGCCAGCCTTGGGACTCGGCACAGAGACCCCGTCAGCCAGAGGCAGCCACTAAGCCGTCCCCAAGGTGACTCGGAGCCAGTGCTGCCCAATCCGGCCCCTGGTGGGCTGCCGGCCCCAGACACAGAGGCTCAGGGGCCCTCAGCATGGCGGCTGCTGGGCACAGAGGGCTCCCACCACCCTGCCGTCTGGGGCCAGGGCCGACCCCAGCGCCCCAGTTCCCAGGCCGGGCGGCCGCGGCACACTCACGTGCCACCGAGAAGTTGTTGAGGGGCGACTCGCGCTGCTCCACGTCCTGCGGCCGCTCCTTGTAGCCGATGAAGGTGCCGTCGTTCTTGAGGAGGAAGTACCGGGGCCGCCAGGTCTTGATGTACTCTCCTGAGGACACGAGGGCAGTGAGGGGCTGTGCCCACCAGGCTGCGCTCCCAGCCCCCCGCAGATCTCCATCCTAGTGGTGAATCAGCAGTTGACTCTACCCAAAGGCACAGGTACCAACCCTGATTGCCCCTGGGTGGCAGGTGATGGGTGGGCAGGCAGGGCTTGCCATGTGGAAGTGCCCACATCTGATAAAGAGCCCACCCCACCTGTGTTGGAAAGGGGGCCAGGTGGGCACCTGGACATGGGGGGAGGGGCACGACTGACAAGAGGCTAGCCTAGTCCAGAGAGCCTTCCTGGAGGAGGCGGCACCAAGCCAGTGGGTCTCCAGCAGGCACCAGCAATAGCTCAGATACCAGCTATGGCAACCTGCCGGGGCTTCAGGGCTGAGAGCTCTCCCCACTCACCCCGGGTCCAGCCAGGGGGTGGCTGCAACAATTACTGTGATGACGGTAGCAGTGGCTGCCCACCACAGCTGGCCCCTGGCTGAGAGGAGGCAGCCTGGCATCCAGTGGTGAGGGGAGAGCCCCACACTCAGCCTGAGACTCAGGGGCTCCCCTGGCAGACACAGGCCCATCTGTAGCCCGCCCCCTCGGGCTGGGCCTCAGGACAAGGCCCCCACCACCGTGTGACAACACTCGCTGTCCAGGGGCCCAGACACAGTCGTGGGCACCATGGTGAAGCCAGACCCCGGCAGTGGCCGTGCGGCCTTCGGGCTCAGACCTGCCACCCTGGCCCCCACAAGTCACCCAGGTACACGGGAAAGTTCCCCGAAGTTGTGCAACATGAGCCGCACGCAGGGCTCCCGTGCAGGAATCCGAGCAGATGTCCTCTGCCATATTCGAGCAACTGTCATTTTTCATACTGACACCCGGAAAAAATGTTCCATTTACATTTTGCCGAGCAAGGAGTTTGAACAACAACAGAGAACTTACTAATTAGGCAACTGCTTCATCAGAGGAGCCGCTGGGCAGAGGGCAGAGAGGGGCTGGGGTCCCTGAGCTCTGGGTCCGGGCTTTCCAGCCAGGCTGAGCCGCGGACATGGGCACCTGCAGGGACGTGGGCGGCTCCTCCTCCCCAAGCCGCACTGCCCAGACCCCTTCCAACAAAGCGCCCTGGGCGTGGCCTCTGGGGTCCAGCCCTCACCCTGCATGATGCAGGGCTGCTGGGAGTATGCTGGGAGATGGGAGCTCCAGCCACTCCCAGCATCTGTCCCCAGGGGGCCCACCTGCAGACCGTGTCCCTGGCTCCAGGCGGGGGTCACCACCAGCCCAGACACCGCCAGCACAGGGAGGACCTGAGTAGCAGCCAGTAAGCTGCCCCAACCCCAACAGCACTTAGCAGGGTCTCTGCCGAGCCCTCCGAGCCCCTGGAGACAGTCAGCTGGGAAGGCTGTGGTCCAGCCACCTTCTGATGCTAGCCCCTGGCCCTGGCCCGGCACCCCCCACGCCATGCCACGCAGTCCCACCCAGCCTCCCAGGCACTCCTTCCCCATCGGTGCAGCGGGTAGGCGCAAGAAGACTAGGCTCCGGGGGCTGTGTGCACCCCAGCGCCCGCGCCGTCCCGGGCCGCCCGCTGCTTGCTCCCACCCGCCTGCACGCCAGTCTGGAGCTGTCGGCCCCTGATGGAGTGCCTCCCATCCCGCCAGCTGCCGCTCCCCAGGACGCTAACTGAGCGAGGAGAGTGATGAGTGCCTTACCCGAGCAGCCCTGAAAATCCATCTTGATTCACCAACTGCCACGGGCCCCCACCGTGCCCAGTGCAGCCCCCCAGCGCTGTACCCCGCACATGCAGTCAGCATGTGTGCCCCACACGGAGGGTCCACACAGGTCCCCCATTCAGCAGGACCCGCACACCAGACTGCGCGTCAGTTTCCCCACCATGGGTGAGGCCGTCAGTCCACCGGGGTCCAGGATCCCCTGGAACAGGGGTGCCAGAGCCACTAAGCACTGAGGACCTGCCCGGCCATGTGACCCTGCACCTGCCATCTACCAGCTTTCACACCACAGGCCCAACCCCAGGGCTGGGAAGGTTCAAGAACCCAGAGCTAGAGGGGAGGGGCCCAAGGGAGTGGCACTCGCTCTGGCTGGGAGGAGGCTGAGAGGAAGGAGCCCAACCCCACCGAGCCCACAGGGAGGGGCCGGGGATGGGCCGTGAGCCTGCGGGGCCTTCCACCAGGCCCCAGCCCCAGGGCACTGCAGGGGGGCAGCTCTGGCCGAGCTCTGCCTGGCCCCACAGGCTGGGCCCAGGAACCGGGCGTCACACAGGTGGGAGCAAGGACCAGGGAAGGCGGTCTCACTCAGCCCCTCACCCTCAGCAGCCAGGCACAGACCCCTCGAGGAGGAGAGTCACCCTGGGGGGGCCTGGGGAGGCCTAGGGAGGCCGGGGCCAAAGCTCTGAGACACACAGACCCCCTTCTTCAGCATCTCGGACGCTCCCGCCTGCGGAGGTCCAGCCAAGCGGTTACTGGGGGGCCACCAGCAGCGCCAGCTGCGGCCTGGGCCGTGACCTGCATCTCAATGAGTTCAGCCCAGACGGGATGCCCGGCGGGCAGGCGGGCAGCCGGCCCAGACAGACGGGAGCCCAGGGCCCTGCTTACTCCCAGAGCTGGGGGTGACACAAGAGGGGGCAAATAGAGGAGACAGCGATCCCTGTGAACGCCTGTGCCCGGCCACCGCTGTCCTCTCGGCCACAGGGTTCCTGCGGCCATGGGGGCCAGACATACACATCAACCAGTGCTGGCGGGGGAGGGCAGCCTTCACTCCGGGCACAGATATGGGCAAGTGACAAATGAGGAACCCAAGTCTGCCCCTCAGGACACTGCTCCCTAAACAGGGGTCCCCCCTGTTCCCCAGGGCCAGATGCCCACCCACAACCAGGGTGATCGCCTGGCAGCAGCCACTCGGGTGGACACCAGGACCTGGTTCCAGGCCATGTCTCTTCTGTCCCTGCCACTCACGCCCATGCTCAGCCTGGGCCCCCCACCAGCCACTCCATCCTACCCGCTGCAAACACTTCAGACCAGCACCCTGGAGGCCACACGGGGCCTCAGCACAGCCCCGGGACCAGGCCATGCAGTCCCACATCGCAGTCGGCTCGGGTCCCCGCACGCAGGTCAGTAGCCCAGCCAGGAGGACCCCCACACCCACTGCCAGGAGACAGGAGCCACGGCCGAGCTGGGGGCAGGCGCTGGGAGGCACTGGGGGTCTGGTGCCCACCCCCACCCAGAGGGGCTGTCCTGGGCAGGCAGGCAGGATGGGGGGCAGATCGGTTCCCCCTCAGGGTCCTCTCAGAAGCACAGCTGGGGGTGGAGGAGGGACCCACACTGCCCTGGGCCCTGCGGCACCACACCCACCCCTCCGAGACCACCTGCTGCCCAGCTGCCAGGGAAAGGGACACGTGCCCCATGAACCCTTAACCCCCAGGCTGGCCCACCCGCAGCAAGGGCTACAGGCTGGAGGAAGCAGTTGCCCAGGGCGGGGGGCAGCACGCAGGCTTAGCTGGACTCCTGTGCCTGGACCGAGGCTCCCCCACCTCTTCCTGCCTCTCACGGCCCCTCAGCTCCCAGCCCTGGTCCCCTCGGCATCCCCGTGTGCCATCCACCAGGAGGTCCCTGCCACCAATCATGCTCATCCCGGGAGCCAATTCCTCCCAAGGAAGGGACTGGAGGACCTCCAAGGAAGGGGGATTCCTCGCCAGCAGCCCCAGCCTCCCACAGCCCAAATCACCCCAATTGGGCCACCGAGCTGGGGCTTGGGGACAAGATGAGCACAGGCCAAGCACCTACCCTCTCCACGCCTCCCAGCCACATGTCCAGGCCACACCGTGGGTCACCGGGCCTCGGACTAGGGGGCCTGGACGGGGTGCTGTGGGTGGGACTGGGGCACACAGTATGCAGGCTCCCTCAGTATGCCACAGCCTGGGCCTGAGGCGTGAGTCCTCCCAGCTCCCTCGTGTCTTGGCCCCTGTGAACTATGCACACAGCCGCGAGGCCACCGAGCCCCTGCACACAGCCACCAGGCCACTGAGCCTCTGCACGTGGTCACCAAGCCATTGAGTTTTTGCAAGCGGCCGCTAGGCCACCGTGATTTTGCACGCGGCCACCAGGCCATGGCGCCCTGAGTTCCGAGAGCATTCTCCTCAAGTCCCCAGTTCTTGGCGAAACTGCTGGATAAACACTTTGCCGCAGTGGTGGTGGCGGTGGCAGGCGGTGGCTGGCGGGGTGCCAGGCGGCACCGAGCTGTTTCTCCACAGCAAAGCGAGCCCCAGCAGGCCCGGGGAGCGGGTGCCAGCTGACAGCGGCGACCGCGCGGTCCCCCGCCGCCGACACATCCATCGCGCCGACAGCTGCAGGGCGCCCATCCACTTTCTCCGGCACAGCGAGCACACGGCCGGCTGACGGCGCCCATCCATCGCCGCCCACCAGGCAGGGGCAGGCGGCGGGCACGGGTCACCTTGGGGGACCCAGCCTACTAGGTCTCTGCCTGTGCCCAGGTCGGGGTCCCACGTCCCTGTCCCATCAGCAACTGACGGCCAGAGCCCTGGAGCCCCATAAAGCAGACCCAGGGCAGGCAGGAGGGTGCAAACCTCCAGGGCCCCCTCCTCGGGCCTGAGCCTTCCCACGGGCGGCACTCACAGGTCAGCACAGGTCAGGGCATGAATGGCCAGTGTGGACGAGAGAGGAGAGGAGAGGTGTCCACTGCTGGCCCAGCAGAGGGCTGACAGGTGGAGGAGGACAGACGTTCCCCGACTGGGCCACTGAGCCTGGCCAGGCCTTCCCCCGGCCCATGATCCAGCCCCGCCCTCCTAGAAGGCCTGCCTGGCAGGCAGGGATCATTATGCCCACTACTCAGGGAAACTGAGGCCCAAGGGAGAGCACTCTCAAGCTCACAGAGGCAGATGGTGACCAGAGACCCAGGTCCCGCTGCCCGGGCTGGGCTGGCTCCTTGACACAAACCGACAGCTCTTCACGACTGTTCAGTTCTACCATCAAGCAGGTGTGCCCAACACACAGACTCGGGAGCAGCCGGGGCGTGCAGGGCGGGAGGCAGGGTCGCGGTCAGGGGGTACCGCCATGCCCACTTCCACCTCCATCGAGGCACAGCAGAAGGTGCTGGGGGCCACTTACCCGCTTCAGCTGCCCCAGGACAGCGCCTGGTTTGGGGCCTCTTGCCGACTGCCACCTCCAGCGCCCCTCCAGCTGCAGCCCCCTGCAGAGGACCTTGGTCTGGACATACCACCCAACTGGCCATCTTCCCGGAAACTCTGCCTCCCCCTCAGGCACCAAACTCACCCTCCTGCAGGCCTTGACCCCAGCCCACCACACACCCGACCTGTCGCCCAGCTGGCTGATGCTGAGTCCCAGGCCATGCCTCTGGCCTGGTCCAGCTGGCCCCCTGCCTCACTTCTAGTCTCCCTGCCCCAAGCAGCCCACTCACCTACCCACGTCATCGCTTCTTCAGGGACCCTCCTCAGACAAGGCCACAGCCCCACTGCCCAGTGCCCCCGCTCGCTCTCCCTGCACAGGGCCCGACAGGCCTTGTCCGGCCACCCAGGGCCTGCATAGGCGCCCTGCCCACAGCCCAGTCCCATGGACTCCTCCTTAATTGAGCCCGCTTCTGGGTCACCAGCCTCCCCTGCCCTCTCCACACGGCATGTGCCCGGCCTCACCACAGCGGGGTATGGGGAGCTGGGCTGGAAAGACCCAGGCTGGGTCCAGGGTTCAGCAGCAGCCACAGCCACACACACCTCCACTTGAAGAGGCATCCTGTGGGTAACACTTTCCTGGGGGGCCAGGGGAGGGTAGCGGACAGTCCCCGGAGCTGTCAGTCCACCAGCTTCCCCCATCTGCTGGCCCCTTGGGTCACAGGCCCCAGGAGAGGGGGCTCCTGACACCCCTAGCCCTGGCCCAGGCCCTCCAGTGGCCCCTGCCCAAGGCCACACGACATGTGAGTTCTGGGTTTCCAGAAGATTTCCCCAGGGACACGCCTGACTCCTGTGCCAGGAGCCCAGGATGCACCCAACCAAACCAAGGAAGGTACCAGGGCGGGAAGGAGGCGGCCAGGAGGGGCCAGAAGACAGAGAGAAGGGACAAGCAGCACAGCCCCAGAGTGGGTGCAGGGACGGCCAGCGAGCCCTCCTGCAGACACAGCCCGCGGGGAAGGACAGGAGCGCCACAGCAGGCCCCTTCCAGGGCCAGGACAGGGACACCGTGCAAGTTGCCGTGGGCGCCGGCCCACACCCCCTGCCCGCAAACACTTGAGAGGGGGCAAAGGCCAAGACCTTGTCGTCTACGGGACCCCAGCCTCTGTCGAGCCAGGGCCTTCCCGCTGGGGTGAGGGGCCCCAGCACTGACGGCGGACACGGGCCTCACTCCCAACACCCCCAGGAAAAAGCAGCCCTGTGGGCAGGGACCCGAGTCTCCCAAGCCAGGACGGGACACGCCCTGCACAGGGAGGGCCTTCACAGCACTGTGACCGTTTCTTACTTATTTTTGCCGGAACTGGGAGCCACTCCCTGCAGTGGGAGAGCCCCGAGGGCAGTGAGGCCGGCTCATGTGGCCACCTCTATCACCCCCTTTCCTCCTGTGACAGAGGCAGACTGTGTCCTTCCAGCTGCCAGCCCTGTCACCTCACATCCCTGGCCACACCCACTCGGCCTCGCCCCCCCCCCCCCCCCCCCGTCCCCACCGAGCTCATCACAGGCCCCCAAACTCTGGCCTGCCCTGTGTCCTACAGAGGGCCGGCCACCCCGACTCCCCCTGCCAAAGCGGAGCACCAGCCCCCTGCCAGCCACAGGGCGCCCCCCAGTGCAGGGCTCCCGCCCCCGGCTCTCCTCAAAAGCAGCCTCCAGTGCTGGAAACCCCCACCCCTGATGGGACAACCAGCTGAGGCCTCTGGGCTGGCAGGACCACCTGGGAGATTACTGGGGGATCAGTGACCCCAAACCCAGCCCAAAGGACCCTGCCCCAAAGGCACCAGGGCTGGCAGAAGCAACACCAAAGAACCCCCACCCTCAATTTCAATGTTTCTGAAACACAGGGCCGTTATCTCCTAGGGTTGAAGAGACGCACCTGAAGGCTGGGAGAAAGGCAGCCAGGGAGGCGGGAGCTGGCCTGGGGCCCACCCTGACCGGCAATCCCAGCCCGGAGCCCCAGGGCCCTCTGCCCACCTGCACATGGCCAGGTCTGGGCTGCGGGCCTTGACGGGGGGGACATGGGCAGGGGCTGGGCAGGGCGAGTGGGCGGGAGCAGCGGGCGGCGGCCCACCAAGGGGTGGCCCTGGGGAGCAGGCTTCAAGTGACAGCTGCTGGCTCTGCTGAAGGGAGGCCCACGGGGAGGGCGCTGGCCCCGAGCCTGGCTGGGTGTGCCCGGGCGGAGGGGATGCCAGCCACAGCCGAGCCAGCTCCCTCCCCGCACTCCCGCAGCCCTTCTGGGAACCTGGCGGGACCTGGGCCTCTCCTGAGAAGTGGTGGTGGTTTGGGTGCCAGGCTCCGGCCTACGCCACTGACATTCCAGCCTCCTCTCATTCCAAGCCTCAGTTTCCCTTCTGTGTAATGTGCACAGTGCTGCCCCGGCCCCACCCCTCCTTCCGGCCCCCCATGAGTCAGGCCCCCAAGGGGCAGCCCTGTGGAGTCAGCACTGCCTGCTCGGGGGGGCCCCCAGGCGCAGGCCCAGGGACCAGGGCCAGGCAGGCGGTGACCCCACACCCCCAGCATGGGGCAGCTGAGCTTCCTCTTTTGTTGTTTGTTTTGAAGGGAGAACTCAACACTCACAAAACAGGAAACAGCCCCCAAACCAGCCGCAGCCTCAGTCACAGCCACAGCCACGCGCCACATCTCAGCCATGGCCCAAAGACACAGGGGCACACCTCCAGGACAGGTGCCCTTGTCCCCAGCCCCGGCCCAGGTCCTCAGAGCAGAGGCCCTGCAACTGCTCCCGCCCTTGGGCCCGGCCCACAGTGACCTGCCCCGGGGCAGTTCCGGACCCTTGTGGACATGGGGTGTTGTATGTATGAGTGGCCTTGGTGAATGGAGGGGACTGCCGGGACCCAGTCCGCAGCCACCGTGGCACAACCTGGCCAAGAGGCAGAGCTGTCCCTCACCTGACAGCCAGGGAAACCGAGGCACAGAGACCCAGGGCAGCCCTGCCCCTGCACCCGGGCGTGGGGTGAGGGGAGCAGGCTCTGTCCCTCGGTGTCCTGCTGAGCCCCTGACCCTGGTGGCACCAGGAGCAGCCATGTGCACACAAGCCATTAACCTGCAGGGCCTCAGAGATGTCTGTGCTCAACAGGCCCCGCAGGCCTCGTCCCCCTGGTGTGTGCTCGGCAAAGCTGCCACAGCCTCCAGAGAGCAGCCCGCGGCCCCGCCCCGCAGGAACCCCAGGACTGGGGAAGGGGCAGGAGGCGGTGTCAGCAAGGTAGAACCACTGTCTTCCCACCTCAGAGGCAGACGGGGGCGCGGGGGACGCCCATGCCCACGACGGGAAACAGGGCCCACCACGACTGAGGGAGGGGCGGTGGGAGGAGCTGCGGTTCGGGAGCCCACTCCTGACCGGGACGCCTGGGACCAACCCACGGGGGGGCAAGGACCTCCCCACTGGAGCCAGGAAGTAGGGGAGGGTCTGGGCCAGGAGTGGGCTCAGGGCTGGGGCACAGCAAGGCCGGAGATGCACAGGGACTGGGCCAGGAGTGGGCTCAGGGCTGGGGCACAGCAAGGCCGGAGATGCACAGGGTCTGGGCCAGGAGTGGGCTCAGGGCTGGGGCACAGCAAGGCCGGAGATGCACAGGGTCTGGACCGGGAGTGGGCTCAGGGCTGGGGCACAGCAAGGCCGGAGATGCACAGGGTCTGGGCCAGGAGTGGGCTCAGGGCTGGGGCACAGCAAGGCCGGAGATGCACAGGGTCTGGGCCAGGAGTGGGCTCAGGGCTGGGGCACAGCAAGGCCGGAGATGCACAGGGACTGGACCAGGAGTGGGCTCAGGGATGGGGCACAGCAAGGCCGGAGATGCACAGGGACTGGACCTGCTGATCTCTGTGAACCCCGGCCAGGTGCCCGCTCTCAGTGGTGAAATTAACCTGAGGTGCAGCCACACTCCTCCTACGTGCACGGGCACCCACCGACCTCGCAGGTGACCACTTCCAGGCAGGGTCCCGGGGGCAGGGGAACCCCACACCCACAGGCCAGCTCTCCTCGATACCGCCCCTCAACCCCGGCTGCCAGACTGTGACCTGGAGATGACAGCCAGGCCCACTCCTCTACTGCGTCCCTCCCGGCCAGCAGCCAGCTTGAGTGAGCCTAGGGGGTGCCCAGAGGCCGGCATCCCCCCTCTCTACCCAGGCCAGGCCTGTTCTCACAAGCCCACACCCCCTTCCACCATCCTGTGGCCCAGCATCTCACTGCCCTCCCGCACTCTCCTGGCCCACCTGGTCCAGCTGGCCTGTCCGTGGGTTGGGGACACCCAGGAGGATGACAACCACAAGCCTGGCTGGGTAGACGGTGCGCATGCCAGAAGATCCGAGAGCAGGACCCGGGGGCTCTGCCAGCACAGCTCTCCATGGGCTGGGCTGCAGCCTGGGCGGTGGCGGCCCGGTGTCATCAGAGCAAGTGGGCAGAGACGGGGAGGCCTGAGGGGGACACCCCAAAACAGCTGCGCAGACTCGGGCTGCAGCCTGAGCAAAGAGCACGCAGCGTGAAGACAAAACCGGAGGCTGCAGGTCAAGTTCAGCCAGACCTACTTCCTGGAATAGGGTTGGTGTTTTAAACTGTCAACCTTCAAAAATCAGCAGAGTGCACATAATAGACCAAATCTTTGAAAATGCAAATTTCTGAGCAACACTGAGCCCACCAGCCCCCAGCATCAACGGCTGGCGCCGAGCGGCAGCTGCTGATCACTCGGGGTAGCTGCTCATTGCTTGAGGTGTCTGCCTGTCACTCAGGAAGTCTGTCCATCTCTGGGGACACCCACTCCTACTCAGGACGTCCGCCTGTCATGCAGGACATCTGCCCAAGGTCCAGGCAGCCCCATGTGGCCCGGCTGCCTCCTCGCCCTATCTGAGTCTTCAGCAGCTTGATCTCCCTCTCCTGGGGACATGGGGATGCTGAGGCCCAGAGGGCTCTCCGGGGTCCCGCAGCAGGTCAGTGCTGGGCTGGAACGCAAGCTCCAGTGTCGGCTGGCCCAGGCCTGGCCCCCCTCTGCCCTGTGAGACTGCTCTGGCCCAGAGCACACGGTGTCTGGTCACCTGGGAAGCAGCCAGGGTCACTTCCCAGAAATAGGTGCCCACTTCCCCAGGAAGTGGGACAAGGAGCCGGTCTGCCCTCCACTGACCGAGCTCCCCCAGCCCCCTAGCTCTCATCTCAATGTCCACACGGCCTCTGAAGGCATCGCCGCCCCTCGTGTGCTGGGCCTGCGCTGGCCACGGGACAGGGCAGCAGAGCGGACAGGGGCAGGCCTGGCTCCACAGCAGCTCCCTAACCCCCAGGGGCAGGAAGGGGCATGGCAGGCGCCGAGTGGGGCCTCAGGGGTCTGCACAAGGCTGGGCCCTGGAGGACAGTCACAGCTCCCCCCACCCCTGCAAAGAACCAGACCCACAGCCAGGGGAGGGGCCAGACCAACCAGCCAGGGACGGGGAGGGGCCTGGAGCCTCCAACCAGCACTGCACTCGAGCCCTCTGCCCACTCCCAGGCCCTCCCAGCCCAGGGCCCCCCACTCCACCCAGAGCTGCCCCCTTGGGGGGGGGGGCCTCATCTCCCTCCTGCAGCCCCATCCTCCAAGCCTTCCCGAGAGGTGGGGGCAGGGCGGGGGTTAGCCAGCAGAGGAGCTCTGCCCCGCTGGAGGAGGAAGCCGGCCCCGAGGCAGTCAGGAAGGCTTTTTGGAGGCGGTGGCAGGAAGGCAGGACCTCCCTCAAGGGCTGGGTGAGACAAGGAAAGTGGTGGGCAGCCCAGCACGCGCATGGGAAGGGTTTTCGAACCGTCCTTCTCCTGTCTGCTGAGCAGGCTCAGACCTGGACATCGGCCTGCCGACCTGGCAGGGACGCGGTCCCCACCCCGAAAAGAACACTCGCTCCGGCCCCATCTCAGGAAATGGCACTGCCAGGTACCTCCAGCCCCAAATCAGGGGTCGCTCTTGTTCCCCCAGCATCTAATCCAAACCACCCATTCCCCACCCCCCTCCAGAGGGACCTCTGCCCTCTCGCCTGGTCACCCCAAAGCCCAGCACACAGGAAGAGCCCAAACACTTGTGGGTAAGAACAGACCAGTGAAAGGACAGATGGACGGACAGAGGAGGGATGGCAGGAAACAGCACAGCGGCAGGAGAGTTTGGGGGAGCAGCCAGCTGGGGGCAGTGGGACGAGCCTGTGACACACCTGGGTTGCTGGGGTGCACCGGGAAGGAGGACCGGGGGGAACGAGGGGCGCCCACAAGGGCAGGCAGTGCAGGCAGGACACGGGCCCGACCCAGAGCAGGGCACCCACCCTCACAAGGCACGTCCCCTTCCAGGCTACGTGAGGGCCCAGGGCCACCCCCCACGCAGCCGCCCCACCACACCACATGCTGCCTGGGTTGGCACATGGGCTGGGGGAGAAAGAGCAGGCACGCGGGGACATAGGACCCTCCCTCCTGACCTGAGGCTGCTGCACCCTGACTTAGGCCCCCCCACCCCCAAACCACACTCCTTCCTCCACCAGGCCTTTCTCTGCCACCACTCCCATCATACAGATGGGGAAACTGAGGCCCGAGGAACTCAACAGACTGGCCCTTGAAGAGGGACACAGTGACGGGGAGCCGAATCAGTTCAAACCCAGGTCTCTGGATGTCCCCCTAGGCCCAACACCCCATCCCCCCAGACCCTTTAGAAGCCCTGCACCCGGAGTGGCAACCTGAAATTCATCCAGGCACTGGGGGACACTCCTGCCCGAGCCTGGCTGGCCAGTGACACCCCAGTAACTGGGGCAGGGGCCCTGGCAGCCCTGAGACCCAGGTATCTCCTGGGTGGGTGCTTAATCTAACAGTCAGTCAACAAACATTTGACAAGGATTAGGAGGTACAGGTCCCAGGTAGGAGACCTTGTTTTGGTGCTGCCGCCAGGCACAGAGAAGAACAGGGGCCAGGGCCAAGGGGTGGGGTCCCTGACACCAAAGACAGCGATGAGAGGCAGCAGAGAGGACCTGCTGGAGGGGCTACGGGCACAGGAAGCAGAAGTGCTGGGGAGCAAAGAGGGCGAGCACTGGGCAGACGATCGAGAGGGCAAGGGGGCAAGGAGGGCTTGCGGGAAGCCAAGTGGAGGGGCTCCCCACAGACCACAAGCCCCAGCGGCCTCCTCGCCTCCTTCTCAAGGCCCAGCACACTGTCCTCCCTATGGCCACCACAGTGAGCTCTGAAGACACTCTGCTGACCACATCCTGGATCCCCTGCTTCAAGCCCTCTGCAGCCCCCCTGGTATCTCTTCCCTGCTTTGCCTCCCATCCCAGCTCCTGTGGCTTCCCAGCCTGCTCTGCTGAGGAACTCCTATGCATCCCACAAAACCCAGTCTCGTGACACCCGCTTTTACGATACCTCCCTGTCTGCTCCATCTGTGTCTGAGGTCCCCCTTCCCAACAGTCTGTGAGGTCCTGGGGTAGGGAGGGGGACAGCCTCATGTCATCTGCCGGAAGGCACATTTGAGGAGTGGCTAGTAGCTAGCTAGCTGGGATCACCAGAACTTTGGGAGGGAACAGGTCTGGAGAAAGAGGAAGTCAGGAGGGAGAGAGGTGGCTGGCCAATCCCCGCCCTGGGGCAGGAGGGAGTGACTGGCCCCAGGCACCTGGGGGTGAGGCTTGTCCATCCCCCACTGCTGCCCTGAGCAACAGAGGGCGGCGGGGCAGGGGGCCATGAGGGGCCTAGGGCGCAGCTCTTGTCCTGCCAGCTCCCTGCCTGGCCCCTCCCTGGGCGCGGGGCCACGTGAGCAAGGAGAGAGGAGGCTGGGCAGGCACCGGGCTCGGCCAGCTCTGCAGCTCCAGCACAAACAGGCCCCGGGCCCGGGCCCCCGGGGGATGTGCAGCCCCCCCTTGCCCGCAGCCCAGGCCTGAGGCCGGCACGGGGCCAGGCCAAGCAGCCCTGCCCTGCCCTCAGGAGCCCTCGGGCAGTGCCCTGGGCGCCAGTGAGCCAGGCCTTGGAACGGCCCCAGTGTCCTCACTACCTTCCAGGAAAGCGCGGAGGGAGGCAGCAGTGGCTCTCCACGCCCGTGGGGCCCGGCCAGGCAGCCACACAGGCGGCCACACGGGCTGCACACCAGGCCTTGGGCCCCACATCCTGCCACCCAGGGGGTCCCATGAGGCCGTGCCCTCCATGCCAAGGGGACATCGGGCCCTGGATGCTCACCTGGGCTGGTGGGTCCAGGAGCCCCAGGGAGATTTCTCCCGCCCAGCTGGCTTAGGCACGGCCCCAGGCAGCCGCCACCTGAGGGCAGCACACAGGCCGGCTCTGGGCCCCCTGCCTCAGGCCCCTGGCCCCAGGCCCAGCCCCCGAGGGCACTGACCTCGTTTGTGCAGCCAGCCCTCCTTCACGATGGCCACGTCGTTCATGGTGCCCGGGCTCAGTGGGCTGCGTGGCCCAGGCGTCACTTGCTCCTCTCAGCAGGGTCCCCAAGCCCAGCGGCGCCCACAGCCTCTGGAAGAAGCGAAGGAAGTGTGTGAGGCTGTGTCCCAGTCGGCGCCACTCACAGGAGCCCAGGAGGCCCGTCACACCTGGGGTCTCAGCCCAGGTCTGCCTCCCCTCGCGGCCTGCCTGCTCTTAGCCCTCCGAGCACGGCTGCCCCTCACCTCTTACCGCCACAGCTCCTGATACCAAGTTCTTGTTACTCAAACTGCTCCCTGGGCCCTGCCATCACCCCTCCTGGACCCCCAGACTCTCAGAGCCCACTGCCCTTCCCCCTCATTCCCACCTCCCCTGGCCTTTGTACACTCCCAACCCCAAAAGTCCCTCCCAGCATATCCCAGCCTCCCTAACCTGCCAACCCAGCAGGGGCCGCCTCCTCCAGGCAGCCCCTCTGACTGCTTCAGCCCATGCCCCTCAGCCTCCCCAAGCCCCTGGTGAGGGCACCCCTGTATTCCCTGTCCGTGGGGCTCCCACCCATGCGCTGGGGTTCCCGGGGCAGGGTGCTGGCTCCTCCCCCTGCCCCAGACTGGGAAAGGAGAGAAATTCAAACACGAAGAAGGCAGGGCTGGGCGTGCAGGCGGCTGGCGCAGAGGAGCCGTCCGGGGTGACATGAAACACCTCCCCCCAGAAAGCCCAGGCCCCTCCTAAACCACAGCGCCCCTGCCGGTCTGAATCTGGCTCATTCATTCGGCCCCCGTGTACCAGGCATCTCTGGTTTTGCCAGGCTCAGGGCTGGGCGCCGGGGACAAAGAGAGGTTCAGACAGGCCCTGTCTGTAAGGAGCACCCCGTCCAGGGTGGTTACAGACCCATAATTACGGCATTCATGAGGCAAAAATGGGGGGCGGCAGTGTAGAGCGCAGGGGCACTGGCGCCGGCCCCACAGCAGCCCCCTGGCCAGCCCTCACCTGAGCAGACACTCAGCCATTGATCCCACACAGCCCTCCCCACTGCTCCCCTGCTGGATGAACTCCTAGGCACCCCTCAAAACCCAGTTCCCCCATCACCCATTCTGGGCATCCTGGGAAAACGCCCTCACCCCATGAGCAGTCCTCTGCTACCCCTCCAGACAGGCGCTCCCGGGGGGCAGGCCCAGAGTGAGTCCTCTCTGGGACCTCCAGGCCAGGGAGAAACCCCTGAGGACCTCTAGAATGGATCCCAACATGGGTCTTCCTACAACTATCTAGACACCCTCCCAAAGGACACTTGACTGGCCTCTTGAGGCAGGGGCTGGGCACCCAGAGGGCCGTGTTGCACCCATCGTCTTAGGCTGGATTTAGAAGGCAGGAAGACCCCTCGGCCTTGCGCCTGGTGCCAGAACCGGGAAGGCGTACTTGGTCCAGAGAAGAAAGTGACCAGCGAGCTCAGCAGGCCCATGGGCAGCGACAGGAAGCAAGCGAGATTGGAAGATAGGCCAGAGCCTGGGGCACAGGGGGCTCTGGCGACATGAGTGGGCGTGGCCTGGAGGCAGGGGGCTGGACTCAAAGACCTCTGGATGGCCCCCCACCCCCACCTGGGCCTGAGCAGGGCCTGCTGCTGACAGAGCCAGACAGCTGTTGAGAGCCCCATGTGTAAAAATATATCTGTGCACACACACAGGGTGGTGTGCATCTGCACAGAAACGTACACACCACCCCAGCGCCTGGGCGCCTCTCAGCGCGGGGCCGGCGGGACGAGGGACCTCTGCTTCCCGCTGCTTCCTTACTGTGAGTGCCTTTACCATAAACGCCTATTACCGCGATTATTATTTAAGCCACAACTTTCATAAAAATAATCTGTGCTCTGAAAGGCCCCCATCCCTCTGCCTTCAAAACACTGGTTTGTGACCTCTATGCTCAGCTCAGGGGCAGGGAACGGAGCCCCCAGAAAGCACTCTGCCCTTCACCTGCACCAGGGGCGCAGAGCAGTCAGGAGTGGCCTGGAGCGAGGGGGGCGGCAGGAGTGAATGTCGGGGGCCCTGGCCACAGAGCACAGGCCCATGCCCCCCAGCCTGTCCACCAGGGCAGTAAGCAGGAACCGGTGTGGCCGCGGACCAAGCCCACCAGCTGCCCTGGCTCCCCCAAACTAGGGGCAGGAGGAGAGGGAGCCCCATCGCCCTCCGGGCCCCAGTCTCTGGAGAGGGTGGGCAGCACCTCCACAGCCCTCCCGGGTCAGGAAGCAGATTCAGGGCCCAGGAGCGTAACAGCCCTTTGTGGGCTGGCCCGGGCACCTCGCCACCATGTACAACTTTTTGTCTATGGGAAAATGAGGTCTCCTTCCAAGGGCCCACCCACAAACTTGACCGAGGGCCGGGCAAGCCTTTTCCGACGGCCCCTGGGCGCCTACTGTGCGCCGCGGCCGCGCTGGCCAGGCGCCCGGCAGCCCCCGAGCAGGGGCCTGCGCCCCCGCCCGCGGCCCCGGCGCCCGCCGCGCCCCTCCGCCCCGGCCCCGGCCTCGCCCAGCGGGGCCGCTTCCCCAAGGTCAGGCGGGAGGCCGGGCGGGCGGCCCGCACCCCCGGCGCCGGCCCGGCCCGCGCCCTCCCCGCCCAGGCCGCGCTCGGCCACTTCCTGCTCCCGCTCCTCCATTCCGGCGGCGCGCGGCCCGCGCCCCGGCCCCGCGGCCGGGAACAAAGCGGCCGGGCGCGGGAGGAAATCCGGGCCCCGGCGGCGCGGCGGCGGGCGGGACTCACCGGGCGCCGCGTCCGGGCGCGAGCGCGGGCCTAGCCGGGCCGCGGCCTCCGGCGCCCGCCGCTCCGCATCCCCGCGGGCCGGGCCGGGCGGGCGCGCGGGCGGGACCGGGCTGGGCGGCGGCCGGCTGCTCGGGCGGCCTCGCGCGCCTCGGCCGCTGCGGTGCGCCCGCCGGCTCGCGTCCTCCGGCTGCGCTGGCTGCGCTGGCTGCGCTGGGCCGGCCGCCCGCCGCCCGCCGCGCTCGGTCCCGCCGCCGGCCCGCCCTCTCCCCGCCCCGCGCCGCCCAGCCCGCCGCCCGCCCACATCCGCCTCCGCCGCCCGGGGCGCCCCCACCGCGGCCCGGGCGAGGGCGCGGCGCCGGGAGCGCGCGGCGGGTGGCGGGCGGGTCGGCGGGTCGGCGGCTCCGGGGGCCCGGGCAGGGCTGGCCCGCTAACGGAGCCGGCCGCCGGCCGCCGCTGGGGCCGGGGCGGGCCACGTCCCCTCTGGCCTCAGTTTCCTGGATTGTCCAGGGAGCCCGCACTTCTCGGCCCGCTTCTGCCACGAGTCTATTAAAAGGGCCGGGCTGGGACCGATCCCGGGCTTGAGCCTCCATTGGGTGGGGGTTGCAGTAGGGGGTAGGTTAATTGGACTTTCAGATTGCGCCCCAAGTGGGCAGTCCCCTGCTGGGGGCAGGGGAGGGAGCAGCCAAGATTTTCCTAAAAGACACCGCCCAAGGCCCCTGGCCGGCCAGCGCACAGTGCCGGTCCCTGAGGGCGTGCAGGTCCCTGAGGGCATGCAGGAGGCTGGACAAGGTCAGGTTTGAGGTGGGCCTGGAAGGCTGGCTGCACCGTGGACAGGAGAGGGCAGGCTAGGGAATCAGTCATCTGTCTCTGTGCTGAGGGCCTGCTGTGGACCTGGCCCTGGGCGGAGCCCTCAGGCCCTGAGGGGGATCTTCCAGGAGGCCCGCTCCCCAAGAAAGAAGATCTGACACACGGCGGCTACAAAAGTGGATGGGGACTTCACGTGGTGACAGAGAGGGCCACAGGGACCAGTGGAGGGGCGTCCACCTGGCACCTGGCTTCATGAAACACACCTGGCCTTGGGGGCCTGCTGGGGCCTGAGCACAGACACTCTGGGCAGGGCGGGGGCTGGGTGGCAGACTCAGAGGGGCTGTGGCTGCCCAGGCAGCCTGGACCCTCCCTGCTGTGTGAATGGCCCTGGGCACCCACAGTCCACTGGCGGGCAGCTAAGGGCTGGCGAGGCAGAGGGACTAGCCCCCTCCTTCGGATTCCCAGGACTCTGTAGACAACTGCCCCCCACCCCCACCCCTCCCGGGCCCTGGCCCTCAGCTAGAGCCAGCAGTTTCTCCAGCAGCCTCCCCTCCCCCCAACCCTGAGGCCTCCCAGTAGATAGTTGTCTTTCTGTGAAAGGAAGACTCCTGTGAGTTGCTGTCCTGGGGTTGGCATGTGTTGCGGGGAGGGCGGGGATTTTTGTTCTTCATCCAGGGTCACAGTTCAGCCTGAGGGGGCATGGACCCTTCATCTGGGTCAGAGGCAGTCCAGCCCAGCTGAGCATCCAGGACAGTGTCTTCTGCCGAAACTGGGGCCCCATCCCTGCCTCTTGGGGCTGACCCAAAGAAGCACGCTCCTCAGAGAAGGACTGTCTCTCCTGCTCAGGGGACACTCGCTCCTCAGGAAGGGGACTCCCAGTTCCCCGCCTCTCCCCTTGGCGCTTCTGCCCCCCACCCTCCCACCACAGTGCAGCTGTCCCAGCTCTGATTGTGTACCCCCAGGCAAGGCCCTGCTCCCAGGGGGCCAAGTGAAAGGCCCCGACAGTCCATGCCGCTGGGACCAGACGCCAGACCTGAGGGTCACCCCAGATGTCCGATGTCTGTCCATTGCTCACCCTGCACCCCTTCCATGGACCCCCCACCTGCCCACTGCTCTCCCAGGAAGGGTTTCTGTGTCCACCCCGCATCCTGGTCTGGCATTACTATGGAGAAGGCTGAAGAGGCAGAGGACCAGAGGACAGGGCAGGGTGGCAGCCAGTGGCCACTAGGGGACCAGGAGGGCACCGTCTTGTGGAAAATGTGTCAACTCCCCAGGCGCTCCTGGGCCTGCTGGACATTTGAGGAACGGCATCTTGGCCAGGAGGCTGCATCTCGGTGGTCCAAAACCTCCCGGCTTCTTGGCCGCTGGCCCGTCTCCAGGAGGCCTCCTGCCTACTCCATACCAAGCTCTAGCGCCCCCACAGTGCCCGTGACCTGCTGTGAGCCCCACGCCCCATCCACGCAGCGCCAGTCCTGTCTGCGCGGAAGCCAGCTCAGTGACTGGGTTATTCCTGCGCACAGAGCCAGCGCCCTCCTCCTCTGGCCTCCCGGGGAGAAAGCAGAGCCCCTCTCCTCCAGAACACCCCCCTCGCCCCCCTAGACAGAATGGCAAGGAGAGGACCCAGCGCATCAGCTCGCCCTGGCCACTGCTGCAGCTTCTGGGGACCCCCTTGGCCAGATGTTTCCAACAAAAATTGCTGCACTGGCCCCTGAGGAGGGTGGGCGCCTGCCCCCTCCCAGGGCACAGGCGCCTCTAGCCTGTCACCTCCTGCAGCTGCCGGCCTTCGAGCAGGACTTGTGGGCCATTGCCCCGGGCTGCCTAGTCTCTGCAGCAGCTGCAGGGCGGGGCCTCCGGGCAGCTCCCAGGCCAGATGGCCGCCTGGTCGGCTGCATCCGGGAAGGCTCTGCCCGCACCACTGCGACAGCCTCCTGTCATCCCTGTGGCTGAGACCACACAGGGCCAGAGAGGGGAGCCGAGGGCCGAGGGATGGCCGGCTCCTGAGTGCCATCTCAGGGCTGCCTGGGACAGCCCCTCCTGGGGGAGCAGGTACAGAGACAGGACTTACTCAGACCTTCCGACCTGAGAGGTACAGGGGCCTCTCTCCCACTGTCCCCTCCCCCAGTGACGTGCCTCCCCTAGCCTGTCCCTACCTGGGCCGGCCTCCCAGCCCCAGCCCCAGGCTCTTGCAGGCAGTGTGCTAACTTGCTTCAGCCTCTGTCTGGCCCCCAAGGAGCACTTTGTCCCACCAGCCAGGCAGGGACTCTGCCTAGCCCAGGCCTCACTCCCCGCCAGCAGCCTGTGGGGGGAGCTGTTGGCCCAGAGCCCCAGCAAGGCTGGCCTCTGCAGGCTCAAGGTCCTGCCCAGGGAGGCTGCAATGGGCACATGTGGTGCCACAGAGCAGTGGGAATTCAGATGGCAGCACCCAGTGGATGTCCCTCACAGAAGCCACACCATGCATTCATGCAAGAGACATTGACTAAACCCCACTTTGTGCCCAGCCGGCTCCTTAGCCCCAAGAGTACTGCGGGGGAGCCGTGAATGGCATGGGCACATGGCACGGGGCATGCTCTGGAGAAGGATGAGGAATGGAGAACATGGGCTCGCGGGACCTTGGCAGGGTGGTCAGGAAAAACCACTCTCGGGGGGCTGGTGGAGCAGAGACAGGAGTGGGAAGAGCCAGGGGACTGCTGCCTGAGACCCCGAGGTCTTGCTTTGGGCCAGGCCCTGCGGTGAATCTGCCCATTTTGCAGATGAGGATATTAAGGTTCAAGGAGGTTAAGGGTCATGCCCGAGGTTGGGAGGGGGCAGGGGCAGAGCTCTGACGCTGGCAAGACCTCTGGGTTCACTCTGACCGGACTCGAAGTCAGCTCCTCCTGCTGGGGACTGGCGAGGGGGTGGAGGGGTGGCCCTTCTCAGAAGGGATCCCAAGAGGAAGGGCAGCAGTAGCCAGGGATGTCTCAGTGGCTGGGTGCAGGGTGAGTCCAGAGCTCCACACTGAAGTTGCCAGGTTTATTAAGAAGCAAAAAATACAGGATACCCAGTCAAATTTAAATTTCAGACAAACAAGGAATACTTTTCTAGGGCAAGAACGCGGCTTTCCTTCTTACAGACTTTAGATCCTAATTGTGGTGGGCTCCAGGGCCTGGGGCCACTCCTCAGGCCCCCAGCCCACCAGGTCTGACCAGGACCCCTGGACGGCTGCCCCTCCACCATCTCACACTTACACCTCGGGAGCGTCAAGGAGCACGGCTGGAGGGCTCCCCACTCCTCTTGCAGCTTCCTCTGCCCACGTACACCTGGCCTACTGTTGTCCCATCCTGTGTCATCCAGGCCCTCCCCCAGTGCCACCCCCACCCCCGCCCCCTAATCAAGGTCTCCTTTCTGCTCCTGGCTGGGGCTCCCCCTCCCCAGCCCGTCCTGCATCTCCAGGGCTGCCCGACAGTGCAGGTGGGAGTTCAGGAGCCTGCTGGGCTTGGAATCCTGGTTCAGCGACTTAGTGCCTGCTGTGTGCTAAGCACCTTACCTAACCTGCCCCACCAACGCAGGTGTAGTAGCAAGGGCTTCTAACTAACGGGACTGTCGGGAAGGTACAGCAAGCAATGGTCCAGAGGGCCGCAGTCCTGCTCCATCCAGGGCAGCACCATTCCTTGTGTCCCTGGGAAAAGACTGCAGCCAGCCAGATACCCACCTTGGGGGCCCCAGCTTCTCCAAGATGATTGCCTTCCATGTCTCTTGGGCTGTGTGCATCTCCCTGCAGACCTACCTGTCCCCTCCCATCTTCACGGTGCTCTGGCACCTGAAATACCCTGTCCCCAGCTTGCCAACCTGGCCCCTCACAGTGTCTTCCCCCTCCTTGAATCCTTTCCCACCTGCTCTGGGCTCTGGTGGTGCTTGGCCCCCCTCTATCACAGCGTTTATCCCCCGCGCCCTGCCACGTCTGCTGGGATGTGCCCTGTCCCGGGGCCTCTCCGGCACTCAGCTCCGTATGCCTGGACCCCAGCAAACACTGAGCTAGGGTCTGCTGAGAGGGTGAGAGTGCCCTGTTCTGGACTCCAAGGTCGAGATCCAGCTTGTGTGTTTGGAAGAGGGCCCCATCTAAATTAACTTAAATTAAGAAGAGGCTTTCAACCAAGAAGGGAGTGTCACATCTTCAAAATTTATGACTTTCCCCTCATGTGCCCCTCTTCCATCCCAGGGCCAGCGCCCCGCGAGGAGGCCGTGATCCCGGCTGAGCCCTCAGGTGACTGCCCCAGCGCGGGCCGGGAAAGGAGCTGGTCTTCAGAAAGGGTCCCTTAGCAGACGGGCGCAGTTGGCACCCCGTGGGGGGGACACCGAAGCCGAGGCGGCAAGTATCGCGAGACAGCCCCCTTCCCCGCCGCGCCCCGCATCCGCTCCCACCCCAGCGCCCCAGCTGGTGGCGCGCGGGGCCCGGCCGGGCGGGGCGGACAGGGAAGGGGCGGCGAGAGTGACCTCAGCGGTTCCGTCGCTCCGGGAAGTCGCCTCGGCCCGCCCCCTCCAGCCCCCGCCCCGAGTTTCGCTCTCTCCGGGGCGGGGCGAGCGGCGGGCGGTGCCGGGCCGACCAAGTTGGAGCGCGCCCCGCCCGGCTCCCTCCCCGTCCCCGCGCCCTCCCCGCCGGGGCGCGCTGCCCGTAGCTCCGCGCGCGCCGGTACCACACTGGGGAGGGCGCGCGGCGCGAGCGGCGGCCGGAGAGGAGCTCCGGGCGGCGGAGGTGAGCGCGGGGGGCGGGCGCCTGGCTCTGCCCGCCCCGCTCGCTGGCCCGCTCCCCGCGGCCGCGCTGCCATAAATGGGGCCCGCAGCGGCGGCGGCGGCATCTGGCGGGCCGGGCGGCAGCTGGAGGCGGCGTGGAGGCGCGGGCCGGAGGCGGCGGCGACTCCGGCGTCGGGGGACGCGGCGGGCGGCAGCCCGAGAGTGAAGTTCAGGGGCGCCCGGGCAGGGAGGGGCTCCCCGGGCGGAGGCAAGCGCAGGTTCTCGCTGCTCTGGCCCCCTCTGCCCGCGCCCCGGGACCCGCCCCCGCGGCAGCGGCTTCTGTTTACTTTCGATCGAGTTTTTCCTGCTCGAGGCAGGTGCCCAGGGCGGCTCGGGACGGGCGGTTACGCACAGCGCCGCGCGCCCCTCTCTGCGCCCTGCCTGCCCCCGGGAAGGGCGCGTCGGGCGGCCGGGGGTGAACGGCGGCCGCGGCGTCTCCAGGCGCGCTCACGGGCGTCCCGTCTATGCCCAGGTGATGACGGCGGCGGCATGGAGTTCCCGGAGCACGGCGGGCGGCTGCTGGGCCGCCTGAGGCAGCAGCGCGAGCTGGGCTTCCTGTGCGACTGCACCGTGCTGGTGGGCGACGCGCGCTTCCCGGCCCACCGCGCCGTGCTGGCCGCGTGCAGCGTCTACTTCCATCTCTTCTATAGGGACCGGCCCGCGGGCAGCCGCGACACGGTGCGGCTCAACGGCGACATTGTCACGGCGCCCGCCTTCGGCCGTCTGCTGAACTTCATGTATGAGGGCCGCCTGGACTTGCGCAGCCTGCCGGTCGAGGACGTCCTGGCTGCCGCCAGCTACCTGCACATGTACGACATCGTCAAGGTCTGCAAGGGCAGGCTCAGGGAGAAGGACCACGCGCTGCAGCCGGAGACGCCCGCCCCTGGAGCAGAGCCGCCTGGCCAGTCCCCATACTCCCTGCCCACCTGGACGCCAGAGCTCTGCCCAGCTGCCCAGAAGGCCAGGCTCCCCCAGGCTGGGGTCAAAGCAGCCCTCCCTCCACGAGCACTGGGACCTCCTCCCTGGCAGGCCCCAGGAGAGTCAGACCTGGCCCTGGACCTGTCAGTGAAGCCCAGCCCGAGGCCAGAGCTGGTCCACCCACCCTTCGTCCTCCAGACACCCCCCTGCGGCCGGATGCAGCCAGGGGCCCAGCAACTAGTGAAGGATGAGCCGGACTCAGTGTCAGAACGGGAGGACAGCAGCAGCCCTCAGAGCCCCCACAGCCCCCTGCAGCCACCCTGTGTTCCTGCAGCTGAGTGCCAGGCAGGGGGCCTGGAGCCGCTGCCTGTCGGCATGGCGGACAGCGGGCAGCTGGAGCTGGATGCCCAGCGGGGAGCAAGCAGGGCGGAGCTGGGGCCTGCCGGGCACCTCTGCCTCTGCCCGCTGTGCAGCAGGCTGTTCCCCAGCGCCCACGTGCTGCAGCTGCACCTCAGCGGCCACTTCCGCGAGCGGGATGGCACCCGGGCCCGAGTCTCACCCGACGGCGCCGTGCCCACTTGCCCGCTCTGTGGAAAGACCTTCTCCTGCACGTACACGCTGAAGAGGCACGAGCGCACACACTCTGGCGAGAAGCCCTACACGTGTGTGCAGTGCGGCAAGAGCTTCCAGTACTCCCACAACCTGAGCCGCCACGCCGTGGTGCACACCCGTGAGAAGCCGCATGCCTGCCGCTGGTGTGAGCGCCGTTTCACGCAGTCCGGGGACCTTTACCGCCACGTCCGCAAGTTCCACTGTGGCCTGGTCAAGTCCCTGCTGGTGTGACGCGTCCCTGTGGGGCTGAGGATGGAAGGGAGGGGCGGGACCTCCCCAGAGGGGCACTGGGATGGAGAGCAAGGGACTGGGCGCTCAGCCTGGTGGAAGCCCCTGAGGCTGGGCTTGCCCACCAGAAAGAATCCTGCTGCCCCTGGAACGTGGCCCCGACCCGGTGACCCCGAGGGACACGGGCAGCCCTCCTCCATGCCTACTCTCCAACTCACTCCTGTCCCCAGGCTGTGCCCTCACCTGACGCTGTCTTCCTCTCTGTCCCCTCTTGCCAGTTCCAAGGGGTGTCGGAAGGGCCCACAAGCATGGGCCCAGGCTTCTCGGGGCAAGGCAGCACATTTGTCCTCCCTCTGGAGCTTCCCAGACCACCTCACTTGCACACTCAGGGGTCCCCTTCTGAGCCTGGCCCCACACGTGGTGAAGGATGCACACGTCGCCGGAGGCCTTGGTGTGAGTCCCTGACGGGGCTTGGACAGAACGGGTCACTCCTGCTGGGTGGCAGCAGCAGCCGTGCGGGGGAGGCCCCGGGCACTCTGAGTGCCAGCAGGGGCCATCAGCGCACCGCTGGTGTTGCAGAGGGGTGCAGCCCCCCGTGGGGACCCCGGCGTGGCAGGAGCAGAGCCAGCCAGAAGCTGAGTGGCTCCGGAGTTACCAGCCCTGGGGTGGGAGGTGGGTGTCCTGGAGCTTTTGATCCTGACCGCACTGTAACTCGGAGCAAAGAAAGTCGGGATTTGGAAATGATTCTCTAGATGCAGAAAGAGCCTCCCCGAGGTTGCCAGATGTCTGCCTGTGGGCAATGGGTTGTGCTACTTCCCCGCCTGCACACAGGGTCCAGGGCGCCTCAGGGTCCCCAGGGTGAGCCAAGGGGGCCTGAGAATGCAGCCATCTGCCTGGAGTACCACAGGCTACAGCTGGGCCATGGTGGACCTCACCCTCAGGGTCCTTCTCCTGTTCGGGGTCTCTGTGGAGCTGCTGGTCATTTCCAGAGCGCCAAGCAGGGAGCCAGAGGCTGCTCTCTTTACCAGCAGTATTGTTCGCAGGCTCTCCCTGCCTTACAGTGGGGTGAGGGTGAAAGTGGCCATCGTCGAGAAAGGGGACGGGGAGGGCAGGCGGCTGCTTGCCTGGGGTCCCAGCCCCCCTCTTCACCCACAGCCTTGGGAGGCTGGCTCTCCTGGACCCTGCAGGGCTGCCGCACATGCAGTTGGCTCGGTCACCCTCCTTGCCCGCCTGCTCACTGGGCACATCCCACTGCTGGAACCTCAGTAGTTGTGGCCAAGGGGTGGGCACAGGGGGGCTGCCCAGCTTCCACGGGTCCTGCAGGTGGCAGAACCACTGGGACTCCTGGATTCCTCAGACCATGGGGGCTATTTCTGCTTTAACTGGAAGTGGCACTGAGGACAGAGTCCACCAAGTTTAAGTTATTATCTCTCCTCCTGACAACACTTGATGTCATATTTATTCCTCTGCCCTGTCTGGAGTGAAGGGACCACTGGCCTTTGCAGCAGGTGGACAGACGGCTCGTCTCCCTGCGCGCCTCACTCTCCTGGTGGGCATGTGGCCAGCCTCATGGCACAGCGCCTTTTGGTGATACTCGGGGCTCAGAGGCCCTGGGCTGCCTGCGGACCACAGAGAGCACTGGGTGAAGGGGACACCCCACCTCCAGAAGGGCTGCTGGGACCTCAGGCTTGGCACGATCGGGTGTCCGTGTGTGTGCGTGTGTGTCCAACATATGGCAAGGTCCCAGCCAATTTGGCAGCCGTGGCAGCCGTGCCGCCCATCCCTGGAGATGTGGCAGCAGCCCTGGTTTTCCCCATGGGGTTTCCATGGGGAAGAAACTTACTTTCCTGGGGCAGGAAGCCCTGAGCTATCAACACTGGATTCATTGTCTTCTGGAAACAGTTACTGTGAAGTTAATGTAAAGAGAAGTGGTCAGTTTTTAACTTGATAACCGACACAGGTCAGATGAAATACATATATATATATTTAAGACACTAACTGTGTGGGGGCGTGTAGCAGAGGTGTGTAGATGTATTTTGGGCGGAACCTGCTAGGTGGGGTCCTCCCTCCCGGGGCCAGCCCAGCCGCCTGCCCCCAGGTCTCCCTCTGCTCTGCCCCTGGGGGCTGGCTCCAGGTCACCCTGAGGGCAGTCGTTGGAGCTCGGAGTTTGGCGGGAGGTTGCGTTTGCTCGCACGCACCTGCCCGCTGTGGCAGTTTGGAAATGAGTGCTGTCTTCCTGTGTTCCCACCGTCGTCCTAATGATGCCAGTGGTAATAAAGCGCACCGCAGCTGGGGATGGCCGTGGTTCCTCCTGGGGCCGGGAGTGTGCGTGTCTCCAAGTGTGTGCCGCAAGCTCGGGCACTGCTGGGCTGGTGTGCTTGGGGTGGGAGAGGTGGGCCCCTGTTCCAGATGCCACCACCTGCTGTGCCCTGTGGGGGGATGGGCCGGGCAGGGCTGTGGACGGGTGGCACATCCTCTTTCCCCAGGTTGGCCCCCCCGTCCTGATTTGGGGGAGAGGCATCCCAGGGGGACAGGTTTGTGTTGGGAGGGCAGAGTGCAGGCTGGAACCAGGTGGGAGGCCTCGTGGCTTCTTGCTCTGGTGGAAGGGAGACACTGCTGAGCAGCCACGGGCCCTGGGGCTTGGATCTGAGGCCTCCCGACCC
Source organism: Equus przewalskii (assembly GCF_037783145.1). Taxonomy (NCBI): domain Eukaryota; kingdom Metazoa; phylum Chordata; class Mammalia; order Perissodactyla; family Equidae; genus Equus; species Equus przewalskii. The sequence continues at coordinate 45,620,454 of NC_091855.1, forward strand.
TGTGCTCCTGGATTCCGTCCTGTCTTACAGAGGCAACCCCAACTCCCCTCGCTCCCATCTCCCTTCCCGCCACACCTCATCTGTACCCCACCTCACTCAGGGGGACTGGGCCCCCAGAGGCCAGGGTTTGGGCAAGAGGAGGGCGGGCTTGGAGGGGCTGTGTCCCTCCTGCCCCACCCTCACCCATGGGGCCCTGCCTGATCTCGGGAGGGTGTCAGGCTGGGCAGGTGACAGGCGGGTGTGGGTGGGCCTCCCAGCACCTGCCCCTTGCGTGGGGGCATGAAGCTGGTGTCAGCCTGAGCCCTCCCTTGTACTGTGCCTTCGTCACTAGGCCTGGGACAGATGGACAGACCGCCTCATGTGTGTCCCAAGCCTCATCCTCACCAGAGCTCCCTCCAAGGCGAGGAGGGACCCGGGCAAACCCCCAGGGGCAGGGCAGTAGGGGGGTATGCCTGCCGAGGGGTCCCCAGAGGTTGGCCTAGCAGAGATGTGCTGGAAGGGCTGCTGGTTCTTGAGCCAACCTTTGAGGCCTTCCCAATCCTGACCCCAAATGCAAGTCCTTGCTTCTGGGAGGTGGGACCTGGCACCTCCCCTCCCCCAGCCCAGCCTGCCTCCAGCGGAGCCTTCCTCCTGGACCCGAGCCACTGTCCTGCAGGGAGGCCCTGTCATGTTCCCAGTTGGGCCCATGACTCAGCCCAGGGCCTTCTCAGAACCTGGGAGGAGGCTGTTGCCATGCCAACCAGGCAGGGGCCGAGGGCTGTCGCAAGGCCCCTTGGGCAGAGGGGCCAACCAGGGGAGGGGGCTTCCAGGGCCCATCCCAGCTGCCCAGCTCTGCCAAGCTGTGCACCGCTCTGAGCACTGAAGCTGTCAGCCCCATTCCTCCGCGGCCGGAGGCCCTGGGGCAGTCAGGAAGAGCCCACAGGGAGTGCAGAGGGTGGACTCTGGGGCAGCAGGGGTCCCAAAGGCTCCCCAGCAGGCTGAGCTCTCAGGGGCCTCCACGTGGACAGCATGGAGATGGGAACCCCAAGCCAAGGGCTGGCCAGTGCAAAGGCCCCAGGGCGAGAGGTCATGGGTGAGCAGGTGTGGGTGAGTGATGGCTGGGGGACCCTGGGGAAGCTGGTGGCTTTGAAGCAGGGAGAAGTCAGAGCAGTCCTGGCCAGCCTCAGGTCTCTGTCCCCCACTTCCTCTGCCCCTTGCCCTTAGGTCAGCTAGCTGCCCGCCCCAACACACCTGGCCTCTCTCCTTCCCTGTATTTGGACCTGGTGCCACAGCCTTCCCTGGTGAGGGAGTTTCAGCCTACACACCCCAAGGAGCCTTAGGACAGACACGCCAGGAACAGAAAAGGCTCCGGGGCCTGCCCTCCCAACCTGGCAGGGTGGTGCTCAAGCCTCATGGCCTCTGCCCCAGTCCTCTGTGCTTCTCTTCCCCCTCGGTCCGTCTTTGTTCCCTTCTAATCCACCCAGGCCCTGCACTGCCATTGTCATCACTCTACTTCCACCACACTCCCCCCTCTCCACCACCTCCTCCTCCTCCCTCTCCTCCCCCTACTCCTCCCGCACCTTCCCCTCTTCCCTCCTGTTCTCCTCTCCTTCCTCCTGCTCCCCCTCCCCATCCTGTTCCTCCTGCTCCCCCTCCTCCATGCCCCACTCTCCCGCCCCTGCTCCTCCTCCCCTTTCTCCACACTTTTTCCCCTCCTCCCCTTCCTCCTTTACCGCCCCCCCCCCCACCTAGTGCCTGACTGTCCCTGTGCTGGGAGGCCTGGGGGAGGGGGCACCTCCACCTCGGGCGCTTCAGTGTCTGCTCCTCCTCCCCTCCAGCCCTCAAGTCCAGGGGTTTTCTCAGCACCGCTTCCTTCCTCCTCCCCCTCCACCCCCTCTAGACACAGAAGAACGCGGGCACATAGGTCTGCGCCCTCCCCACCCACACCACCTGGGCTCCCCAGCACCAGCCTGGAAAGAAGCCCTCCTTTGCCAGTCGTGGTGACCTGCAGGGAGGGCCACCTGTCCCTGTCCCACAAGCTCCTGTCCCGTGTCCCCAGGTCACTTCCTCTCTCCCGCCTCAGTGTTCTCATGTGTAAAATGGGAATGATGGTGGACAGCCGCTGAGGGGTGAGTGGGGTAGTGTCCAGTGGGCACACAGGCAGTGGCCTCTAAGTGACGGCAGTGCTGCTGCTCCTGATGACGAACGCCACGCTGCCCACCTGCCCTGGGACTTCCCCGAGACAGAAGGGCAGCCAGGGTCGAGGGCTTTGGCACCAGCGCTCCGCAGAGCAGGCCGAGCCCACGCCAGGGGTGTTGGCTGTGTGGGCTTGTGGGCGAGGGCAGCTTGAGGAGCGATGCTGTGGTGCCCTGGCCTCCTCAGGGAGCTGCCTGCCTTCCCCGGGGCGTCATCCTCCCCCCAGTCCACTCCTGCAGCTGTCCCTGGCCAGCCCCCAGCAGGTTCTGATGTGCGGTGGACGGCACCGCGGCAGCCAAGGAGTCTGGGGACAGCTGGCTGGAGGGCTGGCAGTTCCAGACTTTGGGGCGGGGGGGTGGGGGGTGGTGGCCGAAAAAGCTGTGGGGATGGAGGGAGAGGGCGGCAGGGGCAGGGCGGGGAGGCGGTTCACAGAGGAAACCAGCTGGGCGGACTTAGTGTCCAGGCACGCCCACCCACCCAGCTCCAGCCTGGCAGCAGATGACCCCGCAGAGAGTCAGTGGATCTAGCGGGGAGAGGGGCTCCCTTCCCCGAGTTGGACCCAAATGGTTTTGTTTTCACCAATTTGAACAGAAGCCTGAGTAAAGAGAAACCCATACCTTTGCCTTCTTCAGCAGAAGGCAGGGCTTGTAAATGAGGTTCTGGACCCAATTCCACTGTGTGTGTGTCGGGGGGGGGGGGTCCCACACACCCAACAAGGAATCTTCCGACACCAGCTGGGTGTCCTGAGTTCACCTCAGTACCTCAGTTCTCACACCAACCCCCTGGAGACGGCGTCAGATCCCACAGGTTAAGGGCACAAGCCTGCCCCCTCCACTTCAGATGCCAGTCCCAAGTCCAGGTTGTCCCCTGTGCTTCTGACCAGCCGGCTTGAGTTCCAAGGTTCCCACGACCCCCTCCTTGGGCTCAATTAATTTGCTAGAGCTGCTCACAGAACTCAGGAAAACTATCTGCTGGATCACCGCTCCAGTGTGAAGGGATGTAACTCAGAACAAGCAGACGAAGCGATGCACAGGGCCCGGTGTGGGGAACGGCTCGGAGCTTCCATGCCCTCTCCTAGGGCACCACTCCCCCAAATCTCCACGTGTTCCCCAGCCCGCGAGTTCTCTGAACCGTCCTTTGGGGTTTTATGGAGGCTTCACTATGTGGGCATGATTGATGAAATCATTGGCCTCAGGTGGCTGATGCTCTCCTCTCTCCTCCCCGAGTCAGGGAGTCCAACTGAAAGTTTCAACCCCCGAACCTCCCGGTTGGTGGCCCTGGCATCCAGCCCCATCCTTGGGTGGGGCCCAAAAGTCACCTCATTAACATAACAAAAGACACCGTGATCCCTCTCAACACTGGGGATTCCAAGGGCATTAGGATCTCTGTGCCAGGTACTGGCTCAGGTCATTACAAATCACAGTATCACACCTTGTGATTTGTTTATTGGTTCTGTGAGTTTGCCTGGGCGGCCATGACACTCAGCACCCCCTGGGCAGCTTACACAACGACGTTCATTGTCTCCCCGTCCTGGAGGCTGGAAGTCTAAGATCAAAGTGTCAGCAGGGTGGGTGACTCCCTAGGCCTCTCTCCTGGGCGTGTGGATGGCCGTCTTCCCCCAGGGTCCTCAGACGGTCGTCCCTCTGTGCGTGTCTGAGTCCTGATCTCCTCTTCTTCTTCTTCTTCTTTTGAGGAAGATTAGCCCTGAGCTAACATGTGCTGCCAATCCTCCTCTTTTTGCTGAGGAAGACTGGCCCTGAGCTAACATCCATGCCCATCTTCCTCTACTTTATACATGGGACGCCTACCACAGCGTGGCTTGCCACGTGGTAACATGTCCGCACCCGGGATCTGAACCAGCAAACCCCGGGCCACTGAAGCGGAACGTGCGCACTTAACCAGTATGCCACTGGGCCGGCCCCAGATCTCCTCTTCTTACAAGGACACTAGTCCTATTGGATCAGGGCCCACCCTAGCGACCTCGTTTTAACTTGAGTACTTCTGTAAACACCCTATTTCCAAATGCAGTCACACTCTGAGGTCCCAGGGGGTTAGGACTTTAACATATGAATTTTGGGGGACACAGTTCAACGCATACGTTTGGTGTTTGAGAAGGGCATGGAGGCCTGAGGACCCTGACTTAGGGGCTGGGGGGAGCAGATCCCAGCCTGGCTCTGCCCAGATCTGGGCCTGCTGCTGCAGTTTTCTTGTCAATAAGTTTTCCAAATATTTCCATTTTCGCCTTCTGATGTGCTGGGCAGCCCACAGGCAGTCGGGCACAGCTGCCCGATCCCCCAGGCCGCCTGGTACTCAGAGCCACAGCTCAGGGAGCACTGCCCTCCTCGGGAGCCCCCAGGCCCGATCCCATGTGCCCACGCCCTCCACAGCAGTCCCCCATCACCTGAATCTCATCGCCTGCCCACTCCATCCCGGCGCCGACTTCCTGGTGTGTGATGGACACAGGCCCTTTGGGCCCCCTCTTCCCAGAATGGCCCCTCGCCTTGTCCCGCCTGGCTCTCCCTCCCAGACTCTGCTTCCCCTGCAGTATCCGCCCCCACCAACCAGGGCCAGGAAGGGAGGTGGGGACAGCTCTGCCCCTCATTGCCTCTCATGAAATCCCAGCTCCCTTGAGGCGCATGCCCCCAGGTAAACCACCTCCCCTCCTCTCTCTGCCGGGCTCTCCCCACCCCCGCTGTCTGCATTCTCCCCAAGTCTCCCCTCGTTCACAGAAGCTCCGGCTCTGTCTTCTTCATCACCCCTCCAGTGGCCAGCCAAGGCCTTTGACACCCAACCGCCTGCAGGAAAGCACATCCCCCACCTGACCCCAGCCACGGCCTCTTCGTCCCCCTCAGGCCCGCTCCCACTCACAGTCACGAGGAATACCAGCACGGCCCTGGGCTCTGCCGCGAGCACCAGCTCTGTTCCCTGGGTGCCTGGTCAAGCGGCTGCCTGGTAATCATTCTTTGGCCTTGCGGTTTTGAAGCCCTCCACCGTCTCTGGGCCTCCCCTCCTCCCTCCCCTCTTTACTCAGCCCCCGCCCCCCAGGCCTGAGTCTTGGGTCTCTTTTTCTGTCAAACTCCTCGGTAAAACCACAGATGAATGTAAACATCCCCTCCCCGTGCGGCCCAGGGAAAGGAGGGGCAAGGGGCTCTAGGACTCGGGAAAGGCTGCTCCACCTCCTTCACGGGGGCGTAACAGAGAAACGCGGAGACCGTGTGGAAACTCTGGTCACGCCGACTACCCCTCACAGATGACAATGAGAAATTCTGGACGCAAATATATATGTTTCGAAAAACAATGTGAAGGCCCTGGAGCACGAGTAAAAGCAGGCAGAAGCTGGAAAGGAGCCGACCCCTGAAAACAGAAACTGCAGCCAGTGAGACGCATGTTGGTGGCAACGGACTGACAGACGCTCACAAAGGAAGCTGCGGGCTCGGCTACTCAGCACATGGAAAAGTGTGCAGCATCATTAGTCACCAGGGGAATGCAAATTAAAACCACAGGGAGACCCCACTGCACACCCATTCTGAAATTCAAAGACTGACCACACGGACCATCAGTGGGGTGTGGAGAGGGGGAACTCGTATGCCGCCGGTGGGAATTCAGAAATGGCACAACCATTGCAAAACGGATCGCCAGTTTCTTAGGAAGGTAAATATACACCTGACATTTGACCCAACAATTCCACTCCTACGTATTATCCAAGAGAAACGGAATGTGTCCACAAAGGGACCTACCTCAAATGTTGGTAGTAGCTTTATCCGTGTTACCAAGAAACTGGAAACAACCGGCACGTCCATCAAGTGGAGAATGGACACACTAAGTGCAGAATACGACACATGGGCTACTGGGCCACGGAAAGGGAAGGAGCGGTGAAACAGCCACGTGGGTGAGTGTCCCCTCGTGAGGGACAGAAGGCAGACAGAGCCCATCCTGCATGGCTTCACTTGTAGGCTCCAGAGCAGAGAACTCATGGACGGGGGGAACAATCAGAACCACACTTGCCTCCGGGTGGAGAATGAGGATTGACTAGAGAGAGCATGAGGGAATTTTGGGGGGTGGTGGACATTTCTAGAGTCTTAGAGGGGGCTGTGCTATGCACCTGTAACCATTTGTCCAAATTTACGGTTAAGATTTGTGCATTTCAACACTTGTACTCTAAGACTATAAAAATAGTTGTGGGAGGACAACAGAGGGAGGTCAAGATGCAGCACGAAAGCTGGAAGGAGGGGCACAGGGCGAGTTTGCTGTACTTAAAAAGACGTGTATGTTTGAAAACTTCCCATAATAAAACGTTTACAGGAAAAAAAAATACACAGAGAGACCATTTTGCATCAGACCAGGAAAGATAACTGTGAAGCTGCCTTTATCGGTGAGGCTGCGGCAGGGTCTCAGCTGGTCCTCGTCTGATTCCCAGGGCAAATGGTAACTGCTGCCCCCATTACAGTGGCACGAATGCTCTGACCCAGGAGCTCCGGGAATCCATCCTGCAGACCAGCTCGCACATGTGCAAAACGACTTATGTGTCAGGGTCTTTGTCGGCAGAGCAAATATTGGAAAAGGTTTAAATGCCCACGAGCCGGAGGGGAATGGTGAAATCAGCCACAGTCCACACGTTGACCCAGATAATGCACAGCCATAAAGTGAAGGTGCTCTGCATGTGCCTGTGGTACGGGGTGATCTCCAGAGGGTGGTAAAAGGGACGTGTGAGAAGAGGGGAAATTATGTGCACATACTTTCGCATGTGTATAAAATATTTCTGGAAGGATGTTAGAGAAATAGGTAACTTGGAAATCTTGGTCACTTACGGGGAGAGAACTTGGTGTCTGGAGGATGGGAGAAGAGGGGGCCCTTTTTAAATTTTGAGTCATGTCACCAGCAATTAGTTTCCAGTTCTAATGAATCAGATTAAAATTAAAACCTCTTCCTTTATCCCACATCTTACATTTTTCTGCTCTTTCCAGCAAGATTTCTCACTTGACTGGTTAATTCTGTGTACTTTCTATTTCCTTTTCCCCTAAGCATTGTGTCGTAATCTTTATTCTTTGTCATTAAAAGATAAACATTGAGATGCTCCCTCCAGACTATGTTCCCTGCCTGTTCTGTGCCCCATCACCGGCCCTGTTGGTCCCTGCCTTCAGGTAACCACTATTTGTGTCTTACATATTCTCCAATGTTTCTCTTTGTAAATACAAGAAAATATTCTTTTCCCCCCATTATCACCCCAAAAGGTGGCATACCGTATATGCTGTTCTGTAGGTTTTTCTTTTTCACTTAAAAATAGATCAGAGAGGGGCCAGACAGGTGGTGGAGTGGTTGAGTTTGCGTACTCTGCTTTGGCAGCCCAGAGTTCACAGGTTCGGATCCCCGGCATGGACCTACACACTGCTCATCAAGCCACGCTGTGGCAGCGTCCCACATACAAAAAAGAGGAAGATTGACAACTCATGTTAGCCCAGGGCCAATCTTCCTCACCAAAACAAACAAACAAAAAAGATTGTAGAGATCTTTCCATATCAGCACATAGAAACTTCCTTGACTTTTATTTCTGAACAGCTGCAGTGTTTCAGTGTTTGTACCATCGTACATTCAGTCTCCTGGAGACGGATGCTGGGGTGTTCCAAACTTCTGCTGTTACAAGCAATGCTATAGTGAGTAACCTGGGTCATGCATTGTTTGGCCCCTGGAGGCATTAGGTATAAACTCCCACAAATGGAATTTGCAATCCCGTTACAGCATCAGATTGCCTGCAGCGAGGTGGCACCTGTCTTCACCCCCGACCTGTTTCCCAATCTTGCCAACTACAGTATACTATCAAACTTTACTTTTCAAGACCTGATAAGAAAAATGGTGTGTCAGTATCACTTTAATTTGCATTTCTCATCACGAGTGAGGTTAGATGTCTTGTCCTCTGCTTGGGGCTCATCCCTATTTTGTTTGGGCCGATTCTTTACTCTTGTCTTTTGCCCATTTTCCTGTTGGGCATTTTCACTCCAATGTAAAGGGACTCACCATTTTTCTCCTAGCATTTTTATGGTTTCACTTCTTTCACATTTATATCTTTGGTCCTTTTGGTTTTAACTTGTATGTGGTCAAGGTATGGATCTAACCTCATCATTACTCAGACGAGCCACACCGTCTACTGAAATGTCCATCTCCACCTTCGCTGACTCGAGAGCAACCCTTGTCATGTACAAATGCCCATTAGTGTCTTGGAATGTCTGACATTTCCCTTGCACGGCTCTGTCCATATTATCCTGCAGCCATGTGCCCTGGCGGCACTGAATCGAGCCTTATAACATGTTTTGACCTCTGGCAAGGCTAGCCACTCTCATTCCTCTTCTTTTTCAGAGTTTTCTTGACTATTTTTGCTTGTCCCTGTTCCACATGGACTCAGTTCATTTACTACAAGGGAGGAGCTGCCATTTACTCTGCAACCCACTCCACTAAAACTGCTGGGAAACCAGCAGCCTGCAGGTTGCCATCAGACAAGGCTGTCACATCATGCGCTGGGTACTCGTTCTCTTGGCAGCATTCTGCTCAGTGGCCCACTCCCTCCTTCAAATACTCCTCTCCCGGTTTTCTCCTCACCTCCATGGATCCCTACATCTGCTGGCACTCCTCAGCCCCGGGCGGGCTCTGTTCTGTTTCTCTGTTAATGCCCGTTCCTTAGGGACTCTCATCCTTTCCCATGTGACAGATGCCCTCTCCTGCTGGCGCCTCCTAAACTGATGCTGCTGGCCACGAGCTCCCCTTTGAGTCGAGGCACACAGGCGGCACCTCCGCACATCTCCTGAGAACCTTCCGGGAGCACAAAGGAAATCCGGACTTCCCCCACGAACCGGTTCCTGACCAGCTGTCCCCACTGGCTAGGTAGGACCACCAGGGAGCCTGCCGTTCAAGCTGAGAGCCCCGAGGGCCCCCTTGGTTCTTTCCTCTACCTTCCTCCCACGTTCCACAGCAAGTCCCGCAGGTTCTGCCTGCACCAGCTACCTTGGATCGCTCCATCTCCACCGCCCGAGTCCAAGTCACGACTGTGTCGCACGCACAACGACCGGAGTGGCCTCCTAAGGGCATTAATTAGCTCACACCACTTACCGGCTTACAATCCCCACCGGTCCCTCCCCTCTCTTGGAAGGACATCCCATCTCCTCCTTGCCCGGCCCGTGCCGCCCGCTGACCTCATCCCCCGAGCGCCCCGGCCCGGCCTTTCCGCTCTGAGTCCCCGTCCCGGGCCGTGCTGGCGCTTCCTGCCCGGCTTGGTCATCCCTGCAGGCGAGGGCTCCCCTCCAGCTCGAGCCGGGGCGGCCGGGGAGCTGGGCTACGGGGTCCGAAGCCCGGCCCGCCGTCTCACGCCCCATCCTCGCTCTCACGACCTGCCCTTTTCTCTGACGCCCCCGCGGAGGATCTAGAGCCGCGACCCCCGCCCCGGCCCGCCGCGCGCCCGGAAGTCGCGGTCCCCGGCCGCGCATGCTCGCTCCCTCCTCCCCCCCGCGCTCTCGCGTCACGTGGGAGGGCGCGCGAGCGGCCCGGGAAGTCCCGTCCGGAAACGCGAGCCGTGGGGCCGCGGGCTCCGCCCCCCGGCGCTGGGGGTTGGATCACGTGTCGCCTCTGTGACGTCTGCTGCCACGTGGCCCGGGGGGCGGGGCGGGCTGCCGACACCCGCGCGTCCTGCGCGCTCCGCGTGGCTACCTGAGCACGCGCAGGCGGGCGGCGCCCGGGCCTCGGCGCCCGCTCCCCTGGGATCTTCCTGGTGGGCTCCTCCCGGGCCTGCAGTGGCCGGCCTGAGGGCAGGGCCCCTGTCTTTCTTGGCATGTCCATCGGTGCCTGGCACTGTCACTTAATATTGGGGGCTTGAGTAGGGAGGCGTGGGAGATGGGTTATCCTCACGCACGCACGCTGCGGCCACCCAGTGTGACAGCAGGCCCTGAGGCAGAGGGGCACGGTGAGCTGCAGGCTAGGGTCCGCCCTCTGAATGTGGGGGAACCCCAGCCTGCACACTTGATGGGGTCTGCCGAGTCTGTGGCTTCACTGAGGCCTCACACCTGGTGTCGAGCCCTCCTCTTCCCCGGTGCGGCTCCAGCCGTCCCGATGAGGAGCCACGACATGGTCTGGTGCTTGCTCGGCCCTGGGTTCCAGGCAGGGTGCTCTGGGCCTGACCCTCCGCACCCACGGCTGTCTGCATTTCCTCCTCAGCTCTTCCAGTCCTCGTCTGTCTAGATAGGACCCTTCCACCAGCCTGACTGGGCCCAGCTTGGGGAAGACGTTCTTGGGTTTGTCCCTGGCTGGGCTCATCCTGGGCCTCACCAGGCCAGGGCTGGGCGGGAAGAGGGTGATGCAACCGAGATGGCTCCAGGTGGAGCGTGAATTTCTCTCCCGGACAGAGGAATGGTTTGGAGGCAGCAGTGGGATGGAGGAGAATTCTGACTCTGTCGCCAAAGGCTAAGATAGTGAGCTCCAAGAGAAAAACCACCACTATTTGAGAGGGTTCTAGTGCATGTGGGATCCGCATGGGAGAGCTTGGTTTGGTTCAAATCTAGGAATCCTTCAAAACTTTCCATTTCCCCAATCCTCCTCCTGACAGTAAACGACTTTCTACAGGTGACCTCTCTGGAATAAACTCCTTAATCTGCATTCCCACTTCTACCTTCCAGTTGGTCTCTATGCCGCCTCTGTCCTTTCCTCCACTCCTTTCTGAAAAGCAAACTTAACTTGCTTCTTAAACTCACTAGAGTAAATTTAAGCAAATTAACTCCTTTGCTTAAAAGCTTTGTTAACTCTGTGCTGGATGGATGGATGGTTGGATTATGGATGGATGGATGGATGGATGGTGGATGGGTGGGTGGCTAGTGTATCAGCAATTTTGGCTTCAAATGGCAGAGACTCTGACAAGTGCAGTGTTTGAATCAGTAGAGGTTTATTTTTCTCCCATAACAAGAAGTCTGGAGGCAGGCATGGCTGTTAGTTCCACAGCCCAGAGGTGTCAGCCCAGCATTTCTGCAATCCTATTGGCCTTTCCCTCATGGTCACAGAAGGTTGCTATAGCTCCAGACATCACTTCCACGTTCCAGGCTGGGTGAAGGGTGGAAAGCATCATGACAGAGATGTCTTTTTTTCTCTTTTATCATGAAAAAAAAAAAAACCACTCCCAGAAGCTCCCCAATAGGCCTCCAGCTACATCTCACTGCTCAGAACTATGTCACAAGACCAATGCTACTGCAGCATAGTTGGGAGAGTGGCACTAAGCTTTTCCAGTGTTTCTAGTGAAAGCGAGAAGGGGAGAAGGTGGTGGAGTTAACCACTGTGGTGGGCATCTGTCCCTGGGGCTGCCCAGGCTGTTGAATATCCCCCGTTCCCACATGTGAATCCTGTCTTTCCCACTTAGAATTCAGAAGGGTTACGCCGCCCTGCCTCCCTGGCCTCTAGTGGCAGATGTCTGACTTGATGTGTGACGGGCTGCTACACCAGGACCCCGGTGGGCTGCTGGGGCGACCGTATGGCTGGATCTGGTCCTGGCAAAGGCAGCATCTTTCTAGGGTTGGGCTGCTGGTGTCCGCTTCCTGCTGCCATGGAGATGCAGCCATTCTGGGCTTGGTGGGGCAGCAGATCCCTTACCCAGACCGGTGCCGGCAGGCGGTCTGGGCACTGTTCCTGGAAGCCTAACCTGATCCCTGAGCCATCCTACAGCTCCTTATAAACCCATTTCTGCTTAAACTCGCCAGAAGGGATCCTATTAGCTGCGAGTGTTATGGGTTGGATTGTGTCCCCCCAAACGCTATATTGAAGACCTAATCCCCGCTGGCTGTGAATGTGACCCTATTTGGAAATAGGGTCTTTACAGATGTCATCAAGTTAGGAAGAGGTTATTAGAGTGGGCCCATCCAATATGACTGGTGTCCTTATAAAAAGAGGGATATTTGGACCCAGACACACAGGGAGGGATCACCATGTGATGAAGGAGGCAGAGATGGCGGTGCTGCAGCCACTGGCCGAGGAACACCAGGACCGGCAGCTACCACCAGCAGCTAGGAGAGAGGCGAGGAAGGGTCCTCCCCAGGAGCCGTCAGAGGGAGCGACGCCTTGACTTTGGACTTCTGGCCTCCAGAATGTGCGAGAATGAACTTCTACTCTTTGAAGCCCCCCAGTTTGTGATACGTTGTTACCACAGCCATGGGACACTGATACAGCAACTAAGCACCCCAAACGACAGTGTCCATGCGAGTGGAAGGGAGGGCGGGTGGGCGGGCATGCAGCCCCGTCCTGAGTGGTGGGATTTGCTGAGTGATGAGGTTGCGCGCATCCCGAAGGGAGATGGCACCACCGGGCCAGACTCCTCCCTCTGCGCTTTCCAAGAAGCAGAACTGCCAGTGTGGCAGCCATCCTCACACACACTGTCCACCTACGGGGAGGACTGGGGAGGCAAGAAGTGGGGGGAGCCCTTGGCTTTACAGGAGCGCAGTGTGCACAGGTGCAGTGACTGCCACCTCCCATCGCGCCTGAAGCAGAGTGAGGGTGTGCTCCAAAAGACCGCTCAGAAGTGCTGTTGAAACACCTGCAGGACGAGGAGACCGGCATCTGGTGCCCCAGTTGGAAGCCTGCTGAGCTGCAGAGCCCGCAGACCCCCAACACCCCTGTCGGAGCAGAGCAATCCTGGCCCCCTGGGGAATGGTCCACACCAGGGGCGCTGGCCTTGCCCCTGCGGTGGTGAGATGACCACCCAGCAGTCAGAGCTGCTGGAAGAATCCGGGTGAGTGCAGAGCCTGGATTGCCACCACACCTGCTCTTGTGCCAGGCCTGGGGTGCCTTGGCAGGGAGCTGACTGACACCCGCAGGAGGTACTATTCTGTCGACTGATTCTGGAGAGCCTCCTCTGCAGGGGATCCTTCTGGGGGCATCTCCGTGGAGCACAAATATCTTCTCGCTCTGCCCATTTCAAGTGACTCATCAGAAGACCCCTCCCCAAACCTCCATGCCGCCAATCACCCCAACTTGTTTCTGCCAAATCATCCTGCCTGGGCGCTCCACCTCACGAAGCCATGTAGATCCGTGTTCCAGGTATTTGCGTGCTTGCCCTTCACACCGTCCTTCGGGGCCTTCCCTGCGGGGGATGCAGCAGCTGTGGTGGCAGCTGGCCACTCAGACCCCTATGTCAACCAGTTCAGTTCTTTTCTGTTAGCCAGCCAACCAGGTGCCCCCTGAGGCCATAACGTGTCTCACCTGGGGAATGATCTGAGCAGCAGGCCTCAATGTCAACGGAGGCACCCGCCTCTGCTCACGTGAACACCTGCGCCTTTGGACCTATGCGCCGGGTCTCACGTCTGTGTCCTCATTCAACGATAGGAACGCTGCAGGGCATGTTTCATTCTATCGAACATCCCCGGTCCACGCCAAGCCGCCTGTGCGGTCGCTTCATGACCCGTGGTCGGGTCTTCAGAGCCCAGGAGCCAAGCTGGGGGCTGCCTCTCAGACGGAGAATGTCATCAGCTGGTGCGAGCATGACCTTGCTGCAGACATCGAGGGGACTTCATTGTGATTCTCCCATGGGGGCTTACCAGAGGCTCATACAGAACCCCACCTTCTACGGGCCCTGCAGGCAGCACTTAGGACCCCAGTGGGTCCTAAGTCCCAGCTGGCAGCACAGCCTGGACTGCTGCCGGGCCCCAGAGGAGTGCTCTCTCGCTCTGGGCCCCCCTCGACCCTGGAGCCCGTGTGTTACTTAGGAAACGTGCTGGGGAGGCTCGTCCAAAAGGCGATGTGCTGCCTCCAGCTCCCAAGGGTCTCAGCGAGTGTGGGGGTGGGGGGGCCATGTAGCAACTCACCCTGCACTTTAGGGGGAGGGATCATTGCCCGCCCCAGATCGCTAGACCCCTGGAAATGTCGCCACCTGAGATTCCATGAGGCTCCTTGCCCTCCCTTGGGCACACAGGCCTGGACAGGACATCTGGTGTGCTTAGCACTTCCCGGAGACCTGATCCGATGAGGACAATACCGTACAGCTGAGGTTTGGCGGGACATCAGTATGACCGAGGCCCCTGGGACCCTGTGACAGAAGCTGGGGGTTAGCGCCATCGTGGGAAGATCACCAGGATGTCCTGACACCCCTGCCAGGTAGAGGCACGCTGGTTCCGGTCCTCACCCTATGGACTGCTTTATCTGTATCCTTTAAAAGGAAAAGGTAAACGTAAGTAAATGTTTCCCTGGGTTTTGCGAGCCATTCTAGCAAACTGTCGAACCCGAGGAGAGGATCAGGAGAACCCCGATTAATAGGCTCTCGGTCAGAAGCTCAGGTGACAGCCTGGACTTACAATTGGCATCTCAGGTGGGGTCCTCCACCTGTGGGGTCTGGGGCTATTGCCCGGTACATAGTGTCAGAATTGAGTTAAGTTTGTAGGACCCCCAGCCTGTTCTCTCAGAATCAGAGAACGCCTTGATGTGGGAAACCACCCCCCGCCTACATCTGGTGTCAGAAGTACTGAGAAGAGAAAAATACAGCTTCCTTTACCCTGGCTTATTAGCTCCTGCTCCACAGATCAGGGAGCCAGAAAGGAGACCAGGCCAGTGGCCAAGTGAGCTGACCTCAGTCCATGCAGAAGTGGGGAAATGCCCCAGGACTGGTCCCTGCTGAGACAGACTTGCACCGAACTCCTTTGTCACTTACCTCCGTCAGCCTCCACTCTGACTCGGTGGCCCTTGGAAGCCCCAGGGGTTGGTGTCAATTCAGAGCCGGTGGTGACAATGCCCGGAGGGTGTGGCTGTTTCCTCCTCCTCACAGTCCCCCCTGGGTGGCCACAGTCCCCTGGGGAAGGCTTGGAGAAAGACTGACAGTAGACACGTGTGACCTGCAGTGGCACCCTTCCTCAGAGGGACCCAGCCTCCCCTCCCATTAAGGGGCTTGGGGTCCGGGACCTGGCTCGGGCTGGGAACTGGGTGAGGGTCTTGGATTCCCAGTCTGGTGACTGGAGTCGGCGTTCTGCTTTGACTAACCAATCGAGCAAGCTGTTGGGGCTGCTCCCTGCTGCTCTGTTGCGGCATCAACTCCAGATCCTGCCTGAGGGCACCCCCCTGGGCAAATGCAGCCCCCCAGTCTGGTGTTCCACCCGCCTGGCTCCTACCCCTGCAGACTCTGTTTTCACAGACAGAACGATTCTGCAGGTTCCTGCCGATACAGGTTAGCAAGCCCTGTTATCTCCCCCAGGAGCACATTTGAATTGTCCCCTTGGCCGTGCAGCTGGCCTGGAAGCGACGACAGTGACAGTGGTTAGCCTGGAAAGCCAGGGTCCTCTTACAAGGGGACTGTCCCAGGTGGCGTTATTCAAAGATGGTCGCATTTTCTCCATCGAGGCAGCTCTTTCTTCTGGCAAAGGAGGCTAGGTGGGGATATGGGAGTTCAAGTTCCTTCATGTGTGTCTGCACGTATGTCCCCATTTCTTCCCACCCAGTCCCCCCAAACTCTGCCTGAAGACTTGCTGAGGGCTGGCCTCTAACGTGCTCAGCAGCTCTGCAGCCTCACGACCCCGTCCGAGGCCAAGTCCTAGCCACGTCTTCCCTGGGGTTCATGAGCTGAGGGACTCTTCCAGGACCACCATAGTGCAGCCAGAAACCACCACACCACTGCATCATCTTTGTCGTCACCGTGGCACCGAGGCCAACTGCACTGGTCTCTCTACCTTGCCCCTCACTGGTTCTCTGCCCGCCTCTGGTGATGACCTGAGTAGCTGTGGGCACCACATGCCATGGGGTCTCGGTGCCCCACGGTCCCCTCATGGAGTCAGTGGGTTCTCACCAGCCCCAAGTTGCATTTGGAAGGTCTGTTTCCTGGGGCCACTCCAGTGGCCAGTGCTGGGTCAGTCAGGAAGCCGGCTTCAGCCCAGCCAGTGCCAATGCAGAAATGGGACAGAAGGCACTGGTTGCAGAGGTGTGGGCATGCCTCGGGGAGCAAAGGAGGGGTGGTGAGATGGCGAGGCACCCAGAGGCCCTCCAAAGCAGAAGGCCATTCCCATCTTTCGAGCTGAAAGGACAGAGGTAGCGGAGAATGTTTCCAGAGCCCATGAAGAGCTGGGCCGTGCAGGAGGGCTGCCCGGGGGACTGTCGTCAACATGGCAGGTGTGGCTGCTGCCAGAGACGTGGCACTAAAGCTGGGAGGGAGCTGGAGAAGCACTCAGCCGCCTAGGAATCCCCTGCCCCAGGCATGGGCTGAACCCAGCCAGAAGTCAGCTGGCGTGGGAGCCCACATTGGTGCTGTCCCAAGCCGTCAGCCTCCTGGGGCACAGAGCAGGCAGAGGCTCCAAGGGCAGCAGCGAGGGGTTAAAGGGGGACCAGGAAATGAGACCCCCCAGGTGGTCAGGCCGGTTGGAGGATGCCATCTTGGTGAAGAGCTTGAAGCCAGGAACTACTGGTGGGTCCAAGACATGCAGCTGCCCCCTGGGGGTCTCAGCAATGGAAGGGTTCAGCTGAAGCTGAGCATTGTCCCGAGACAACCATGGCCTCTGCTTCTGTAGGGACATCAAATTGTAGGGGCAACAAGACCAGCCAGAGCAGGAGCAGGGACAGGTCCACACAGCGTTGATCCTTGCCTCCCCACCTCTCCTCCATGCCCCCAACCGCGGAGGGCCAAGACCCAGGGAGGGAGGTCGAGGCTTGTCCCAGAGGGAGATCCATTCCTCTCCTTCTTGGCCCCACGTGCTGGAGCTAATGAGTGAATGAGACCCCACTGCCACCCCAAGTTAGACCCCTTGCGTCACAGGTGTGGCCAGAAGTGAGGGATTAGCAGCGGATGGGGGCTTAAGTTGGGTATTTTAAACTGACTGGGCTGTGTTGATACCTGAACGTTGTGGACCCTGCCTGAGCCTGAGATGTAGTTACAGGATGAAAAGGGGGCATTGGACAGAGCACGATGGGGTGCCTCAAAAGAATAGGTCCAGGTGGGTGATTGGAAAGATTGAGGATAGAAGGATGGACGGATGGATGATGGAAGGATGGATGGACAGAAGGATGTTTGGATGATTGGATGGATCAAGATTGAGTGGATGGGGATAAGGATGGATGAATAGATGGATATGTGGATGGGGATAAGGATGGATGCTGAGCGTGCCCCCCACGCCCCCTCCACCCCCTGTGTTGAGAGAGCCTGAGCACCTGGACGAAAGGGGCCTTTCCTTGCAGACACTGGGTTCCATCTTGGGGAGCTGCGGAGCGAGAGTATGGGGCTGGCCACTGTGGGGCTGGGGGATGACTTGGGACCCCCGCCCAACTGTCCTAGTCTGCACAGCTTTCCAGATGGACTAAACCCTTCACCCAGTAGCCCTCATTTGGGAACTTTAAAGCGCTCAGTTTACCTCGCAGGGCCTGGGAGAGCCATGGCCCACTCTCCTAGGGGCAGTGCCCACCCCACCTGAGCGCTCTCTGCACCCCAGGGCGTTCTCAGGATCCTGGGCAGCTCTTACCATCCCGGGAGCACTCTCAGCATCCCCGGAGCTCTCAGCAACCTGAGGGGGTGCTCTTAGCATCCCAGGGGCACTCTCAGCATCCCAGGGGCACTTTCAGCATCCCAGGGCACTCTCAGCGTCCCGGGGGCACTCTCAGCATCCCCGGAGCTCTCAGCGTCCTGAGGAGGCACTCTCAGCATCCCAGGGCACTCTCAGCGTCTCGGGGGCACTCTCAGCATCCCAGGACACTCTCAGCGTCCGGAGGGCACTCCACGAGGCCGGCCAGCCTGGTTCCCGCGACCAGCGCGCCACCTGGCGGCGTCACCTCGCAATAGCGCCCGCTCCGGGCTCCCCTCCTCCCGGGCTGCGCTGAGGGGCTTCTCCGTGGAAACCCCCACCGCCCTCGGAGCGCGGAAGCGAAGGAAAATGCAGCCCTTTGACCACAGCTGACGCCGGTGGAATCTGGGTCCCCGCCCTGCCGCGGGGTCTGGGGGAGCAGGCTCAGGCGGCGGTAGACCTGGGGCGCCCCTCTCCATCCGCGCTGGGCAAGAGGGCCCCCCCCCCCCCGAGAGCGCAGCGAGGGTCTGCGGGGGCGGGGGGCGCTCGGGGGGCGCTGGGAGGATGGGCCCGAGCTCTCCGGGAAGGGGAGGGCGTCGCGGTGGAGGTGACCGCAGGTGCCAAGACCAGGCCGGCAGCCAGGACGTTTAGTCCCGCAGACACCGGGGCGCAGCAGCAGCCCTGGGGCTGAGGATACCAGAGAGGAGCGGGGTGAACGGGGCTGAATCATGTGTGTGTGTGTGTGTGTGTGTGTGTGTGTGTGTGTGTGTTGGGGGGGGGGGGTCCTAGGAGGAATGGGGAAGCGGGGGAGATTTGAGTAGGCGCGCGCCCAGGTGGGCTCTGCATGAGTAGGAGGGTTGCTTTGTGTACTGAGTGGAGATGGGAGGTGGCCGCCCTGTTCCGGGGGCGAGGACCAGGCCTGGACCGCCCCGCAGTGGTGAATGCCTTGGTGGCCGACCCGGTGTGGAGGGAGGACGGGAGGGGGCAGTGGGGCGGTGCCCAGGGCGGGTATGAGGTGGACAGGGAAGTTTGGGGTCACCGGGGCGGTGGCCTCAGCTCTCGCCCTGAGTGGGGAGCTGTGGTGGAACCTGAGGGGCAGAGAGAGGCTTGGTGGGAACCGGGCTTGGGGAGCGGCCAGCACAGGCCTGTGCCGAATCGAGGGGAGGGCTGGGGGAGGCGGGGGTGGGGGGCAGTGCAGGAGGACTGGAGGAGGGGCACGTGGAGAGGTGGCCCGCGTTTCTGAGGGCGCGGGGCGATGACAGGCCGGGTTTGGGTAAGGACCCGGCAAAGGTCTCCATGCAGGGTGGGGGTGGCAGCCCGAGGCAAGAGCCGTAGAGGCTCCACGTGCCCTCGGACGGCCGGGGGTCCTCAAGGAAGCCTCCGGTCCCCTCGCCCAGCCTGCCCCCTTCCCTTCCTCCTCTCCGGCCCGTCGGGGGCCCGGGCAGTCCGGGGCTGAGGCCTCTGGGGCACACCGGTGCCCTGGGCTCCCTCCTCTGCTCAACTGTCTCTGAGTGAGTCACCGCAGCCTCTCCGCAAAGCTGCTCCCTCTGGGGTCTCCGTGATGGGACGCCCGTCCTCCCGCGCCTCCACCTCCCCCAGGCGCTGCCGCGGGTGGCCGCAGGTGCTGTCGGAATCTATCCTGGGGAAAACTGCCCGCAGCCTCTCCCGGAACCCGGTCCCAGGAGTGGCCGGCGCGGGTGGGTGTGGCACGGTGGCCGCAGCGGCGGGCAGGTGGCGCGCAGGTTACTGCCGGGTCCCTGCGCGGCCCCAGCTGGGAGACTCGGGGCGGGGGGTTGGGGGGGAGCGGTTTGGACAGAGAGAGGGCGGGCCAGGCAGGTGGCGTGTGCCCTGGCCGGGGAGGGAGAGGTGCGCCCAGCCTCAACGGGGCGCAGAGCGGAGGGCTGCGCCCGGGCCGGCGTGAGCTCCTGGTCCACGCCGCCGCCGCCATCCGTTTACCCTGGCCCACCTCCCGGGGTCGCTCCGGGCGTCGGCTGCTCCCAGAATAAAGTCTTCATGTTTGTTTTAAAAAATATTTAAGCTTGTTTCATGTGTGTGTTTTAAACTTACATGAATAGCAATGTGCTAAAAATCATGCTGTTTCTTTCCTGATTTAACGTGTTTCCATTGAGTATAACTTACATGACGCTGGGCCCCCAAATCTAAAGTGGACAGTTAGATCATTTTTACCTGTGTAGACGCCCCTGTAGACATCTGTGTTCACGTGCCCCCAGCGGGCACCCTTGTGCCCACTCTGTGGCCCCAAGCCAGCCGTTCCCCTGACCTCAACACCACACATGAGCTTCACCTGTTTTTGAACTTCATCTAAATGGACTCATACAGTTTATTCTCTTTTGCAGCCAACTTTTTTTTTTTCTCAAAACTATGTGCATGAGATCCATCCATGTTGCCTGGAGCAAAAGTTGTTTTTTTTATCGTTCAGCCGAGGTCCATGCGTGACTATACCCACTTCCCTGTCCGTGGACCTCTGGGTGGTTGTTTCCAATTTTGGGTTCTTAGGAATAAAGCCACTCTGATTGTTCTTTTGATGGATATAAGGATGTGCTTATTGTGTTGTTTTTTTTTAACAACTCTCTTATTCATTTTAGTGCAAATTTCTCCATTTTTACTCATTCATTCATGAAACTTTTATTAAGAAGATGCCAAATGAAGTTTTCACCAATATGACCACGGAAAGGGGGAGGCAGCGCAAAGACCTGGTCCTGCAGGAGCTGGCCATCCAACAGGAAAAAGGCGGCACAGAACTCTGCCAGCTCCCAGGGAGTGGAAAGGGAAAAAAGATTCCATTTAAGAATGAAGTCTGGCTTTCGTGAGGTTTGGGACATATTTATACTTGTCAACAACAGACCCTCCAATATTCTGGTTGCAGTGCTCGGCTCACGGTCGTGAGACACTGCAGTCCCGACGGTGTGAGTCCTTTGGATGAGCTCCTCGTATTTAAAGCCAGATCATATATCTTGGTCATAAATTCCATAACTTCACTGTTGAGTTTCTTCATATGTTTTGGAAAAAAAGACCTCTGACTTATTTACAACTAACTTGTCAGTTACATGTACACTTTCCTGTGCTCTGGTCACTGTTTAATGTAGGATTTTAGGTTTGCGTGAAAGGACCATTGAAAGTGGATGTTTCCTTAACTTTTCATCAGAACGACAGGCAGCTCTGCACGTACTCGCCCCTGCTGACCTGCATGCGGTTCCCTCCTGTGGGGCCCGTATGCCTCCGCCCTGCCTGCCACCTGGGCGCGTGCCTCCGTCCCGTGCGTAAGCGCTCTCTGCGTGTTGGGTAACATCTTTCCTCACGTATCGCATCTTTTCACTTTTCTCTTTAGTCTTCAGCTGTGTTCCCTTCGAGAGCTGATCTTTTTCTGGACACAGGTTCCAGTGAGGTGCTAATGTAATTTCCAAGCTTTTTGTGTTTTAAAAAATAACTCTGCCTTTAACTTTTTACCATATCTTTATTCTCTTGTAGTTCTGATTTCCAGTATTCACTGATCACATGTTAGATTTTTTACATTTTCGCTGTCAATGCGTCACTAGTAAATGCCATCTTCTTGTTCCTCCTCCTCATCATTATTTTGTACACTTTTTGCTGTTATTGTGGTTTTTTAATTTATTTTTATTAGATATAATTCTGTATAATTTACCTGCAATAAAAGGCACAGATCTTTACTGCAAAATACCTGTGGAATATCACCTGTACACCATGCCTCTGATGCCTCTCTTGTCATTCTCTTTCTAAGAACTCTAAAAATGGAGACTTAATTCGTATGTCATAAAATTCACCCCTTGAAAGTGTACAACTCAGTGGTTTTTATTTCAGAGTTGTGCATCTGTCACCCATCCCCACAACCAAATTCCAGAACATTTCATCACCTCCAAAAGAACCCTGTACCCATTAGCTGTCGTTTCCTTTCCTCCCTCCAGCCCTTGGCAACTACGAATCCACTTTCTGTCTCGATAGATTTCCCTCTTCTGAAAATTTCATATAAATGAATCAAACAATATGTGGCCCTTTGTGTCTGGCTTCTTTCACTTTAGCATGATGATTTCAGGTTCATCCGTGATACGGCACGTGCGAGCACATCATTTCTCTTTATGGCTGAGTAATAGTCCAGGGGATGGGCGGGCCACATTTTGTTTATTCATTCATCCGTTGATGGACATGTGGGCTGTTTCTCTTTTGGGCTATTTGACTAATGCTGCTCTGAACATTCATGTGCACGTCTTCTGTGGATATATGTTATCAGTTCTCCTGGTTATCTATCTGGAAGTGGAATTTCTGGGTCATATGGTAATTCTCTGCTTAACTTGTCAAGGAGCCGCGGAACTGTTTTCTGGAATGCCTGCACCATTTTCCATTGCCAGCAGTAATGGATGAGGGCTCCACTTTCTCTGCATCCTCACCAGCACTGGTTATTTTTCATTATAGCCATCCTAGTGGTTGTGAAATGGTATCTTACTGTGCTTTAAATTTGCATTTCCCTAATGACCAGTGAGATTGAGTATCTGTTAATGTGCTCATTGGCCTTGGACAAATGTCTGTTCAAATCCTTTGCCCATGTTTTAGTTAGATTGTTGTTTTATTATTATTTAGTTGTAAGAGTTCTTTATACATTCTGGTTACTAGACTTCTCAGATGTAAGATTTGCAAATATTTTCTCCCATTTGTGTGTGTGTTGTCTTTTCATTTTCTTGATCGTGTCCTTTGAAGCAGAAAAGTTTTTAATTTTTTGGAAGTCAAATTTATCTACTTTTTCTTTTGTTGCTCGTGCTTTTGGTGTCATATTTAAGAAAAAGTTGGCTGATCCAAGGTCGTGGATGTTTACCTCTGTTTTCTTCCTAGAGTTTTATGCCTCTAGCCCTTACATGTAGGTCTTTGATGCATGTTGAGTTAATGTTTGTCTATGGTGGCAGGAAAGGGTCCATCTTCATTCTTTGCATGTGGAGATCCAATTTTCCCAGCACCTTTTGTTGAAAAGACTGTCCTTTCCCCGATTAAATGGTCTTGGCAACTTTGTCATGAATCAATTGATCGTATATATGAGGGTTTATTTCTGGACTGTGTGTGCTATTCCAGTGGTCTGGACATCTGTCCACAGCCAGTACCATGCTGTTTTAATTACCATAGCTTTAGAGTAAGTTTCAAAGTCAGGAAGCATGCGTCCTCCAACTTTATTCTTTTTCAAGACGGTTTTGGCTATTTGGGGCCCCTTGCAATTCCATAAGAATTTGAGGATTGGCTTTTGTTTCTCTGTGGGAAAAGCCTGTCGGAATTTTCAGAGAGACTGTGCTGAATCTGTAGATTGCTTTGGGCAGTACTGATGTCTTAACAACGTTGAGTCTTCCTATCCATGAACATGGGATGTCTCCCCATGTCCTTAGTTCTTCTTTCATTCCTTTTGGCAATGTTTTGTGGTTATTAACATACAAGGCTTTCACCAACTTGGTTAGACTTATTCCTATGTATTTAATTCTTTTAGACGCTATTTTAGGTGGCATTACTTTCTTAATTTCCTTTTCTCTCCGGAATTATTTTTGATCTTAGTACTTACCACTACCTAACATTTTAAATATAGTTATTTGGTTTTTTTCTATCTCCTTTACAAGAATAAAACTCCCATGAGGGATAGAGCTTTGATTTGTTTATTGCCCTAGTCTCGAATCTTAAAACTGCATCAGGCCCATAGTTCAGTATGTCATTGTTGGCCAGATTCATGAATGAAGGAATCATTTACCTATATTGCTACTCACTCTATTTACCATCATTTTGTTCTTGTGCCACTACAAAGAATGCTGCACTAGACAGCTGTGAACATGTATTTTCTGCAGTGGAGATTTTATTTTTATGGCAGAAATTCTCAGTCAGGGGATGGATGCCCATTGGTCTTTTTAATTGCATTTGTGGTTGACAGTCTGCTATTCAAGCTGCTGTAACGGTTCTCATTTCTGCCATCAGCGTACGAGGGTCCCCGATCCCTTACCCCCCAGCTAGCTCGTTCATTCTCAAGGTCTGGCAGCCTGGCGGTGCAGCCCTGTGTCAGGGGTGCTTTATCGGCACTTCCCTGATGGCCCGTGAGTTTGAACATCATCACATGTCTTTGCTCTTCTGCGAAATGCTTATTTATATCCTTTGTCCATCTTTCCATGGGTTTCTAAAAATCCATTTCTTGTCAATTTCCAAGAGCCTTCTGTATATTATAGATATTCATCATTTTTCTGTCATCTACTTTACAAACATGTGTTTTTCCAAATTTATCACTTTTATATCGAGTTTGTTTATAGCTTCTTTTTCCAAACAAAATTTATTATTTCTATGCAGTCAAATACATCCACCTTTTTCTCACAGTTCTAGGGTACCCAGCTTAAGTTAAGACGTTCTTCTCAACCCTAGATTACGTATGTGCTGATCGAGTCTCTTCCAATTCTTTTTATTTCTCCATTTAATGATTTAATCAGTCTGGCTTTCACATTGACATCCTCTGTAAGTTTCTCTCACAGACGGTTACCCAGTTGTGCCAGCCCCGCTGGTTAGATGACCCGTTCTTTCCCGCAAACTCACCCTCCTCTTCTGTCAGGAATGCCGTTGCCCTGTTCCGTGCCGTCTGTTTTTGGAATTCCTGTTCTGGTCCGTGGGTCTCCCTGTCTATTCCTAAGTCGACACCACATCTGTTGGTAGCTTTAGAGATGGCTAGTATCTGGGAAGGCGGAGCCTCTCTTGCTCTTTTTCATTCTTTTCTTGTCTGCTCTTGGGCATTTATTCCTCCGTGTAAGTTTGAAGATCCTTTTAGCCATTGAAGGACCTTCTGGGGTTCTAAGTGGCCGTGCTGCTCTATGGCTTTGACCCCGTTCTGTAAGATCTGCTCTCTAAGATTTTACAGCTGTCCTCATATCGGTCCTGTGCCTTCCTCAGTGGTCTTCTTAATATTTTATATCTCTTTGTCCCTGTAGTGAATGGAACAGATTTTCCATTTCTTTTTTTTTTTTTTAAAGATTGTTTTTTAAATTTTTTTCCTTTTTCTCCCCAAAGCCCCCCGGTACATAGTTGTATATTCTTCGTTGTGGGTCCTTCTAGTTGTGGCATGTGGGACGCTGCCTCAGGGTGGCTTGATGAGCAGTGCCATGTCCGCACCCAGGATTCGAACCAACGAAACACTGGGCCGCCTGCAGCGGAGCACGCGAACTTAACCACTCGGCCACGGGGCCAGCCCCAGATTTTCCATTTCTAGAAGCTCATTATTGGAATAGAAAAGAATGATTGATTATTCCATACCCTTCTTTCTTGCCAATCACCAGAGGATTTTATTGGCGCCGGTAGTTTTTACTAGACTCTTAGATGGTCCGGACGTCCAAGCACGTCATCCTGAGCAAGAGCCGGCTTTGCCATTCTTCCTTCTCAGCGTTTATGCCAACTGTCTCACGTTCATCTATATTCATAAGTGGGAGGGCTACCTTCTCTTTCTGTACCATCTGTTATCAGCCGGGGGGGTCCCGCCTTTCCCTCTGGGATGGAATAGTCAGTACTCAGGACTGTCTGTTCTCTAAAGGCAGGCAGAGCTCTGCTCCCCTGCGTCTCCCAGCGCCTCTGCTCACCGCCTGGTCTGGGTCCCGCAGGACAATCCAGCAGCTCCCCACCGGCTCCTGGCCCGTCCTCCGCTCGTCAGTGGAGGTTTTGATGACTGTTTCCTGCCGGCCTGGAGCCAGGGGTCCTGTGGGACAGGCCAGGCCCTTCAGCTGATGGCTCCTCTCAGCCTGGGGTGCAAGTGTGAGCCCCAACTTGTAGGCCTGGGGGCTGAGAAGGAAAAGCCCAGAACCCACTGTCCTGGGGGCCCCCAGAGGAGCCAAGTCAGCTCTCCTGCCGAGCGTGCTGTCACCATCAGGGTCATGGAGACTTCCCCGGCCCAGCCCACCTGTAAGGGGAGGCGATGTACGACGTCCACGTAGGCCAGGGCTTCGCAGGGCCCTGAGGTGCTCAATCCTGGAAGTGTCCCTCCCTCCTGGCCAGAGTGGAGCCCCCTTGCTCCACCCAGGGCCCCTGGGCCCCTGATTCCCGCCCCCCCCCCTGCCAGCCGGGGGCTCCCTCTTCCCGGCATCTGCACCCTCTCCACTGACACCCTTCACCGCAGGCTCCCCATCCTGAGAAACAAATGCAGCCAGTCCCCCCAACCGCTAACCCCAGGGAGAAGCTCTGCCCAGGTCAGGGGCTGCTCCGCGATCAGCAGAGCTGCACTGCTGGGATCCCAGAAAACCCCTTCTCTCCCGGGCACCCAGCTGCTGGAAAGGAAGAACACGCTGGCTTTGAGACTAGAGTCCCGGCCATGGACTCGGGAACTAGAAGAAAAGAAGCTGGCGCTGCTCTGCGGAAATGCGGTTTTGCGACGCTTCTTGTAGGAAAAGAGAGCGCACCCTTAGAAACCATCTCATCTGTCCCCACTGGCCTGGGGGCAGTTTCCCGGCTCCTCGCCCCCACGCATCCCATCTCCCAGCTCCCCTCTGCCCTGGGCTTCTAGCCCTGCAGCCGCCAGGCGGGGCTGCTTCTGCCCAGCCAGGCTACCCTTCCTGTGCCCGGTCGGCACCTGGTATGTGGCACCAAGTGACGGCCTCCATCCCACAGGCTCCATGCCACCGGACAAGGCCACATTTGGTCTTCCTGATGGCAGGGTGAGGAAACTGAGTCACAGAGCCGCCATGTGACTTGCTTCAAATCACCAGCTAGTGGGGTGGGGCTGGAGTGCCCCTTCACCCTCTCCTCTGCGACAGCAGGGCTTCTGTCTGCACAGCGTCACCCACCCATCCCTCCCTCTTTTCCGGGGGCAGCTGTCTCCGGGATGCCTCTCTACGCCCAGACTCACTCACCTCCAGGAGGCCTTTCCGGCAGCGAGTTTGTCCAGGGAAAGGGCGTCTGTTCTTCCTAGTTTGGGAACCAACTCAGAGCAGAGTGGGCGCAGAGGGGACGTTCCCTTGTGTCTGGAGCCCGCCTGGGAAGGCGGAGGGGCTGACCCACCCTCAGTGGAGGCAAGGACCTTGGTGGAGGGTGCGCTCTGTCCACTAGCTTCTTCCCCTCCACACCCAGCCACGCCCACATGTGGCAAATGCATGACAGCGGGGCACATCCAGGGCCTGCAGGAGCAAACAGCCGGGGCAGACTGAGGAGTGGGAGTCAACAATGTCTCCTGGGGGAACAGACAGTTAAGCCAGGGCCAGAGGGCGTGTGGGACACAGCCCTTGAAGGGAGGGAAGGGCGGTGGAACGGCATGTGCAAAAGCTCAGAGTCGGGAGAGTGGTGGCCTGGAGCTTCAAGACAGGCAATGAGGCCAGTGGTGAGGGACCAGGTCGGGTGGTCTCCTACCCGGCTCAGGTACGCCCCTTGACCCCGTGGGCCACGGGGAGCCAGTCTGTGTTTTGGGGCGGCCAATCTCTGCTGGGCAGAGATGGGAGCCAGAGCACAGGGTGGGGATGAGGGGCGAAGGAGGCCAGGCCCCTGCCATCGGCTGCCCCAGTGTCCCAGGATCTGGAGGAATAAGCTCCCGTCCTCTGTCCCCTCCTGTCCAGATGAGGGGAGGCAGTGGGGTGTTCTGGAGAAAGCAGGGCTCCTTCTTCTCCAACCAGCACCCCCCCGGAGCCCCCCGAGTCAGGCCTGCCCAGACCCTCCTATTCTCACTGTGCCTGTGGCCCCACGGGCCCAGCACCCCTCACCCCCAGAGTGAGGACTCCCACACGGTGGGGACACTGCATGTCTGCAGGGTGTCCCAGAGGCAGGCCTTGAGACCAGAAAGGGGGTGAGTGAGGTGTGGATAGAAGGCAGCCATGGTGGGCGGCCAGAGTCTCATCTCCAGGGGAATTCGGGGAGAGAGCTGGGAGCTGCCCCTCCAGGGAGCAAGGGCGCGGTCCAGATGCAGTGGCTCCTTCTGGGCCGGCTGAGGGCTGTCCTTGGGCTGATCAGCTATTGAGACTTGTCTATCAAGCTCTCCATTTCAGTTATTTTATTTCTAATTCTGGAATTTCCATCTGATAGTTTTTTTCATCGATTCCAGGTCCCTTTATTTCATGAATGTTTTAATCATAATTATTTAAAAATCCATGTCTGATAGCACCCATATCTGGATCATTTGTGAGTCTGTTTCTTTTAATTTTTTCTTGTTTTTTCCTTTCTTTCTTTTTTTTTTTTTGGTCTTTTGTTCCTGTCTCCTGCCATGCCTGGTGATTTTTTTTTTTTTTTTTTGGTGAGGAAGATTGGCCCTGAGCTAACATCTGTGCCAATCCTCCTCTATTTTATGTGGGATGCTGCCACAGTGCGGCTTGATAAGTCGTGTGTAGGTCTGTGCCCAGGATCCAAACCTGCAAACCCTGGGCTGCCAAAGTGGAGTGTGCAAACCTAACCACTACACCACCGGGCTGGCCCTGGCGCCTGGTGATTTTTGAGGGCGTGTTGGACATTGTGTATGCAAAACTGTCCAGGGTGGGGACGATGTGTATTTCTGGTTTGCTGGAGAGTCACATCCAGGGGCCTCATTTCCAAGGTGCCTTCTCTTTGATGCCGGAACTGACTTCTCTCTCGAACATCATTCTGCTTAGATTTTTAGGCTTTTAGCTGCCACTTTCTGCTTGGCTTTTTACCCCAAACAGCTTAGAAATGGGCCAACACCTTAAGAAAAGAGGCACCGAAGGTTGGGTGGCAACTCCCAGCACCAACATTTGTCTCCCCAGGCCCAAGAGACCGTTGACGAGAGCTTAGAGCTGCCAGCACCAGCCACACATTAGCAAACGCCCCGAGGAGGAAGCCGGCTGAGAAGGCCGGGCCGCCTCAGTGCGATTCCCTCTGGGCAGGGGATCAAGTCCTGGCTGCCTCGGTTGCTCCCTGATGCCTCCCAACAGCCGTGTGTTTTTAAGTCTGGCCTTTAGAGTTGCTTGTGGTGCAAAGTTTTGTCTGCTATTTGCTGCTCATCACAGGCAGAGGCAGAAGGTTTTTTTTAATCTTACTTCGGGTGAATAGAGTTTAATCATTATTATTAAAAAGTAAATGGTCTAATAACCTACAATGAGTGCTGTAGATTTGCTTGGCAAATATAATCTACTGCATGATTTAATTGATGTAAAAATTATTTAAATTGTATATGTATGTGTTTTAAATTTTGTAACAGAATAATGAGAGATAAGGTGGCATCTATTTTACCAAGAACCGTGTTAAGAAAGAAAACATATAGAGATAGAGTATTCATTTTTCTTTTCTTCTCCTCCTCATAAAATTTCACCCGAGAGAGAGCAAGACCCTTACCCAGGCCTGTCTGACCCCCCCCCCCCCGGCGTGTGGTTCCCGGGTGGGAAACTTACACTAAGCGCAGCCTGAATCTCACTCCAGAATGGTCTGAAAACCGGGGTTTCCCTACAGCAAAGGGAAGCAGCCTGCCGGCCACCCGGGACGCCTTGTTCTGACACCGGGGCCTGCCCGCCCCCAGGAGGCGGCAGCTCCTTGTCTTTACTTGGAGGAATTCCCATCTCCGCCTGATTTGATTCGGGTCCAGTTTGAGACCATAAGAGCCTGCTACGTTTCGCTTAATGCTTCCCTATTTGGGCCACAGAACTGACACCAAAGAATGTCAACAAAAATCCCCGCCATACCAGAACTCAGGAAAGCTCTACTGCTCACACAGTTCGCAAACCGGGGCGCCTACTTCCGTTTGCTCCCGAGGGCTGCGTCTCCCGGGTTTGCAAACCGTACAAGCAATAAAGCTTTCCTAACCTAATTCCCATATTCCAGAGATTTTTGTTGACAAGCCACAGAACCGGGAGAAACCAATCTGCACAGCGCACACGTTTGGTGCGCAGCGGACACTGAAGGGCACCGTGACACGTGCTGAAATTGCAAGGCGAGATGCTGGCTTGGAACGGGAGCAGGCGCGGCCGGCGGTGCCGCCTGGACAGGGACGAGCAGGCGCTGGGCTCCAGGCTGGTGTGTGCGGGGATCGAAGGACGGTTGTGCCTAACAACACCTGTAAATGTTGTAACACATTTAAAAAAACATGCTGACTTTTATTAAAGGTCTAATGCTATTCAAAGAGCATATGTGCATGAGTTAAAACACACAAAGGAAATAAGTGTGAAGTGTCAAAAAATACAAAATCAATCCGAGACATGAAACAAAAACTTCCATTCTGTGACTCAAAATCGAAAGGCACTTTGCTTCACAAAAAGTGGTCTTTTGACATATGCGGAAGCCTTCAGTTCCCAGGGCCGGGGGACTCTCCCGCCAGTCTTCATTCGAAGCTCCACTGCCGGCTTGCTGACTACAGAAGGGACCAGAACATCACCCCACGGCCCCAGCAGGTGACCACACGTATGTGCACACGGTGCCACATCTGTGGGCAGCAAATGAGTCAGTTTTTCACTAGCCATTCGACAAAGTCACCCACGGGTGTCACAGCGTCAACTTTCACTGGGGGGACCTCGTCTCCAGGCCCGGCTTTCCTCCGGTGACTCATGTGTGAGCCAAGTCGTCCCCACAGTGCCAGGGCTGGCTTTGCACGGTCCCGCTTCCCAGGCAGGAGAAGAATCCAAGTGACCACGAGGAAGGCCACCCACTGGACAAGTGCCGCCATCACTCAGGCACCCCAACCTGTCGGGAGTCTGCTTGCTTCCTGAGAGAGCCCTCGGAGACCCGCGGGCAGGTCTCAGTCTGGGCAGGGGTGGGTGAGAAAGGCCCCGGGAGAAGAGCTTCGGGACGGTCACTTCTGCTAATACAGTGGCAGCGATCACCACCATCACCCCGTTCCTGCCCACTGTCGGTGTGCATGCCGCGCATGCCAGGATTAACACACAACGCAGAGAACTGCCACACAAGTCCACCAAACGACGGGGTGGGGAGGCTGCCCCTCTTCCTGGCTGTGTTCTCGGTGCCTCCATCCACAGCTGCCTCCATGATCTGTGGGATGTCCCCAACTCGCCGTCAGAGGGGCCGGCGCTCCGGACGTCTCCCTGATGGGACGTGCCTTTCTTTGCCCGTCCTCCCACGGCCACGCTCCGGGCTGCGCAGTGCGTACGTAGGGCTGATGGAATGGACGGACGTCACAGGGAGGTTCTCGAGAGCTCGGCCCCAGCCCGTTCTGCAGGTCTCCTGGCTCACGGGTCATCCTGGAGAAGCCCTCAAGGAGTTTCTTCCCAACTTCCCCCTCCCTAAAGAGAAGAGACCGCATCGTGGCGGTCGCCAGGAACAGAGGCTCAGTGCCCAGAGGTTACGCCCGGGGCGGGGTGGGGCAGGGATAACACATTTTTATTTTTAAAAATATATACATATATCACTAAAATTGACTTTTCTTTTACAGAAACATTTACCACTAATATTCTAAACAACAGTCTGGAGAAACCTGATCTAAACACACTATGATACACAAATGTTTGGACTGCAAGTAACAGAACATTCAACCCAAAGGAGCTTAAACGACAGTGAGGGCTTTTTGCCTGTTTGACTTAATAAGAGTAAGGTGTTTATCGGCGCTGGGTCCAGGTCAGCAATGGCAGGAATCTGGACTGGTCTCTCTGCTCTGTTCCTGGTCTTCTCCTCTTGGTTGTCTGATGGCTGCTGCAGCTCCAAGCATCACATCCTCATCTGGCAAAGGCAGTGAGTGGAGGGCAGAGTGTCTTACCTCAACTCACCTCTTAAATGGGATGAACGGCATTCCCAGAAGCGCCTTTCCCCACCCGGCTGCCCACAGTAGACCTCCCCTCACATCTCCTGGGCTGAAAACTGGGCCCGGCCCCTCCCCGCCGAGATCAAGAGTGCTCCCTCTCCACTGGTGGCTGAAAGGCCCCGGTTCTGTTTGGAGGAACGAGGGGGAGAGGTGCTGGGGCAGAGCCCTCAGTGCCCCCCATGGTGGGGAGCGGAGGCAGCGAGCTGCAGAAGGTGGGCCCCGAGGAACCCTGAGCAAGGCCCCCGTGAGCAGGCAGGAGGCGACTCCCCGAGTCCTTCTCCACCCACCAGTCCATCACAGGAGCCGCAGGGTATGGGGGCGTGGGGGGGACAGTGAGCCGGACCCCGAGCGGAGACGGGCTCTGTGCTCCAGCCTGAGGGTGCCAGAGACGAGGACCAGCTTCGTGAATGGGCGGTCTCCTAGCTCGCCACTGTCCGACTCTGTGCCCCAGACAGAACACGGACCACAGCCCACGCCAGGGGCAAGGGGGCATGAATGGGGGCAGTGGGGGCATGAATGGGGGCACGACTATGGGGTGGGGGTGTGAATGTGGGGTGAGGGCATAATTAGGACAGTGAGGGGGACGAATGGGTGCATGAATGTGAAGTGGGGAATGAATGGAGGGCAGTGGGGGCATGAATGTGGGGTGGGAGCATGAATGGGGACATGAATGTTGAGTGGGGCAGGAATAGGGGACAGTGGGGGTATGAATGGGGACAGTCGGGGCATGCATGGGGGCATGAATGTGGAGTGGGGCATGAATGTGGAGTGGGGCGTGAATGTGGGGGCAGTGGGGGCCTAAATAGGCGGGCCTGAATGGGGGACATGGCCACTGCCCTCCTGCTCTTGGATTCCCTGTGTAGGGGTGACTCCTGCAAGGGGTGCAACAGACCCCATGCCCTTCAGGAGAGAGGCTCAGAGTGGGATTAGGGGTGACAGCCTGGCACCCTCGCCTCAGTGGTATTGGGACTAACGAGCATCCTGCCGTGGCCCAGCTGGTCTCAGCTGGGGCGGACCATTAAACGTGGACACAATGCAGCTCTGGCTTTGCGGAGCGGCCCTCCCGCTGTTTGGGGATAATTGTCCCAGCGGCGGGTCTCAGCCTGCGTCCAGAAGACGGCGTCTCAGACGGGCAGGCCGGCAGGCCTGGGAGCACGGCCAGGGCCCTCCACGGGCCTGAGGAGGAGCCAGGCCGGAGGGGAGGGCCCTGGCTGGGCCACTTGCCGCCTGTCCCTGTGTGCAGCCCCCGTTCCAGCTGCCCAGGCTGCAGACAAGCGCCACCGAGGACTCTCCCAGCTGGGGGCTGGCGGGGCCCGGCCTGCAGACGGCTCCTGTCCTCTGCTGGGCTGGAGACATCTGCACGGACCGGGGCAGCCACGCAGACGACACATAAAATGGGGAAGTCGTTGGTCTGCTCACAGCCCAGGCACTAAGTGGCCTCACCTCTGGGAGGCCCAGCTCCTGGCTGCAGCTGGTCCTTGGCTGCTGGTCACCAGTAAGGGTGTGCCTGGCCCGGGCAGACAACAGAGGGGAAAGAGCCAGCCTCTGGGCACGTCTCCTCTGCCAGGGTCTGTGTCTGTCACCTTCCGGTCCTGCTGTCTGTCTACACGGAGGATTCCTTCTCCCCTAGCAGCAACCACACCCAGTTTGTAGTGCTCTGCTGGCGGCTGGAAGCTTTTAACATATTTGCAACTAGGGACTAAATGCAAAAATCCAAAGGCTGGAGGGACGGCTGGAGCCCACAGTCCCTGACCAAGGGGACAGGGCAGCCGGGCTGAGGGAGGCCCGGCTTATGCAAGTTCAGCCAGAGACCCCTCCGGAATCCTGAGGAGCCCTGGAGAGCAGCGTGTGGGTTCAGGAGGAGACTGGAGGGAACGGGGGCTGACGTTGGTCCCGGTCCCAGACCCAAGTAAAGGCTGCCAAGTCCAGTGGGGGCTGCAGAGCCTGGGGGCTGGGGACAGGCTGGGAGGGGGCGGGGAGGCCTCTGCCCCCACAAACCCCCTGCTTTTATCTCTTCTGCTCATCCCCTGGCTCCACTCCCATCCCCCGAAGAGGGCATCTGCACACTCCACCTCAAGCCCTGGGCACCAGCTCAGGTCCCTCCTGGCCCTGAAACCATGTGTCCTTGGCCCCAAGCCCACCGGACCTGCTGGGCACTCTCTTGACTCTGCCACATTCCGCAGGGGGACCCCCGCCCCCTCCTGACTGTCTCTTCCCTAAAGAATACAGCAATTTTTGTAATCCTTAATACAGCTTCCTGGTTTAAAAAATTCAGGCTGGGGGCCGGCCTGGTGGCACAGTGGTTAAGTTCGCATGTTCCGCTTCAGCGGTCCAGGGTTTGCTGGTTGGGATCCCAGGTGCAGACATGGCACCGCTTGGCACGCCATGCTGTGGTAGGCATCCCACATATAAAGTAGAGGAAGATGGGCACGGATGTTAGCTCAGGGCCAGTCTTCCTCAGCAAAAAGAGGAGGACTGGCAGCAGTTAGCTCAGGGCTAATCTTCCTCAAAAAAAAAAAAATTCAGGCTGAACCAAGGGCAGACATGGAAACAAGGTCTCCCCTGTCGCTAGTTCCCAGGGGCAGAGGCCACCACCGTGACCAGACATGTGGAAGAGTGAGGGGGCTGTGGGCTCACTTAGAACATCGAGGCAATGGCTCTGGGTTGTGAGGTGCCGCATGGTGCCTCAGGCTGCACAGCATCCACCCTCACTCACTGGTGCCCTCAGATGGATACGCGTCCAGGTGTTTCCAGCTTTGCCTAGAGCATGTGCACGCAGGCGAACATCCCCCAGGATGGAGCCGGGCAGGGGAAAGGCTGGCTGGACCTGGGCCTTGGTTAAGTTGATGGGCACTGTCTCTCCTCCCTGAATCTCAGACTCAAACTCTGGCCAGTAACTGGGGGTGCCTGTCTCCCCACCCTGCCCTCCCGGCCCCTCTCAAAACCCGCAGTCCGTAGGTGACAATACTCTTTCTGGGCAGCCTGTGTTTACATTTCTCTGCTTATGGGTGAAGTCAAGGAGCCTTTAGCAAGCAGCGGCCCGGGTTTGCTCTTGCACACTGCGTGCAGGCCGCCTGACGGCAGTCCTTACTCACTGACGGGAGCGCCGTGGGAGCAAAGCGGCCCTTTGTCAGCCAGATGAGTTAGACACAGTTCTTCCCAGTTTGTCGCACATCCTTTGGCTTAAAAGGTTACATCTGTGCAAAATGTCACAACTTGTAATTTAATTAAATGCATCAGAAATTTTTTTTCTGGCTTCTGCTTTTGTGTCATGCGGAGGGAAGCCTTCCTCACCCTGAGCCTGTAAAGCTGCCTCCTGCGGTTTTCCGAATGCTTTCGTGGCGCAGCTTTTTTTGCCTTTATATTTCTGGTCCATATGGAATTTATTTTGGAGTGAGGAGACCAGTGTCATGTTTTTTTCCCCAGACAGCCAACTCCTTGTCCCAGTACCCTTTATTAAATAATGCCATTTTCCTCATGGATTTAAATGCCAAAGAATTCTATGTTAAAGAGTCACACAGACCTCCGATCTGTGTGTCCAGTCTACCGCCCATAACAAAATATTCCAATCGGTTCTATGACAGTCCACCCTCGGGCAGGACTACAGCCTTCTTTCTCAGAATTTTACAGGCTTGTCTTTTTTCTTTTTTTTTACTTTTTTAATTGTGATAAAATATACCTAAAATTTACCATTTTAACCATTTTTACGTGCACTGTTCAGTGGCATTAAGTACGTTTACATCATTGTATAGCCGTAACCGCCGTCCGTTTCCTGAACTTTCCCATCTTCCCACACTGACTCTGTCCCCATTAGACACTCACTCCCTGGCCCCCGGCCCCCACCATTGCGCTTTCTGTCTATGAATTTGACTGCCCTAGGGACCTCGCATGAGTGGAATCATAAAGAATTTGTCCCTTTGTGACTGGCTTATTCTACTTAGCATAATGTCTTCAAGGTTCATCCATGTTGTAGTGTGTGATAGAATTTCCTTCCTTTTTAAGGCTGCATAATAGTCCATCGCATGGATTGTTTGCTTGTCCATTCATCTAACAATGGACATCTGGGTTGTTGCCAGCTTTCGGCTACTGTGAATAACGCTGCTATGAACACAGGTGTACAATATCTATGGATGTCCTTGCTGTCAATTATTTTGGGCATATACTCAGAAGTGGGATTGCTGGACCATATGGTAATTCTATTTTTGAGGAACCACTATCCTGTTTTCCATAGTAGCTGCACCGTTTACACGCCCAACACGGGGTTCCAATTTCTCCACACCCTTGCCAACACTTACTATTTTCTTTTTTTGGATTTTTTTTGATAGTAGCCATCCCAGTGGGTGTGAGGTGTTACCTCACCGAGGGTGTGATTTGCATTTCCCCGTGACAAACGATGCTGAGCATCTTTCCATGTGCTGTTTGTTGGTCACTGGTGCATTTTCTTTGGAGACATGTCCGTTCAAGTCTTTTTGGGTTCTTTATTCTTGAACCTTTATTTTCCTCATGGACTTCAGAATTGGTTCCTACGGTTATAGAAAAACATCCTGCAGCTACTTTTACTGGGTTGCATTCAATGTATGGATCAATTTGGGGGGACTGTGGCCACACCCCTCCTTGGTTTTCCTTTCCCAGTCTCCTCTGCCCCCTCCCTGTGGTTCTAAGCATCACCACACACGACCATGCCAACAGCTGTTCCCCAGCTCTGTCCTGAACTCCCCAATGCTACCCTACAGCTCACCAGAGTGTCCTCAGGTCTCTCCATGACACTGGATCAAATTTAACTGCTGACCCTACACAACCGCCCTCCTGGCCTGTTCACCTGTTTCCCAGTGGCAGCAGTGGCTCAGGTGACCACTGGGCACCATCCTTGTCTCCCCGCTCCCTCACCTTGGAGGAAGTCAGGGTCCTGGCAGGAGAAAGAGGCAAAGAGAGAAAAGGACTTTTATGAAGGGCCATTTACCAAAGTGGCAACAATGGGTGGGTCGAACCAGAGGGTGGTAAGGGTCCTGGGTAGGGGCTGGTCCTAGAGCCCTGAGAGGGTAGGAAAGTTCACAGGGAGAGGACAGGTCTTCGCCCAGCAGGAAGGGAGCTGGGGAAATTCCCCAACCTCTGGGCAGGAGGCCAGACTCACCAGGAAGCCAGCGGTGGGTGGGGGATGGGGCTGTCTGTCCGGGAGCACTGGGAGGGTGGAAAGGGAGGAGGGCAGGTCTGGGCAGCAAACTGCGAATACCCAGCCCACCCCCTTCCCTACCCTCTGCCCCAACCTCTTCTAGCTCAGGGCCTCTGGGTGGACATCTGACCATCCCCACCCCCAGTCCTGCTCTCCCATCCACTCTGTTTGGCGCCCGGCAGCTCTCCAAAACCCTCATCTGAGCAGGTCTCAGCTGGCATCAAACCCTCCTTTGGCGCCACACTGTCCTTAGGATGAAGTCCGAGCTCCTTGATCACCTGGCCACAGGTCCCGGGCCACAGGTTCCCAGCCTCCTCCCCCACTCCCACCTCAACCCCTCCACGGGTCTGCTCCCACCACGGGTCCTTCCTGGGAGCCTGCACAGTGGCGCCACCCGCTGCCTGGCATCCTCCAGGCCTCTCCTAGCCCTCCCCACTGCAGGTGGGTTTCCGCCTGCACAGCGGGTGTGAGGCTCCCTCCGTGCTCCCACCCGGGGCAGGGCCTGATGGCTGTTACGGCGTTTTGTGGAGTGCCACGGCGAAGCAGCAGCCGGCCCGGGTGCAGGGTACGGTGGGCACTGTCGCAGCGTGTGAATGCTGCCCATGCCGTGAGGCCCAGACCCCCTGGCACAGCGCCCTCCTCAAGCGCATCTCCCACGACTTGCCTCCACTTTCGCCGCTCACCTCCGCGCCTTCCTCAAGGCCCCCCCCCGCACCTGGAAGGGAGGAATGCCGGACGCTCGAGCCCTCCACCAGGCGTCTCCCACGTCGCCCCCGCCCCCAGCGTTAATCCTCCGCCTCCGGGCTCCCGGGACACCGGATACCTGTACTGCAGAGCCTGGCACGGAGCGAGCAGCCCGTGAGAACTTACCCCCGGAACAGTGAGCACCTCCGGAGCCCCCAGACCACCCCCGCCCCTCGGCAGACTCTAGCGCACAGTCGGTGTCCGCGCAGGACAGCGTCCTCGCCCCCGCCCCTCGCCCGGCCTAGAACCCCCGGCAAGGGAGCGCGGGGGCGCGGGAGGAGGGATAAGGGCCGGGCGGGCTGCGCCTCTGGGACTCACCGTACCTCCTCCACCCTCCGCCCCTCATTAGGGCGGGCGGGGCCAAAGGTTGGGGATCGGGGCGCGGCTGGAGCCTGGGCTCCCGGAGCGAGCTTAAGCGTTAACCCGCGGGCCCAGGGCCAGGACGCGGGGATGCTTTGGTCACGGGGTTCCGCCTGGTAAGGAGGGGCGGGTCCCCAAGCCGAGGCGGGGAGGGGAGGGGGTCCGGGGACGAGTGGGGAGGAGGGCGGGGCCCAGGTGGCCGACGGGTGGGCGCGCGGGGCGGGGCTGCTGCGCCACTGGGGGCGGGGGCCGCGCTCACCTGGCGCCCTGGGCCCGCCCTAACCTGGATTTCCGGGGGTCGGGGGCGGGGCTGGACCGGACCGGGGCGGGGCGGGGGCGGGGCTGGACCGGACCGGGCGGGGCGGGGCGGGGCGGGGCGGGGCGGGCGCCGCAGACGTCAGGGACCCGCCGCGCGAGGCCGCGGGCCGCCGCTCTGCGCGTGGGCTCGGCCGGGGCTGCCGCGAGCGTGCGGGCCGCGCCGGGCATGTCCTAGGCGGCGGCCCCGCCCAGCGCTCGGCGGGCCGGGCGGGAGGGCAGGGGCCGAGCCGGGACGAGCCGGGGCCGAGCCGCAGGTAAGACGCGCCGCCCTGTGCCCGCGGCGCCGGGGCCTCCCTCGCCCGCACCTGCGCGCCTGCGGGGACGGGGCAGGGGACAGGGGGCAGGGGCGCGGGGCCCGGCGGGACCGGACAAAGGCGCGGGGCTAGGGGGCCGCCGGCGCACCTGGCCAGGCCGGTCCCCGCCGGCTCGGAGGCGGCCGAGGTCTCCGCCAGGCCGGGAGGAGCCGCCCGGAGCGCGTCTCCGCGGCCTGGAGAGGGGGGCGCAGGCCCGGGTGCCGGGGTCCCCGCCCAGGCACCGGCTCGGCCATGGCCGCCCCCGGCGAGCGCTGATTCAGGAGAAGGCGCCGCTCCCTCCCCCTCCGGGCCCGGCGCTCCCGCCCGGCCGCCTCCCGGCCTGGTCTCTCCTCCCGCGGTCCCTCCCTCCGTCTTCCTCCTCCTCCTCCCTCTCTCCTCATTTCCCTTCGCCGCCGCCGTCGCTGCCTCCTCTCCCGGCCTCCGTTCCCTCTGCTTCCCGCGGCCGCCCGCCCGCCTCGCCTCTCCCAGCCCCTCGGCGACTCCACCTCCTCCCCTCCTCACCTCCAGCCGGGTGGCTCTTCTGGCTGGGGCGGCCGAGGGGACAAGTTTGAGGTGTTTATTATTCTCCCTCCTAGCAACGATGGCCAGCCCAGCCCCGAGCCGGCCGCAGGCTTTTTTGGAGCGTCCACAGCTCCCAGGCCTGGGCTTTTTCAGGATGGGCTGCGGTGGCAGGGGCGGCCTGGCGCCGGCACAGGCTCTGGGGACTTGGCTTCTCTTTGCCCTAAGCAGAGGCTGCGGCCTCCTCTGGGTGGGGTCTCCGTGCCTACTGCCCAGCGGGAGCTGGTGGCAGGTGATGGCAGAGTGTGCGGCGGCGCTGGGATGCGCCGGGGGCTGGATGGGGGCTGGGAAACGCAGTGACGGGGCGGGGCTCTCCGAGAGAGAGCCCTGTCATCTCCCTCAGTGCACCGCTGAGGGGTGTTCTAGCAGGCTAGGGTTGTGGGGGCCTCCGGAGGGCTGCAGGGGCATGGGAGTCCCCGCCCCCCTTGCTCCAGTGCCTGCCTCTCTGGCTGGACCCTGAGGAAGGAAGGCCAGGGGGCCTGGGGTGAGCCAGCTGGAGCTGCCTTCTCCTGGGGCGGATTTTCCCACGTCTTCCCACCTGCCTGCCGGAGGTGACATGAGGGTATGCCGTGGGATTTGTGGTCACTGGGCCTTCACGGATGGGTGGGGCTTGATGGTCCCCCCGCCCCAAGGAGCTGGGCAAAGAGCCTGGCAGCTGAGGCCTCTGGTACGGGCACTGCAGGGACAGAGCCTGGGGAACCCCCCCCCCACCAAGTGCCACACCATGTCTCTCCCTAGTTATTGTCTGCCTCCTGGCCAGCCTCCCGCCTAACCCCACATCTGTTCTCCATACAGTCGGACATCAGCTCAGGGCCTCCAGGGCCAGCCTCACAGGCGTGTGGCCGGCACACTTGCTCAGACCCTGCTTTCCTTTGATGCTCTGCTCTCGATGTTTTGAAACTCTTGTTAATTTTTGAATAGGGCGTTGTTCGTTTTCATTTCGCACTGAGCCCCACAATGATGCAGCGTGTCCCGGGCCTCCAGGGACTCCCCTCTCACTCTAGGACAAGCCCCAGCACTCCCAGGGGCGTACGACCCCTCGTCTGTGCACTGGCTGCCCCTCTGCCTGGACCGAGGTCCCAGGTGCTCACATGCCCACCTTGCTGCTCCCAGCCTCGCTCAGATGTCACCTTTCCTGCTCGCTGCCCTCCCCTGCCCCCTTTTCTCTGAGTCTCTCGCACCTTCTCTCGGAGCCGTTTGCGGGCTTTGCCGCCTGTCCCCCCAGCTGGAGGGAAGCGCTGGGAGGTGGGGATGCTGTGTGTCTTGGTCACAGCTGTCTGTCAGAGCCCAGGAGACAGCCTGGCATGTGGCGGTGCTCAGGACACACTTTACCCAGTGTGTGTGTGTGTGTGTGTGTGTGTGTGTGTGTGTGTGAGCACTGTGAGTGTGTTTGCGGAGGAGGGTGGCCGGGGCACTTGTGGGTGGCTCTGGTACATGGGGAGGCTGTGTGTACACATGTGGCATGGGCGTGTCTGCACATTTGGTGCCTGTGCACCCATGCTGGTGTAATGACACAGCTCTGCTTGTATGCTCTGGATGAGCAGGACACATGTGCAGAAATGTGGACACTGGCTGCATGGGGGCCTGTGCTGCCCTGGGGCAGCAGGACCGAGGGCCTCAGGCTGCCCAGGGCCTGGTCTTGGGGTAACATTGGCCCTTGTCATCACTCAACTTGCCCCCACTGTGCCCCTCAAGCCACCTGTGCTCCCTGTCCATCCGGGGCACCCCAGCCCCTCCGACTCCTCCCTCACCAAGGCCCCTGGGACCTCGGGCACCAAGGCCCCACCTCCCTCCTTGGCACTGAGGGGCTACCTGATGTGCTCATCACCCAGTACTGTTCTGGTCTGGGGGTCTCTGTAGGCCGGCCACAGTGGCTACCAAGGGACATTCTGTCTCCTCTCGCTGATAGGCGTATTGATGGCTCGGGGCTCCTGTGTCCAGCGCCTCTCCCCACCCCAGCGCGGAGCCTGTCCCAGAATGTCCATCTGAGGGAGGCAGATCCTCTGGTTCAGAGTTTTTGTCCTGGGGCGGGTCTGGTGCTGTGGGCCCGGCATTGTGGGGACCTGATGGGCCACGCTGAGTCCCACCCGAGAGCTACTCCTGGTAGGTCACAGGGACATATGGGTCCACACGAAGGCAATATGGCCAGTGCCCCACGAATTCAACCCCTGGCACCTAGAAGAGAGGGAAGAGGCTTGTGTGGGGCCTAGAACGTGAGGGAGGAGCAGGAGTCTTCACCAGGCAGGGGTCCACGGGGCAGACACAGTCAGGGAGGCAGGTGGCCCGATGTGGCTCAGTATGTCTAGAAGCCGCCACTGCAGTGGTGTCGTGAAGGGACTTGAACCTCAGGGGCAAGGTGTGTGCTGGGTGTACTGTGTGTCCAGGGGGCCCAGGCCCAGGCAGGGGAGCCCTGCTCTGATGACTCCTCCCCCTCCAGGGCCACACGGGCCTCGCCAGCGCCAAGATGAGTGTCACCTCCTGGTTCCTGGTGAGCAGCAGTGGCACCCGCCACCGGCTCCCCCGAGAGCTCATCTTCGTGGGGCGTGATGAGTGTGAGCTCATGCTGCAGGTGAGTGGGGGTGCCCTGGGGCTGAAGACAGGGATCAGGCTGGGGGCCGGGAAGGCACCAACCCCACTTGCTGCAGGACACCTGGTGAGGAGGCCTCGACGCGGCCCCAGGCCCCGGCATCTCCACCTGGGCCCTGGACCCACGGGTGAGCTCTAGGCCTTGGGTGGACATGCACAGCTGGGACATGTGCTCACGGGCATGGGTCCCTACCTCTGCGAGTGGGACCTTTTCCCACAAGAGGGCTCTTGGGCTTCTATCTGATTCTCAAGGTGTTGGGGGCCCATCTTTGGAAGGTGCTGGAAGGCAGATCTGTCCATACCCTTGTAGTCTAGGGGCCCCACCTGTGGCATGAGGCAGGGTAGGGAGCTGCAGGGCCAGCTTTGCCCATCAGATTGCCCAGGGGAAGGCTGATGCCCCTTTGAGGTGCCCTGAGCAGGGGACAGGGGCCTTTCTTGGGCACATGAGGCTGGCAGGGCACCGGGCGCTCGGCAGTCAGGGATTCTCTCTACCCCCGTGTCAGAGTCCACGTTTGGCCTCCAGGGGGCTCACACATCTGGCTGTTGGGGAATAAGGAGGGAGGGGTGATGGACTGACCCTGCAGGGTCCACCAGCTCGGACGTCCTTCTCCCCGCTCCTCATGGGTGGATTGAGTCGGGCTCCCTGCAGCCCCGTCCCCTCCCCAGCCTGGCACATGGGCCCCTTTTCCCAAGCCCCCGAGCTCCATGTCCCCACTGTGGGACTCTCAGAAGGAACTGGTGTCCTGGGTGGGCTGCACTGCCCAGTCTGGCCAGGGGGCCCACTCGGGTGTAGGGTGAGGCCTCGCTCAGGTCCTGGTTCCCATGAGCCACCCCAGGATGCGTGGGCTTGGGCTGCAGCTGGGGGTCCCACCCATGGGCAGCAAACGATTGTTCCCAGACATCCTCTGATTTTTTGACTCTGGACCCCGCCAGGCCTTTCGTTGCCGTCGGTGGTTCGTCTCCTAAGCGCCTGTTACCTAGAACGGCCTCTCCCCTTTTTCTCTTCTCTTCGTGCCTCTGGACATTGGAGGGACTGAGTCGGTGGCTCTGTACGGGGTGGGTGCACGTTTTTGTGAAGCATTAGGTGCAGCGGGAGGCCTCGCGGGCCACACGCCTCCATCACAGCTACTCGGCTCTGCTGTTGTCGCCAGGAAGTGGCCTCAGCAGTAGTAAACACATGCGTGGCAGCGCCAGTAACACTTTATTTACAGACGCTGAAATGCCAATTTCACGTCCTCTTCACGTGTCATAGAATAGTCTTTTGATTTTTTTAAAATCATTTCAAGCATAAAGACCGTTCATAGCAGTCAGTTGTCGTGGAGCGGCCGGGGTGAGGTCCAGACCTGGGCGGCTGTCTCCCGATGGTGTCATGAGACGTGACCCCAGTTCTCTCTAGATGGGAAGATCTGAAATGGTCACCACATCCGGCCCTGACCCCTGGCAGGGTTATTGTGTGCCATGCTGAGTTGGTGTGGCCTGTTGGCCCTGCCGTTCCACCCGAGGTGTCCAGGAGGGCCTCTTGGAGGAGGTGGCACTTGATGGGAGCCTGTGGGTGCTGAGGGGCAATAGATATTGGGGGCCTGCGGGTGCCCCAGCGTGGGTGCTCCTCCCGCCCCTGCCTGGCCCTGTCCCCCCACACCAGGCCTCACTCGGCTTGCTGCTTTCTCCAGGTGTCGGGGGAGAGACTGCTGGGGCGTGGTCAGGGTGCTCAGAGTGAGCTGGGGTCCTATTCCTAATTTCTGGCTAATCACTGGCGGAGCCCTGAGCAGGGTGGGAGCAACGGGGGCTCCTCAGCCCTCCGTGCTGGGCCGGCCTCTGGCCTGGGTATACCTGCATTTCTGGCCCTTGCTGACCTGGGCTGTGTGGCCATGTCTCCATCACGTGGGGAAAGCGAGGCTTGGGGAGGTCGTGCAGGTGTGGAGTGAGTGTGGGATTGCTGTCCCCTCCCCACCCCTGCAGTCGCCCCCCACCCTCCTGCCCCCGCCCAACTGCCCCTTGCTCAGGGTGCCCCATCCTCTTGTCCTCCCAGGGGCCACGCCCTCCTGCCACCTCCTTCACCCCTCACTGTGCTAGAGCCCCCGCTAGAGAGTTCCTTCCCTCCCACCACCGCAGCCCGGCCCTGAGTCCACACTGCCATCCAGTCCCATGTCCACACCGCAGCCTGGCCCCCCCTTGTCCACACTGCTGCCACCTAGCCCTGAGTCCACACCACTGCCCAGCCTTGTGTCTACCCCACCACCGCCCTGCCCAAAGTCCATACCACTGATGCCTGGCCTCATGTCCACACTGCTGCCCAGCCCTGTGTCTCCACTGCACTTTCCTGGGATGGCAGCTCCAGGCTTCCTCCAGCCTCTCGCCTCTCCCTGTCTGCCCACTCACCTCTCTCTGGAGGTGCTGTCCACAACCGCAGCCTTGGTTTCCCCCTCTGCTCAGATGATGCAAAGGGTGTCTCCTGCCTCCTGCATTCGTCAGCCTGCTCCGGTGCCTCAGAGGCAGCCCAGACTTGGTGCCACTGAGTGAAACCTGTCATCCTCCTCCCCTTCACCAGGGTC
Source organism: Equus przewalskii (assembly GCF_037783145.1). Classification (NCBI taxonomy): domain Eukaryota; kingdom Metazoa; phylum Chordata; class Mammalia; order Perissodactyla; family Equidae; genus Equus; species Equus przewalskii. The sequence continues at coordinate 45,664,415 of NC_091855.1, forward strand.
ACCATCAGGGTCCCTGCCACGCATACAGGGTCAGACCCTGACCTTCCTTCTCCCTGACCTGCGCCTCGCACATCCCTGAATGCTGTTCCCACCCCAGCGGGTGCAGGGAGAGGCACCCTGGTCCGTCGGGCCCCGCCTCTCCCCACACCTGCCCTGCCGCTCCGGGATCCACCTCGCCCCATCGCGGCCCCTCGGGCGCCGTCGCCCGCGCTGTCCTCAGCAGGCAGCTCCTTTGCACCTCTCCCTGCCCGTGCTCCCAGACCAACGGCCCCCTCTGCGGCTCCTTGAGTTCATTCCCGCGTTTGAAACTCAGTCGTTTTTGTGGGCTCCGCTGTGCCTGGCACTCAGAGAGCCATGCAGGACCCTGCCCTCCTTGGTCTCCACTCCAGGGGGGACTGGCCACAAACGTGTAAGCAGGAGCCCGATGATTCCCCAAGGAGAAACCTGAAGGAGGTGGCACTGGGGGCTGAGGGGCTGACTGCACACGGGGATGGTGTGCTGGTGTTGTGCTGAGAGCTCAGGAGGAGGGGCAGGGGCGGGGCAGAGGCGCTGGTGGGGAGGGGCCTCCATTTGCAGGGGAGAGAGAGGGGGCAGTGTGGTGAGGGGGAAACAAAGCAGCAAGGGACCATCCAGGAGGAGGCCAGGGAGCAGGGGGCCCTTGGGGAGCCTCCAGGCAGGAGGGGGCCGTGGCTTGGAGCTGGGGGCCAGAAGAGGTGGGGAGAACAGTGTTCTGGAGGCAGAGCCTGCCAGCCTGGCCAGGAGCCACCCGTGTCCCCAGTGGCCTGTGTTTGCTCACCACAGTGTCCTGGCTCCCAGTGCAAGTCTGGCACAGAGCTGGTGCCCAGCGAGCGCGTGTTAAATAACACGAATGTGAGCAGGGATGCAGCCCAGGTCTGTCTGGTGTCAGAGCTGAGACTGCCTGCTGTGGCTCCCGCTCCCGGGCGGCCCAGGTGGTCAGGTGCAGGGCCTGTGTGCATGGACACATGCAGCTGTGTATGCGCACACATGTGAGCGCACACGCATGCGCAAACGCACGTACACGTGTATGCACATGTGTGTATGTGCACAAGCACGCGTGCGGATGTGTTGCACTGTGTGTCTGTGTGTGCACGTGTGTATGCGTGCTCATAGCAAGGTGTCCTCTCTGCTCCTGCCGGCTCACCCTGTGGGAGTGTGTGACGGCCGGGATCCGTCTGCTCGCATCCTCACCCAGAAACTGTGGCCCTGAGCGAGCGAGCCCTGGGGCCCCCTGCACACACAGCAGGCTGAGCCTATCACTGTGGGCACTGTGGCGTCGCTGGGTGACGCTGGCTCTGAGCTGGCAGTAGGGTGACCCCAGAGCCCTGGGCTGTGGCACTGCTGGGATCTGCATGGCCGGGTGGGGCTTTTCCCCCCCGGAAGGTGTCAGACACGAATTTTGGAAGCTCGTGTTTATTCTGTTTTAAAGTGAGTAGGAACAGTTAGACCCTTTTCCAAAAATCTGTGTGTTTGGAGCTTCTTCGGGTTGTTTTATGTGTCTGTTCCACACCCGCTCCTCTTCTTGTGCGGTAGGCTGTTCTCCAGAGGACCTGATTCGTGTCCTTTTAAGTCTCGAGTCCTGGGCCGAGGGGCTACCTCCAGCCCTCAGAGGGGACTTCCAGCCTCTGAGCACTGGGGCTCGATGGGTTGGAGTCTGCTTCTGGCCTGGGGTATCGGGGCTGGGAAGGAGGGCTCCGGAGGTGGGGTCCTCCCTGCCATTCCCCGTGAGCCCTGTGCTCCATGCAGTCTGGGGAGGGGCTTGACGGGTGCTGTGCCTGGTGCCGGAGCCCTGGCTGGGAGCAGAGTGTTGGTCGGGGGAGTGGATGGGGCAGCCCGGGCTCTGGGTGCAAATGGAGAGCAGGGGGCTGTGCCAAGTCCAAGGAGACAGAAGGTGGGTGGGTGGGCAGGGTGGGGCTTCTCGCTGGGAGAGGGAAGGTGGGCTCAGGGAGGGTGGTGGCCCTGGGCAGAGGACCCAGGCCTAGGAGAGGGCAGAGCTCCTCCAGAGCCCGCAGAGCGGTCTGGCCAGCAGGCCAGCTGGGGCGGGGTGGGGAGGGGAAGGTTTAGAGAGGCCTCCAGGGTCTGTGGCTCGTGGGACAAGCCTGGCCTTTCCTCCCCGGCTGGGAGCCCCAGGAAGTTTCAGCAGAAGAGGGACAGGCAGCGCCTGATGGGGGCTGGGAGGACAGGACAGAGGTGGGGATGGAAGCAGGTGGACGGACCGAGGGGTGCCAAGGAGGAAGGCCAGAGGGCCTTGGTGCCTGGGGGGCTGGAGAGCGTGGCTGGAGCAACTGGGGGCTTGGATGGCGGCATTCCCCAGGGAAGGCCATCAGGTCAGGCAGGCAGGGAGGAACTGGGTTTGGCCGGGCCGGGCTTGAGACGCGGAAGGTGGCCGGGGATGTGTCTGGGAGCTGGGGATCTGAGGCTCAGGAGGGAAGGGAGTGGGTCACGCTGGAAAGATCATCCCCAAAGCCTCTCTGGGGGATTACTCTTCAGCAGAGGTGGCGTCCAAGCCCAAGGGACAGAATCCCCTTAGTGCTGCCCATCCCACCCCCGTCCGCCTTGGCCAGACAGAGCCTGGGGCTGGCCCGTGTCCCACTGCATCTTGGTGCAGAGTCGGTAAGCCCTTTCCACACCCACGGACCCCCGGGAGGTCTGATGTCTGGCCGCGAGGAGGGCAGAGCCTGGCCCTCAGGCCCACTTTCGGGAGACAGTGGGTGCCTCAGGCCCAGTGGCACCCGAGTGTGGAGCAGGCTGAGGCGGGCAGCTGGCCTGTCCTCGAGCCCTGGGCTGAGCACCGGAGGGCGCACAGGAGGCGGTGAGGCCCCGTCCTCCCAGCTGCTAGGCTGGACTCTAGGAGTCGTGGTGCCTGAGCCAGCGGCCGCCGAGGGGACAGTTCACTGACCTGAGGTGGGTGAGCTTGAGCACCAGGCAGCCCCGGAGACCTGCTGATTCTTGTCAGCCCCACCCCCTGGCTGGGTCCTGGGGAAGCCCCTTCAAGGCCCTACAGCCAGGAGACCGAGGCCAGGAGAAGGGAGTGCCAGCATCTCCCAGCGGTCCCTGTCCCCCCGCCCCCTGCCTGTGCCAGGTAGGGGAGGCCCAGGCCAGGGCCACCGGGAGGGCTGCAGTGGAGGGTCACCAGGGCTGGCTTCTGGGGGAGGTGAGCACTGGGCGGTCTGGGTCGGGGACAGGCTGAGGAGTCTGATGGAGGAGATGGTGCCCAGCGTCCAGGGCAGAGGCTGTGGCCAGGAGCGTCCAGCTTTGGAGCCAACTTTGGGTGAGGAATTCAGGATGGGGGTGGCAGAGGGGATGCCTAGGGGAGAGGGAGTAGGTCTCAAGGTCAGAATCACCTTGCCAGAGGTGCTTGGCTTTGGGAGGTAGGTGAGTTGGCCCCAGGAGGCCATCAGGAGCAGTCCTGGGGGCCTCTCAGGGAGGACACCTGGAGCAGGCTGAGCTGCTGACGTGTGCTTCCCTGGTTCACGTGGACGGCACTGGGGCAGGTGCTTGGGGTGGCCCTCGTGTCAAGGAGGCCCTGGCTGGCCCCCGCAGACTCTGCTCTGCCCTCTAAACTGCCCCTGCACCCCTTCTGGACGATCAGGGGTTGGTGGCAGAATGAGGTGTGGGCCCTGCCCCCCTCTCTCTTCATACCACCCCTCCCCCATGGTCCCCCACTGCAGTGTCCTTGTTGTGGGTCAGGCCAGCCACCGTGGGGCCTCTGAGTCCAGGAGAGGCTGGAGCACGGAGGCCGGTGCTCAGGTCGAGGGCTGTGGCCCCCACCAGCCCCATCCGTTACCGTCTCCTCCAGGGCCCGCCCTGGCATCTCTGCTGAGCTGAGTGACCTTGGGTGGGGGCAGGGCTGATGGAGAGCCTCTGTCCACCCCCATCCTGACCCCGCTGTGCCCTCAGGTCTCTGGATGAGGAAGGAGGCCCTGCCCTGGAACTGGTCACTACAAGATGGTGCTGGAGGGACTGGGCAGGTGGGGAGTGTCAGAGAGGGCTCCGTGGTTGTGGCTGACTCTGGGGGAATGCGAGACTGGGCACTCACCTGTGAGAACTGAGACGCCCGGCGGTGTGGTGACGTCGGGACTTGGGTCCTGGGCCACCCTCTCGTGGGCTGGGGCCATCCTGTCCAGGCAGACAACGAGTGTGCAGGCCCCATCATTCCCACTTGCGTCCTGGAGGCGGGCCTGGGTGTCTTGTGGCGTACCACCTGGCAGGTCCACAGGGTCACGGACTGTCACCTGGGCCAGGGCTGGACAATGCCCCTGGGTGGCCACTTCTGCTGGCCTCTCCTGAGCTGGGCCCCAGGCCTGCAGCTCCTCACGTGGTAGGGGACCTGTGAGGGAGATGGGTGACTGGCCTCAGGGAGGGGGTCCCGGGGGCCTGGGAAGAGTTAGAATTGCTCAGGGCTGAAGTACCTGTGTGTGTGCCTGTGTGCACGTGTGCAAGGAGGCTGGGTGGCAGGGTGTGCTCAGGATGTGTGAGCTATGTGCATGTGAGCGTACAGCGGTGGGGTCTGAGAGGCATCACACATGCGTGTGTGTGCACGTGTGCATCACTTGGAGAGGTTATATGTGCCCCTGCGCGGATGGCTGGGCAGCAGGTTGGGGAGGCCTCTCCCTGAAGCCCCCCAACCCTTTGATCCTCCCTCTGGGCTCTGCCCGACTTGCCTAGCCGCCCCCGCCTGCCCTTGGGAGTGAGCAGCGTGTCCCAGATGATCAGAGGTTTCCCAGCCGCTCCCACGGCTGACCCAGGAGCAGCCTCCAGGATGGGAGCAGCACTGGCCTATTGGTGCTGGGGAGGGGGGTCACACGGGGAGGGGCTGGGTGGTAGCTGCAGGGTGAGAGGAACTGGCCCTGGCATCTTGGAAAATCCCTGTGGCCAGCTCCAGTGGCCGGGAGGGCTGGCTGGGCCAGGCCTTGGTGGGCTTTCCAGGTGCGCACAGTCAAGGTGTGCGAGTGTGACTGGGGCCTTGCCAGCTCTGGGGCCCAGGGGTCTGGGGTTGGTAGTGTGGTGGTATGGGAGAGGATGGGGGCTCCGGTGGGGTGGTGCCTCTGCCTCTTGGGCCTTGCCTCACCAGGAAGGGCACCTGAGGCCACCTGTGTCTTCCTAGTCCCGCAGCGTGGACAAGCAGCATGCCGTCATCAACTACGACCAGGAAAGGGACGAACACTGGGTAAAGGACCTGGGCAGCCTGAACGGGGTGAGTGCGCCCAGCCCCTCTGTGCCGGCCCCACCCCTGTCCGTGACCCCGCCCTTTGTGCTGGCCCTGCCCCTCTGCATGTCCTTCCCTCCCGTGACGGCCCCCGACCCTCCATACCCCCTTTCTCTGTGCCAGCCCCGCCCCTCTCCGTGCCCCGCCTCTGTGCCAGCCCCGCCCTTCTCCATGCCCCTCCATCTGTTCCGGCCCCACCCATCTCCGTGCCCCTCCCTCCTGTGCCAGCCCCGCCCATCTCCATGCGCCTCCCTCTGTGCAGGCCCTGCCCCTCTCCATGCCCCTTCCCGGTGCCTACCCGGCCCCTCCATATCCCCTCCACCTGTATGGGTGTCCTCTTTTTTTTCTGTATTTGGTGGACAGCAGCCTGCTCTGCAACACTGTTCCAATAAGAAAGAAAAACCACCAGCCTCGGTTCCCTTGTGCCAGAGCCAAGGAGGGCTCTTCCCCTGCCCTCTCCAGCCTGTGCAGTCTGCTCCCCTATCCTGAGCTGGGGGTCCCACTGCAGCCTCAGGCTGGCCCTGCCTCCACCTGGGAGCGCTCCCCAAGTGCTGGGCACCACCCACTGGCTCCCCTCTCAGGGTGTTCCCAACTGGGGTCTCACTCTCTGCCTGTGAGCCCCTCCTCCCTCAGCCTTCTTTCAGAGGAGGTGACCCTACCCAAATGGGGCTGCAGGAGGCGCAGACCTGCCCTCTGCCACGTGGGTGACACTGAGGCGCTGGCCCAGACTGCATGGGCTTCCAGAGGGTCCCAGGACTGCTGGCCTGGTTCCTGCTCCTGGACCCTGCAGGGACACGGTTCTCAGAGGCCTGTGATGTCCACAGAGCTGGGCCAACTCCTGCCTGCCCGTGTGACACCAGGCTCAGCCAGGGACACAGGCTGGCAGGGCTGGTCTACAGAGACTCGCTGCTGTCCGCACGCCAGGCCTGGTAGCCTCTGCTGCTTGCTCAGAGCCCAGGACGCTGTGTCCAAAACCAAGTTTGTATCTCGAGCCCGCGCCCAGGCTCTGCTCCATGTTTCTAGTCACGTTTGCTGCCCTCCCATCTGCGCACAGGCAGCCCCCCAGGCCTGGGCCGCCTCCCTGGGGAGCCATCCTCCTTCTGGTCCCCTCAGTCCCTCCTCATGTTCCTTGTTTCTTCTACCAGACTCTGGGCACAATTGCCATGCCTGGGACACAGCTGTCTTCCCTCTGTCACCCTGGCCTGCCCCAGAAGCCCTCAGAGTGCACTGGGGTCTTTCCTTCATCCGACCACAGCATGGTGGCCGGTGGCCGGCTGACTAGAAGCCCCTGATGAAGGGAAGAGGGTTTCCAGGGACTGGCGCTTCCCCTGCGAGCAGGCAGCCTGCATGGAGGCGTTGTCAGACAGCCTCACACAGCCTGACCCGCCTTGCAATGGGGCCACACTGTGGACATGCCTCGGCCACTCCAGGGGGAATTGTGAGGTCGGGCAGGGGGGAGCTGGGGCCAGCATGAGGCATTGTGTGGAGGAGAATGGGTCCGTTTCACAAAGACGCCCAAGGGTTTTGTGCTTGAAGGGCTGTGTCAGGGGCCCTGGGCGCTGGGCGAGCCCTGGTGCCTCAGCTCCCCTCGGCCAGTCCTTCAAGGCTGTCTGTCTTCTGGTCCCTTCCCGGCTAGGGGCTGGGCACACACGTGCTGGAGGGACAGTGCCGGGCCCAGAGCACAGAAGGAGAGCCCGGGTTGTCCGTTTGCTGGGGACCCCAGAGTTGTGCCTCACCTGCCATCGGCTCAGTTCCGCCCTGTTTTCTCCGCAGACATTTGTGAATGACGTGCGCATCCCGGATCAGAAGTACGTCACGCTGAAGCTCAACGATGTCATCCGATTCGGCTATGATATCCTTTCCCAGCAGCTCACCCTGCCTGGGGCCTCTCGCTTGGTCCCCCAGCCCCAGTCCTACTATCCCAGAAGCAGGTGGTGGCCTTGGAGGTCGCAGCTAGGGCCACAGAGGTCAGAGGGCTGTGAGGGTGAACCCCAGGCTGGGCTCCAGCCTGAACCCCAGCCCCTGCCACCTGCCCCTCTAATCTGAGGTCCCAGCCACTGGCACCTACTGTCCGCCTGGCCTGAGCTCTCACAGGGCCTGAGGAACGGGTGACCTCTCTCTGGGACCCGGAGTCCCCACGTGACCCAGGGGCTGCCCAGATCATGGGTGGGTGGGGGCTGTGCCTCTGCCCTGGACTCCAGGGCGCACAGCAGGAGTGCATCCTCTCCTCCTCCCACCTTGGCCCCATTCCCATTGGCACACCCACCCATGGGCCCTCCCCACTCCTGGAACCTTGGGAGGCCAGGGGCTGAGGGGTGGTCTGAGAGGGGAGCTGGGAGCTGGATGTGCCATGGCCTCCAGGGCCCCCCTGGCTCCTGGGCACGTCACCCGTGGTGCTTTGGGCTGTGAGCTGAGGGGTGGAGAGTGTGCCCGTGGCCTGAGGGCATGTGCATGCTGTGACCTGGAGCGGCCCCTGTCCTGCCCCTCTGAGTGGGCGCAGCACGGGCTGCAGGCCGCTTCTGCAGTGTAGACACTTGCTGGGTGCCCAGAGGCCCAGGCCTACACGGGGCAGGTGGTAGTGTGGGTGTGGGAGATCGTGCTTGCAGGTGTCCACACTGGGGTGGGCAGCACAGACGCCTCGCGTGCCCCTCCTTGATCTGCCTCCCTGGGAGTGGCCCTTTCATCTCTTTGGCTGAGGACACCTGCACTGCGTGGCCCGAGGCCGCTGTCTGAGGCCCTGCCCGGCTCTTCCTGCTCCCTGTTCTCCTTAACGCGCTGCCACATTCCAACATGTACGTGCTGGAGCGCGTGCAGCACCGTGTCCCCGAGGAGGCGCTCAGGGTCAGTGCTGACCCCCGGGCCCCGCATCCCCGCAGCCCTCTGCTTCCCACTGGCCGGCCCACCCTGGCCCACACTCCAGGCCTCTCGGCTGCCTGGGTGGCTGTGGCTGCGCTGCTGTGAGTCAGCCCGGCCCAGCCTGCTCTGCCGGACGGCCCAGTCTGGCAGGTGGGGAGGTAGTCATTCCCCCCCGAGGCTGATGCACCCACAGATGGTGGGCGTGGCAGCGGCCCCAGCAGAGGCTGCTGTGCTCAGCAAGAGGGGTGGCTGAGAAGACCCACCTGACATCTTGGGTACTGGGGAGGACCCTGGTCAGGCCCCCTGGGTGGGGGTGGCCAAGAACAGGCAGGACGGGGTGTCTGCAGGCTGGCGGCAGCAACCTTGTGGGAGGTCCTCAGTGATCGGGGCCCCTGGGTACCCTTCCTCCTTGAGGGCACAAAGGTCCCGGGTGGGGCATCTCCCCTTGCTCGTTTGGAGGAGTCATGGAACACAGACTCAGGGACCCTACCCACAGCTTTACCCGGGAGCCCCATGTGAGATGGGCAGGCCTTAGCCCCATCTTACAAATGAACCTCGGGTGGCACAGGGAACATGAGTGGCCTTCCAAGAGTCACACGCCAGTGAGGGCAAGGCCAGGTTGAGCCTGACTCTGATGACTGCAGAGCTCGGCCAGTTCGGGCCCACAGCTGCTGCTGTATCTGGCACACATGCACACACGCATGTACACGAAAGCCCACACGTGCACACATACATACATGCACGAGTGCACACATGCATATGGGCACTCTGCTCAGACAGGCCACCGCTCCCCACCCGCCAGCTCCTGACCCCTTCTTCCCCGTGGGGGCTGGGGTGACCGTCTCCCCCAGATGCTTGCTGCCCACTCCTCACCCCCCAAACAAGCACAGCTCCCTCCCAGAGGCTTCGTGGTCCTGAGGAAGCCCCCAGGCTTGGGCGTGGACCCCCACCTTAGCTGCTGACCTGGGCAGGTGTCCGGCTGTCTGCTCTGCGGGGGTCCTGAGGAGTCAGCGCCGGGCCCACTCTTGATGGAGAAGAGAGGCGGTGGCCCTGGGTGGGGATGTCTTCCTGAGGTGTCGCCCCTGCCCCCTGCCCTGTGCCCACAGCACGAGAAGTACACCAGCCAACTGCAGGTGAGCGTCAGGGGCCCAGTACCCAAGCGGGGTGAGGCGCAGCCAGAGCACACGCCGTACTGCGAGGCCTCGACCCCCAGGCCGGAGCGGGGTGACCGGAGACCAGGAGCAGGTGGGACGGCATGCCAGCTGGGCATGCAGGCCTGCACCCCACCCCCACCCCCGGGGCCCACACCCCTTGCCCCACTTCTCAGGGCCTCCTGGGCTCACGCCCCCAACAGCCGCCAGAGCACAAACCTGCTCTTGTGTGAGCTCAGACACCTGTGCACGTCTGCACCTCCTCACCCCTGTAGACATGCTCACTTATGCCCCCCTGCACCCCTGTAGATGCTCCCCCACATGCACACCTGTGCCCCTGCACTCCCTGTGATCCAGTTGGACTTTGGGCACTCAGCCCCCAGGGTCACCCGTTTGTGGCCAGAAATATTTACAGAGCCTTGGAGGGGGGCCGAGGCTCAGCTTGGGTGTGGGCTCACTGCTGGCCTCCTGCCTCTCAGTTGGGCAGGCTCTGGGGCAAAGGGCCAGGAGCAGGGCTGGAGGGACTGCCTACCCCAGGTTGGGGGCACTGAGGACAGTGCCACCCCAGGGAACAGCCAACCTGCAGGGAGGCCCAGGCAGGGACAGGGGGAGGTGGAGGGTGAGTGTCCACGGGACTCTCTGCACTTGTCAGCCCCCCATCGATGCAGAAATGGGGCTCAGAGTGCTTAGTGGCTGACCAGAGTCCTGGGTTGCTGTAGGTTGGAGCTGGCAGGTGATGCCAGGCTCCCTCCAGAGCCCAGCGTCCCCTCCAGTTCCAGGTTTCCCCTCCTGTCTGTGTTGGGGCCATGGCGACCCAGGGTCAAACTCTCTCTCCCCCTGCAGAGGCAGCGACCTACCGCACGCCCCTGTACGGGCAGCCCTCCTGGTGGGGTGAGGATGATGGTGGCACCTCACCCGAGGACCGGCGCCAGGAGGAGCCCTACCCAGGTAGGTCCTGGGGGCCTGCCCGTGAGACCCCCAAACTCCCCGAGGGTAGCCTGGCAGTGTCAGCTCATGGGGAGACGGAGCCAGCGGTCCCCGCAGAGGTGGGTGGGGTGAGGGTGCCGCCCTGTGGCAGCCTGAGGACGTCTCCCCCCACCAGAGCGGCCCAAGGAGCTAACGCAGCAGGATGGGGAGCTCACTGGGACGTTGGCCGGCTTCCGGTCCACCACGGAGCCTCAGGGCTACTCGTTCCGGCGGGAGCCCAGCTACTTCGAGATCCCCACGAAGGAGGCCCCGCAGCCACCAAGGCCCCCCGAGGTGCCGGTGCACGAAGCACCCACCAAGGACGTGGAGCCCGGCGGGGGCGGGGTGGCCCCCGTGGTGCAGAGCCACGCGTCCTTCACCATCGAGTTTGACGACTGCAGCCCGGGCAAGGTGAAGATCAAGGACCACGTCACCAAGTTCTCCCTGCGCCAGCGGCGGCCCCAGGGCAAGGAGGCCACGCCTGTCGAGGTGGTCTCTGCCGAGACCAAGGTGGCCGACTGGCTGGTGCAGAACGACCCCAGCCTGCTGCGCCGGGCCGGCCCCGGAGACGACCGCCACAGCACCAAGAGCGACCTGCCTGTCCACACCCGCACCCTGAAGGGTGAGTGCCTGGCTGGTTGGCCCCCTGGGCGGCCTGTGACCACACATCTGCCCAGGTCTGCCCGCTTGCCTCGCCCGTGGGAGGCCATAATCATCTTGATTGATTTCTGTTTTTCTCTTAATTGCCTGAGAATCGCCTGCCCAGTTGGGACAGTCCAGTGTGTTCTCGTGGCTCATCTCGACCTCGTGTGCTGGGTTCCATGTGGTGTGGGGTGCTGTGTCCCCAACCACGTGTGACAGCTGTGGTTGTGTGTGTCATCCCCCTCGGGCACGGGGTGAGGAGGCCCCCCAGCATCGCTCTGTTTCCTTTCCCTTGGCCTTATGAGTTGGGGTCCCTCCTGCCCCCAGGCCACAAGCACGAGGATGGCACACAGAGCGATTCGGAGGACCCCGCGGCCAAGGCAGCCGCAGAGAGCACCGGGGAGCAGGTGCGGCTGCAGAGGCAGATCAAGCGGGATCCCCAGGAGCTGTTGCACAACCAGCAGGCCTTCGTCATCGAGTTCTTTGATGAGGACACACCCCGCAAGAAACGCTCCCAGTCCTTCACGCATGCCCCGCCCGGGGACCCCAAGGCCGACAAGCGCCGAGGCCCTGGGCCCCCCGACAGGGACCGCACGGGGGCACCAGCCCCAGCCCGGGGGGCGGGCGGCAGCTCAGGGCCTCAGCGAGCCGGCTCGCTCAAGCGGGAGAAGACGGAGGAGCGGCTGGGCAGTCCCTCGCCCGCCACCCGGGCCCCTGCTCGCCCCTTCGGCAGCGTGGGGCGCCGCTCCCGCCTGGCCCAGGACTTCATGGCCCAGTGCCTGCGGGACAGCTCCCCGGCCACCCGGCCTGCCCCCGAGAAGGCACCCCCAGCACTGCCCACCCCCCTGACGCCCCGTGGGGCCAGCCCGGTGGCCCCCTCGACCCCGCCTCCACCGCCTGCTGACCCCCAGCTGAGCAAAACGCGCAAGCAGGAGGAGGATGACAGTCTCAGTGATGCAGGGACGTACACCATCGAGACGGAGACGCAGGACCAGGAGGTGGAGGAGGCCCGCAAGATGATCGACCAGGTGCCGTGGGGGTGGGGTCCGCCTCGGGCGTGGGCTGCCCACTCTGGCCCTACCTCTTGCTTTCCCAGGGCTGGGGCTGTTTTCCCACCCAATGCATGAACTGGACAGCCAGGCTGCATGTCCCAGCCACTGGCCACTCTGGCCAACCAGGGCCCCTGTTTTCCCAGTGTCTGGGGATGGAGCCTGTGTTTGAGTGGAGGGAGGGGTCTGGGCGCTCTGACCTCTGGTGCCTTACCATCCCTTCCGGTAGGTCTTCGGGGTACTTGAGTCCCCTGAACTCTCCAGGGTGTCCTCGGCCACCTTCCGTCCAGTCATCAGAGGGGACAGAGACGAGTCTGGTGATGGAGTGGTCCAGCGGATGGCCCTGCTGCAGGAGTTTGCGTCCCGGCCAGTGGGCGTGGTCCCCCAGGGGGAGCTCCAGGTGGGCAAGACGGAGCCCGGACACCGCCCTGTGGATGGGCCGGGCAGGGGAAGGACAGCGTCGGGCTGGGGCCCCGGTCATCGGGTCCTCTGTGCATGGAAGGCTCTGGTCCTGCCTGGAGGCGGACTCCAGATGAGGCTGGGCTGGACCTTTTCCTAAGGCGCATGTCCTCTGCCAGGCCCCGAGTTGGCTCGGGGGCCTGGGTGTGTGCTGCCCACAGGCGGGGCTGGGCTGAGTCCGACGGGCCAGGCAGAGCCGCAGGGACTGACCTCTGAGCTGCTGAACCAGGCTCATTTGGGGTCCCACAAGCCCAGCAAGGCAACAGCAGGCCTGCTCGCTGTTTCTGCAGGGGGCGCCTATTGCAGGCCTGGGGCTGGCAAGCATGGATTCAGGCGTTGGGGTGGGCTGCCTTTCATGCTCCCTCCTGCCCCTGGCACCTCCACGAGGGGCCTGTGTCACAGATGCATTTTGCTGTTTTCTCTGCAGGGCCTCCCATTGCCAGGCTCCCCCGGGGGTCAGAAGTGGGTGTCCCGCTGGGCCAGCCTGGCTGACAGCTATTCGGACCCAGGCCTGGCAGGTAAGCGACTCCAGTGCTGGATGGGGAGTGGCTAGGGTGGCCTAAGGCCAACGACTGGGGTTGCTGGTGGAGCACACACCAGCCATGCCTGTAGGAGGGCCTGCAGGCCAGCGACCACTCTAACCGGGCTACCCTTGTCTTCACAGACGACGGCCCTGGGCGCAGAGCTGGGGAGCTCGAGGGGGCCCTTCCTGTGCGCCAGCGGCGACTACTCCCACAGCTGCCCAGCGACAGGGCGGACAGCCCCGCTGGCCCCGAGGCTGCCAGGAAGAGTGGGCCTGGGCCGCCAGAGCCAGGCAGTGAACAGGCCAGCCGCCTCTTGGGCCAGGAGGACCTGGAACCCGACAGCCTCAGTGATGCCAGTGGGTCAGACGGGGGACGAGGCCCTGAGCCGGGCGGAGGTCTGCAGGAGGAGAGACGCAGGAGCCCACAGGAGGGACTGGCATGGACGAGGGGCCGGCGCTCGCCGAGGGCCCCCGGGGAGCTGGCCCCCACCTCTTTCTTCATCGGGGACCAAAACGGAGAGGCCACTTTCCCCAGGAAACCATCTGTGGCTCCAGGGGAGGTCGAGGGCCCGGGACAGGCAGCCCAGCCCAGTCTCCCAGCGAGGGATGGTGTCTACGTGAGCTCCAGCGGGAGAATGGTCATCCAGCTGCGGCCAGGGCGGTCCCCAGAGCCCGAGGGCCCCGCCCCAGCCCCACCCAAGGAGGCTCTGGCCTTCATCCGGCAAGAGAGCTTCACCAAGGAGCCAGCCAGTGGCCCCCCAGCACCTGGTCAACTCCCGCACATCTCTAGCCACCCCCTCCTGCAGGACCTGGCCGCAGCCCGGGCCTCACGCATGGACCTCCACTCCCAGGACACCCACCTGATCTTGAAGGAGACAGAGACAGCCCTGGCAGCCCTGGAGGCCCGCCTGCTCTCCAAGTCCACAGAAGAGGCGGAGGGTGAGGTTGGCAGTGCCCCTGGGCCACCGGAGGACTCCCTGTCTGGGGACTCCGACGTGGACACGGCTAGTACCGTCAGCCTGCTCAGTGGCAAGAACGGGCCCAGCCCGACCAGCCCCCAGCCCACGGGGCTGCAGAAGGAGAAGCCACCATCCCCGCCAGCAGCACAAGACCCAGGGAGCAGCGCCCGGGAGCGACTCTCAGAGAAGCAGCGCCACCCATCAGGCCCGACGGATGTGGGCCGCGGAGAGCCAGCACGGCGCCTGGCCGTGCGGCGTGGCTGCGGGCCCCGGGGGTCCTTGGACTGGCCTGATGAAGAACGAGGCTCTGGTCTCACCCACCCACCCAGCTCAGACACGGTCACCTCTGACCACGAGACCCCTGCAGCCACTGGGGCAGGTCGGCCGGGGCCTCGCCGAAAACCCACAGCGCCGCCGCCGTCCCCGGCTGCCCGGGATGAGCAGAGCCGCCCCTCAGCCGGCGCTCAGAAGGTGCAGCAAGCACTGACCCGCTCCAACAGCCTGTCCACCCCTCGGCCCACGCGTGCCTCCCGGCTGAGACGGGCCCGGCTGGGGGATGCCTCGGACACTGAGGCCACGGATGGTGAACGGGGACCCCTGGTCAACCCCGAGCCAGCGGGGCGGCCGGCCGCTGATCAGGCCAAGAAGCTGTCGCGCCTGGACATCCTGGCCATGCCCCGGAAGCGGGCCGGCTCCTTCACGGGGCCCAGCGACTCAGAGGCAGCTGCCACCCGCACTGGCTTCTCCGGCCGCAGCGTCGAGTTGTACTGTGCCGGCCGCAAGCCCACCATGGCCGAGGCCCGAGCTGCCGCCAGAAAGGCCGCTGCCACTGCCACGGCTGCCCGCCAGCCCTTCAGCAGGGCCCGCCCGGGCAGTGCCCGGTACTCCTCACCCAGTGAGTGTTGGGAGCGGGCGGGTAGCCCTGAGCCTCCTCAGCCCGGGCAGTGGGGTCTGCAGCTTCCTGTGTGGCAGCCCAGTGCCGGGCTGCAGGGCCTCCAGCATCCACAGCCCCCAGGCTGTCCTGGCGTGAGGGCCTCCACCATGTCCAGGGTGGATCGGCTGCTCCCGTCTCCTAGCTGGGCCTGCCTGCTCTTCCCTGGAGATCCAGACACCAGCTGGGAGCCCGATGGCTTGTGAGGCACATGTGCAGGCCCCAGCTGTCCACTCTTAGGCTGGGTGCCTGGGGAGGGCCATCCACCCCAGGCTGCTGGAGTTGTGCAGCTCCATCAGGGACCCTCTGTGAGCCCAGATCTGTGGCCAGAAGAGGGCTATGTCAGTGTCTCCCACCCCTCTGCGAGCAGAGGCCCCGTGGAACCTGCGATCCATGCGTATCGCAAGGAAGGAGCCGTGGCCACCAGCGTTGGTGTCCTGCCTAGGGGGGCTGGATGTCCACATCCACTCAGGCAGCCTCGCCCTGCTGGGGAGCCACCTGTCCTCTGAGTGAATTTGGCCCAGCTCCTTGCTGCTGCTTCTGCCACTCACCTGACACCCCCGCGGGGCCCCTCCCTGCCCACTGGGTCTGCTGGGGGCAAGGACTGTGGAGGGACAGGCTCACTGGAGGATGGGATGGAGCGGGACAGCATGGCTGCGGGCTGAGGACCACACTTGCTTGGCAGGAACCTGCTGCCCGCCTGTCCCTCCTCATTTGCAGCCGCCCCAGGAGCTCAGAGCAGGGAGGGCGAGGAGTCAGGTCGGAGAAGGCCAGGCAGGTGCAGGGAGAGGTCGTGAGGGCCGAGCTCAGGCTCCAACCACAGGCCGTGCTCGGCCACTCATACGGTCTGGCCCAGGGCCAGGGTCGACCCACATGGTGGGGGTTTACCCCTATTCGGGGTGTCTCAGGACACCACTTCCCTGCCACCAAGGGCGCTGGTTCCCATCTGATGCACATGGCCCCCGCCCACTGGCCCACCAACCACAGCTCTGGGCTACTCCCCAAGGGGCTATGGAAATGCCGGGCTGCGTGTCCCTACATGTGCCTCTTGGCTGGTGGTGGCCTTCTGGTCCCCGGAGCTCAGCAGCTGCTGGCACTTCAGCTGAAGGGCTTCTGGGTGCAGGGGCGCCAGCTGCAGTGTGGCTTGTCCTGCAGCGCTGGGCCTTTGGGGGACCCTGGGGCTGCCCCAGGGTGCTGAATGCTACTGTGGTCTATTCTTGCTTCCGCAAATGATCCGTTCACTGCAGGTACACGTCGCCGGCAGCAGGGCTCGGACTGCACATCCACCTCCGAGGAAGAGTATGGCTCCCACCACGGCTCCCCCAAGCACACACATTCCCAGGCCTCTACAGCCACGCAGACCCCACGGGCTGGCGGCTCTGGACGGCCCCGGCCCCGGGCCCCTGGCCTCCGGGACACAGATGATGAGGAAGAAGAGCCTGACCCCTATGGTTTCATTGTGCAGACAGCCGAGATTGCTGAGATTGCCAGGTGAGTGGCGCCAGTTGACAGCACAAGCCGTTGATCCTCTGGGTGCCTGCCCCTGGAGCCGAGAGCCCCTGAGGGCAGGAACTTGGCTGGGGCTCTCTTCCTAAATAGGCTTGGAAAATGTTTATCAGATGGATGGATGGTTGGATGGATAGATGGATGATGGATGGTTGGGTGGATGATGATTGGATGGTTGGAGAGTTCGATGGTGGGATAGATGATGGATGGGTGGATAGATGATAGGAAGGATGGAAGATGGGTAGATGGATGCTTGGGAGCATGGATGATGGAAAGAGGAAGAGTGAGTGAATGGATGATGGATGGATGGTTGGATGGATGGGTGGCTGGGAGGATGGATGGACAGATGATAGGTGGATGAATGGGTGGGTAGATGGATGGAGAATGGATGAATGGATGGGTAGATAGGTGGATGGGTGGCTGCGAGGATGGACAGGTGGATGGATGGACAGATGATGGATGAATGGACAGATGACGGGTGGATGAATGGGTGGATGGATGGAGAATGGATGAATGGATGGGTAGATAGGTGGATGGGTGGCTGCGAGGATGGACAGGTGGATGGATGGGCAGATGATGGATGAATGGACAGATGGTGGGTGGATGAATGGGTGGGTGGATGGATGGAGAATGGATGAATGGATGGGTAGATAGGTGGATGGGTGGATGGTGGATGGATGGGTAGATGGATGGAAGGGTGGATAAATGGATGAATGCAGATCTGCCTGAGGGTGAATGAGGGTGGGGGACCTCTGGTACAAGGAAGGCCTCCACCAAAATTTTTAAAGGTGAACTCTCTCCTGTGGTCATTCAGTGGAAGAGTCACCTCCGGGCCAGGTGTAGGGGAGGATGGTGCAGAGAAGTGGGCAGGAGGAGTCCTGGGGCTGGGTGGATGGCAAGTGTTTGGTGTTGAGGATGCTGAGCTTGAGCCCATGAGGCACCTGGAAGGAGGTGACCAGAGGCAGTGGCTCCTAGGAGAGTGGCCCATGTGGGGGATGGAGACATGGGTATCGTCAGCATGAAGACGGCGACTGAGGTGGTAGAGCACATGAGCTTGTGCAGAGGACGTGGATGGCGCGAAGGGAAGGAGGCCTGGGACCGAGCCCTCAGGACGCCTGAGGAGGGGTTGGAGGGCAGTCACCTGTGAGAACGGTGGCGAGGAGGGGCTGAGGAGCCAGCCGAGAAGGCAAGGGTGGGGTTCTGGAAGGAGATATGCACTTGGGTGAGAGAAATGAAGGTGGTGGAGGTGGGGAGAGAGGAAGTGGGGAGTGGAGGCCCCTCTGGGCTTCCTGAGGTCCCTGCTTTCAACCTGGGCGGGCTTGAGCCCACCAACCTGCTGAGCGCAGGAGCAGAGAGAGGACCGAGGGGGCTGGGTGGGCACTGAGGCAGGGGCACATGTCGGTTGGGTATCACCGGGAGTTTGAGGGACGTTCTTCTGTGTTTGCGACGTAGGGAGGGTGGGACCAAGTTGGGGACCCCCATCTTGAGGGGGCTGAGGGCAGCGCTGGTGGGGGCAGAGCTCGGGTGGCTGTGCCAGACAGAGGCTGGAGGTGCCGCTGGGAGTGGGTGCGCCTTGAGGGACAGCTGGGAGGCACCTGGGTGGAGCTGGGACAGCTGAGGGCAGAGACCTGGTCCTCGGTGGGCCCCCGGCTCCCCCGTTGGTTGGGTGACTACAGGCATTGAAGTGCCAAGGAAACCTGAGGGTGAGGGGACCAGGCTGGTACTGGGGGCTCAGCCTTCCTTGGCCTCTCTGCCCTGTGGGGAGGTCCTCAGCCTCTCTGGGTCTGCCTGCCACACCGTCTGGCCTATTCTGACCCTTGTCTGTGACCCCGCCCTCTCCCCTGCCTCAGTTTCCCTGCCTGCAGAGTGGAGCTTGTGTGGCCCATGGCTTCTATGGCAGCCCCAATGCCCAGCCCTGGTGGCCAGAGGAGGAGGTGGTGTGGCCTGCCTGGGAGGCTGTGGGTATCTCCGCACAGCCCTCTGCCTGGGCCCTGCCCCCAGCCCCACCCCCACCACCCCACCTTGGGGCATCAGGCACTTGAGCCTCTTGGTGGGGCCTCGTCAGTTCCGGCATTGCCAGTGACCAGCTGGGAGCAGTTTGGGCCAGGTTGGAGGCTGCATACGCCAGTCCCTGCCCCTCACCCAGCAGCTGCCTCCTGGGAGGGATTCCCGCCCCGACCTGGGAGGGAGCATCTGCCTGGGGAGGGGAACGCTGAGTCCTCTCTGGCTCCCCTCCCCAGCCTCCCCCGTGCTGGCGCTGAGCCAGGAGCACTCACAGGCTCTCCCTTCTTTCCTGCTGGCTGCAGGCTGAGCCAGACACTGGTGAAGGACGTGGCCATCCTGGCCCGGGAGATCCACGATGTGGCTGGGGACGGCGACTCGCTGGGCTCACCGGGGTCCGCCCGCAGCCCCTCCCTCAACAACGTACCCAGTACCCCCGCCTCCACCATCTCTGCCCGAGAGGAGGTGAGCCCGGCCCCCGCCCTGCCGAGGTGGCCCCCTGCGCTCCTCAGCAGAGACCGGTCACAGCCACAAGCCCTCACTGAGGCCCCTCGGTGCTTAGCTCCCCAGACGGACACCCCGAGAACTCGGGCGCAGGACCTGCCTCCATCAGGTCCAGGTACCCTGAGCAGAGGGGGCTTGGGGTCTGCACTGGCCACCTGCTGTCACAGCAGGGGAGGTGCAGCTCTCCACCTCCTGGGGGATGCCCCCACCAGGTGGGCCAACGCCGCCCCCTCCCTGTCTCCACAGTTGGTGCAGCGCATCCCTGAGGCCAGCCTCAACTTCCAGAAGGTGCCGCCTGGCTCCCTGAACTCCCGGGACTTGGACCAGAACATGAATGACCGTCGTGAGGACTCCCTGGCCACCAAGACGCGGCCTCGGAACCGCGAGGAGGCAGGCACCCCACCCACCGCTCTGAGAGCGGGCCCGGCCGTGAGCACACGGGGCCCCCTGGGCCGAGTCAGGGCTGCCGGGGGAGCGGGGTCTCCGTGCTGATGCCTGCCTCCTTGCAGGTGATCTTTGATAACCTGATGCTGAACCCCGTGTCCCAGCTGTCTCAGGCCATCCGTGAGAACACGGAGCACCTCGCCGAGAAGATGAAGTGAGTCGGGCACCTGCATGTCCTGCAGCCCGTGGGAGCCCCTGGGTGCCAAGGAGCACCCACCGCTCAGTGGACACCCCGCCAGACTCCCCTCAGACAGAGACATGAACACGTGTGTGCGAGCTGAGACTGTACCGTGGCTGATGTCCTCCGAGGGCACCCGGGCAGATGTGCACACACAGGCTTACACGGCTCCTGGCAGCCGGACCCTGAGCCTGGCAGAGCCCCCTCCGTCCCATTCCTCCCCTATCGGGCACAGGGACAGGGACTCTGGTACCGGCCAGCCCAGTCCTGCTCCTGGCCTGTTTCCCTTTGCGCGCAGGAGGGGGTGGCACGAGCTTCCCTGGGGCAGGCGGAGAGGGCTGGGTGCCATGCCCAGGTTCCATCGTCACCGTCATCTGCCTGCTGCCGCCCACCCCCCCTTGGCGGGCAGGATCCTCTTTCAGAACACGGGGCGTGCGTGGGAGGAGCTGGAAGCCAGGATCAACGCCGAGAACGAGGTGCCCATCCTGAAGACATCCAACAAGGTGAGGGCCGGGGGGCTGGGACACAGGGACCGGGATGAGATGGGACAGGAGGCCCCTGCCGGTCCCCGGGTCCTGCCCACTCAGCCTGCCTGGCTACAGGGAGGGAGTTGGGGGTCTGGCCCAAGCCTGGGACCCTGACTCCTGCCCCTCGAGCCCCCGGGGAGAGGTGACCCCCTTGGTGATCCTGCTTTATCTACCTCCTTCCTGCCCCGCTTCCAGGAGATCAGCTCCATCCTGAAGGAACTGAGGCGTGTGCAGAAGCAGCTGGAAGGTGGGTGTGGCCCGGGCTGTGGGTGCTGCACCGGGGCTGCCTGCATTGTTCAGGTGGAGGGGGAGCTGGTGGCGACCTTGGTGGGAGAGCTGACTCATACCCAGAGTTAACGGCCAGGAGACCCCTAGGTGGGCCTGGGAGGCCGTGCAGGACCCTCCAGCCAGCCTAACCCTCCCCGCCCCCATAGTCATCAACGCCATCGTGGACCCCAGCGGGAACCTGGACCTGCTGACGGCAAACAGGGGCTCTGCAGGCTCAGCCCAGCTCGGGAAAGGCCGGCCAGCTGCCCAGAGCCCATCGTCGCCCGCCTCGGCCCTGCCCCTGCCCCTGAGAAGCGTCCCGCCGCGGGCGAACTGCGGGGCCCCCGGCCTCTCGGACGCCACCTTCCTCCCCGACTTTCTCCCTGACGCGGAGCGGTTCCTGATCTAGGGGGCAGGCCGGCGGCCCCTTATCGCCCGTCTGTCCCTGCACCGGCCCCTCCTGGCTGCGGACAGCTCATCAGAGACCCCCACATGTGCCATAACCCCCTGGGCGGGCGCCTCCATGCCCAGGTCCCCCCCCCAGCTCCCAACCAGCACCCCAACCGGACTGTCCAGCCCCCGCGGCAGCCCTGCTGGCCTCCTGGCCCAGCTCCTGCTGTGGCCCCTGCCAAGGGCCAGCGTTGCAGGCGAGCGCCGCCTCCTCTCTGTCTCTGTTGTTCTCGTCTTTCGCTTTCAAGGAAAGAGTAGTTTGTGCCATGTGGCAGCCTCCCTGGCCCGGAAGGGCCCCCCCGACCCCCGGGGAGTGGCTGTTCTGCTGGGAGGCCCCATGAGCTTACCTGTCCTGTCCCCGTGTGCTGGACGGGGCAGGCAGAGGAAGAGGGGCTGGGCCGTGTGGTCATTCAGTGCCAAACGGAGCTGGGGGGCTCGTGACTCCCCCGGCTTGGGGAACAGGCAGGGAGCAAGCTGGGCAGGCCGCTTGCAGCCGCCCCAGAGTCCAGGACCTGGGACAGGGATGTGGCCTGTAGAGACGTTCAGGGCAGGACCCCCGCCGCTTTGAGCCTTTGGTGCCAACACAACTGCCAAACCCCGAATCGTGCGGGCTGCTGCGGGGCTGGCCACGCACACGCCAGACACACACACCCGTGCTCGCGGCCAGCCCAGCACATCTCCACGCATCAGGCACAGCCCTGCGAGCAGTGCGGGGCCTCTGTACCCGGCTTTGGGGGTTCTAGGCTGGGTGGGGTGAGCGCTAGACCAAAGTGGCCGGACACCAGGCTTCCAGAAGCTCCCTAGACACGCACCTTCTGCTGTGACCTCGCCCCTGGCCTCCCGGATGTTGTGGGCATTAATTGGGTGTCTGTACCCGGCTTGGGCCTTACAGGCCCCTTTGCTCCTGGTCCCGTGGGGGGCAGAGAGAGGCCCCAGGGACAGTCTTGTTTTCTCAGGATTCTTTCAGCTGGGAGCGTGCCGGGAGAGCCGAGTGCGGCCCCCTCCTGGGGGCTGATGTTTCTCGAGCCTCTAAGCCAAAGAGCCCGGTGGCTGTGGCCCGGGGGGTGGGGTGGGCCCACCTGGACCATCCTGGTGTGGGTGGGCTCTGCAGGACAGCACTGCCTGCTGGGGGACCCCAAGACAGCGTGTCCCTGTGTTTACATTGAGCTGACAAGGAGCCGAGCCCTTGGGTCCTGTGTCCCCACCCGGTGTTTACGTGTGTGTATGTGTGTGTGTGTGAGTGGCGGGGATCCCGCCCGGCCCCGCCCGCGAGCCTGCTGTGTCCGCACGGAGGAGGTGCTAGTCCAGGTCCGCCCCTGCATGCCGCACACTTGCCCGCAGCCTGCCCCCGGAAGCAGCCGTGGCCGTCCCTGTGTCCACGGCCTGCACCCACACCCCCTGGCGATCGCTGTACGGTTTTTTTTATTCACCAGTTCGTGTTCCTCCCCTCCAGTCTTTGACTTGGGATCGGTAACTTATTGTCTGGCTTCTCGGAGGCACCTCTGTGCGTTTGTCCTCAGGTGGTCTTATGGAGGTCTCAGAAAATGGTTATTTTATATGATTTGTCATGGAATTTGTTCTAATAAATCATTCTTCTATCACGTGGCAACATCCTGGCGTCGGTGTCCTTGGCCTCGTTTCTCTACTGGTGGGGTTTGGAGGGCGTGGGGATGCTTGGCCCGAGGGGTCTCCTTTTCTGGGTTGGAAAATCTGATTTGACCCCCGAGACCAGGGGACGCTGCAGTGCGGCATACTGCCACCAGGTGGCGGCCTAGGTGAGAAAGTGGAGCAGGGAACCTCCGAATGTTTGCGTCTCAAAGAGAAAAGCTGTTTTATTCAAGGAGGCTCACCCAGAGCGCTCTAACGTCCAGGCGGCAGCAGGAGGGCACAGCCCTGTGCCAAGACCCGGCTACTCCCATCCCGTCCCCCTTTTCATGGCCTCCAAAGGGTCTCTGACCTCACCCATCACGGGGGACTGCACACCACCGAGCACTCAGAGCCCTGTGCCTTCACACCCGGGCAGTCACGGCCCCACCTCCAGCTGCAGGGAGGACCCAGAGGGAGGGTGGACAAGTCCAGAGGGAGCAAGTGTCCAGCGCACTGGCACTCCACATGGCTGCCTGCCACCAGAGCCTGCTTGCTAGGTCCCCACCAGCAGCACAGGAAGCACTAGTATCCCAGCTCTGTTCCCCACGCCAGCTCTATTCCCCATGTAAAACTCTGTTCCCCATGCCTGCTCTGTTCCCCACGCCAGCTCTGTTCCCTACACAAGCTCAGCTCCCCACACCGGCTCTGTTCCCCGTGCCAGCTCTGTTCCCCTTGCTAGTTGGAGACCTTCAGGAGGCCACCTCTCCACTCCCTGCTCGGTCACCTCTCTGGTGCATGGCAGCCCCCCAGAGCCAGGCGGAAGCAGAGGAGGCGGGGGGCTGGCGAGTGGCACCCTCACACAGCCCCTCGGCCCGCCAGTCATCCTGAAGACCTACGAGCACCTGGCCCCGCCCACTCCAGCTGTGGAAACTCACTGGAGCCCACCTTCCCGGTTCCGAGGTGCAGGCCAGGCCAGTGGGGGAGGGAGGTCCCTGGAGGCGGAAGTGTGGCCGGGCTGGAGCGGCTGGCGGCCCTGGGATCTGTGTTATGCATGGAAGGGGTGGCGGAGATGCAAGGGGCTGGGGGTTCGCTGTTGGGCCTTTCCCTGGGGACCGGGGGCTGCTCTTCCCTTCTGGTTGGATCTGAGCAAGGAAGGTCTTGGGTTGGGTGAGGTCTTAGGGGCTGCCGAGGAGAAAGTGCTTGGGGATGTCGTGGAGGGGGACTGGACGGTGCTGGGAGGCAAGCGGGGACAGGAGACGTGGGCCTGGACCAGGGCAGGTGCCACGGTGGGGAGGGGACCCGGTCACCAAGACGACATCAGAGAGGGTGAGAGGGACAGCGGGTTTCTGGGCTAACGACCTGGAGGTGGGGCCAGACCTGGAGGTGGGGCCAGCCGAGCAGCAGGGGCGGTGTGGGTGGGCGGCGGCTGGGTGTGTGGCCCGGTTCCTGATCTCCCTACTTAGACCCAACAGGTGATTCATATCCAAAATATATACTAACTACTACAAGGCAGAGAGAACTAGGCAAGCAACACAGTCACAAACGATCAGAAGACTGAGCAGGCGCTGTCCAGGGCACAACCACGCAGCCAGACAACTGTGCAAAGATGCCCCACAGCATCTGTCATCAGAGATGCACAAATTAAACTGCAATGAGACACCCCGACACCCACCAGAGGAGCTAAAGCTGGATCCTTGTCAAAGCCGGTGAGAGGGTGGCAGTCAACTATTTTGGGAAAACTGGCAGAATTTATTGCAGCTCTGTGCATGGCGCACGTGAGGCTGCCATTCCCCTCCTGGATTCGCGCCCCGGGGCTGCCTCTCGGAGGAGGGTGTTGACTGAGAAGGCGGTTGAGGGACGGTCCCCCATCTTATCTAGATGGTGCTTACACAGGTGCACGCATGCGCAAAAATTCATCGCACCGTACACTTGAAAATCCACGCCCGCTGCACGTGTATATTATACTGCAAGGAGAATTAGAAAAAGTAGCACAGAATAGAAAATGAATTTATTGGCATAAAATAGCTCATAATATGCTCTTGTTGTCTTTTAACTCTTGTAGGATCTTTTCCTGTGCCTTCATGCTCCCTCCTGATGTTGGTGACCATCAGTCTCTCTCTTGTGTTCAGCCTTCTGGGGTTTATCGATTTTGGTATTCCTTTCATAGAACCAACTTTTTGGTTTTGTTGATTTGCTCTGTTATACATTTTTTCCTGTTTTGTTCATTTCTGCTTATTTTTTATTTTCATTTGTTAGCTTTTTCCCTTTCTTCCCTGATTTAGTGTTACTTTCTTTCTTCCCTTCCTCCTTTCTTTCTTTAATTCCTGAGATGGACACCCGTTGATTTTCAGCATTTCTTCTTTTCTGATACATGGATTTAAGGCCACAGATTTCCTTCTGAACGTAAGCTTTAGCTGATCCCATAAAGACTGCTAGATCGTATTTTCATTATCTTTCAGGGAAGACAATTTCTAGAGTCCATTATGATTTCTTCCTTGGCCCATGAGTTACTTACATGTGTGTTGCTAAATTACCAAGCATTTGAGGATTTTCCAGTTATTCTTTTGTGGTCAGAACATATACTTAAAATTATTTCAATCATTTGAAAGGTATTATAGAGTATGCTTTACGGCCCAGAATGTAGACAATTTTGTTAAATGTTTCATGTACCCTTGAAAAGAAGATGTACACTTCCTTTTTTTTTTTTTTTTGAGATATATTCTCTTTTGTCAATTTGATCAGCTTTATTGTGTTCACATTTTCAAATATATCCATACTGATGTTTTGTCTACTGGCTCTACCAGTTACTGCAGGGCTGTGTTAAAGCCACTATGATTGTGGATTTATCTATTTCTCCTTTCAGTTCTGTCAGGTTTTCTTTATGTATTTTGAGGCTATGTTATTAGGTGCATACAAGTTAGAACCATTCTATTCCAGGCTGATGGGCCTTTTGTCATTATGAAGCCTTTGTTATCTCTCGTCATTTTTTCTCACCTTAAAGTCTACTTTGATATTAGCACAGGTATGCCAGCTTTTTTTCTGGCTGATGTTATAATCACTTATCCTTTTCCATCCTTTTACTTGAACTTTCGTGCATTTTGTTTTTAAAAATTCAGTTTGACAATATTTGTCTTTTCATCGGAATATTTTTAGTGCATTTATTACAGTTTTTAGGCTTAAATCTGCTATATTATGTCTGTTATTTGTTCCATTTTTCTTCCTTTTTATCTTTTTTAGGATTAATTGCATTTTTTTAATTGTTCTACATTCTCTGTTTACTTGTTACAATACTTACTTCCATTATACTCTTAGTGGTTAGTTAGAAAACTTATCCTTTACTTCTTACGGTCTCACATAAATTGTTCTATTTACTACCTCCTGGCCATTATAAAATAATTCACAATAAAAAAACTACCCCCACTTATTAGGGCCTCATGTAAATGTGTACTCTGACTGCTTCCTGGACTGCGCAAAGACCCTGTGCCACTTTCAACCCGTCTGCCTCTGCCACCACTTGAGCTGTCGTGGTCAGGCATTTTAATCCCGCACAGACTGTGAACCCCACAATAAACTGTTCTGTTAATTTCTACAGCCCAGACGCACCTAAACTCATCCGAGTGTCCTCTTCTGCTCCTCCTGCATTTCCATGTTCCCACCTGGGACCTTTTTCCAGAAGACCTCCGTTAGCAGTTTTGGTTTCTCGTGTGGTTTTGTTGTCACGACATCTCTCCGTTTCCTGGGTGCAGGTGTTTGAAAATGTTTTTCTTTTGCCTTTTCCTTTCATTTGATAGAGCATTCTGGGCCGGCAGGCGCCGTCTTGCGGCACTTACCCCCTAGCGCCCGCCGTCCTCTGGAGTTCACTGGTCGTGGGGAGAAGCCAAAAGCACTGTCATCCCTTCGAGATGGGGTCTGTTTTTCCTGGCTGTCTCGGATTGTCTGTGTTATTAGTTTTTCAGTGGTTTGACCATGCTGTGCCTAGGAGTATCTCTGTATTTATCTGGGTTGAATTTCCGGCACTTCTTGAATCTGGGGCTTGCTGTGTCTTTCATCAGCCTCGGAAATGTCTCCCCTTTTCTCTTCAGATATTGTTCTGCCCCATTTCCAGTCTCCCCTTTCTTGGGCTCAGGTTTTCTTTACACCCTGCCCTCTGCGCCCCTTGTACTCTTCTCCGTCTCTCTGTACATTTCCCCCTGAGCGTCAGTCCTTTATTCTCTGCTGACCCAAGTGGCCACTCAGAGTCCTCCCTCCGGGTCTGTCCAATTGTCCGTCAACCTGTCCACCGCTCTCCTCACTCTGGTTACTTTATTTTTAGTTCTGAAATTTCTATTTGATTTTTAAAAAAATATTTCATTTCTCCAAGTGAACATTTCCATCTTGTCATTTATTGTTCTGAACATATCGATCACAGTTATTTCACAGCTTGTGTTTGATACCTGGACCCCCTGCTTTTATACTTGGTTCTATTTTTTGACACGTCTGGTGACTCCTGATTTAAAACCACAGACGTTGTGAGTGAAAAAGGAGAGTCTCTGGATGGGGTCGTATTTCATCAGAGAGGACCACCCGCCTCCGCCACGGAGCGGGGGCTGACCCGTCAACCCACTTGGGGACGAGGCTGGCCTGAAGCTGGCTTTGGATGCAATGAGGTTTGTGCTACTTTCGTTTGCTTCTGGGGTGCAGCCCTCCAGGGTCCCGATAGGGGTCAGGCGAGCCTACTGGCACCTCCTCCTTTGAAGGAGATCCTGTTTCACTGATTCAGTGTTGTCTCCCCAGAACCGTAATGTTATTAATCTTTGCTCAACCTTCAGACACGTTATGTCCAGCCTCTCGGTCCTGTGCAGCACAAGAGTCGGCAGAAGCCTCAGAGGGAGACTGGCACCAAGTTCTCTTCTCTGCTCCCCTTTCTCTTAAGAATCCTGGTGGCCCCGGCAGGCCTGGGCTCCGGTGGACGCCCCTCGCTTTGTGAGTCTGCTGAGATGTGTCCTGGTTTCTCCGCCTCCTCACAGCCTCTCACCATCACTGCTTCATCTCTACCAGTTGGAACACCTAGAATCATTAGCTAAAAACAAAATCAAAACCAGACACAAAGCTGAGATGATAAGAGGTAAGGGGAAATCGCCATGTACCAGAAACTAAGCGGGAACTGAAAGCCAGAATGGTCAGGAGCTGACGTTGCAGCATCTCTGGGGGGCAGTTATGAGCCCAGAAATATCCCTTATGTCTAAGCACTTGAGATTTTCTATCCACAGAGAGTCAGGAGACAAGGACCTGTGCCTGGTAAGAGCAGAGTTGAAATTAAGAATCCTGCACAGAGCTGGGCATTCAAAAGGCTGTACTCACAGGAATAGGGGCCGGAAAAACTCTACCTGTGGCCCCAGTGAGAGAGTGAGAGGGCTAAGAAGCTGGTCTGTTCCCAGGCTCTGGGAGAGAGGAAAAAGTCTGCAGTAAGAAATGGAAACCTCAGGGAAAGTTGACCAGCTAATAACAGAGCTGAAGAGGCAACTAGTGATTGGGGAGGCTGACACTGGAAATCAGCCAGATGCAGAAGATGAGATGAAGGTATGCACCATGTGAAAGGAGATTATGAGGCACAGAAGACAGAATGAAAAAGCTCAGCATATACTAATCTGAGATTCACAATGCGAGGATAAAGAAAATGGGCAGAGTCAATAGTCAAAGAGATAATGGCTGAGAACTTTCTAGAATTGATCAAAGGCATAAATCCTCAAATTTAAGATGCACAACTCCTGAGGAGGAGATATGAGAATAAACTTAACCCGGACACATCAGGTTGAAACTGCAGAACACCAAAGTCACAGAGAAAACCTTACAGCAAGCAGAGAGGGAGGAGAAATCCCCTTCAAAGGAACAAGAGTGAGATGGATGCATTTGTTTCCAGGGCAACATCAGAGTTGAGAAGTCAAGATCTTCAAACTAGTGAAAGAAAAGAATTGTCAACCAATAAATTTGCACCCAGACAAAGTCTCGTTCAAGAGTGAGGGAGAAATAGACATTTCCAGACGATAAAACCTGAAGATTTACTGCTCTTAGAGCCGTGAGGACAGAATTACTTAAGAGCCAGCCCTAATGGCCTGGTGGTTAAGGTTCGGAGCTCTCACAGCTTTGGCGGCCAAGGTTCGTTTCCCAGTTGTGGAACCACACCACCCGTCTCTGTCAGTAGCCGTGCTGTGGTGGCATCCCACATAGAAGAACTAGAACGACTTACAACTAAGACATACAACGATGTACTGGGGCTTTGGGGGGCGTGGGGAGAGGAAGATTTGCAATGGATGTAGCTCAGAGTGAACCTTCCCCGGAAAAAGAAAAAAAAGAATTACTTAAGGATTTTTTTACTTAAAGAATTACTTAAGTTCTTTTCTTAGGAAGGAAAAAATTGAATTCAGAAGGAAGATAAGACTTACAAGAAGAAATAGTGAGTAAAGAAATTGGTAAATATGTGGTAAGTCTAAACAATCATTAAACATTAAAAAATTGTAGCGACTCTGAAGGGTTACCCAAAAAGGTGAAATTAAAATGCTAGAGAATAAAGTGGAAGCCTTGAGGAAGCAGCTGGAAGCAGGAAGTTCCAAGCTCCTTTTGTTGTTCAGAAGGGTGGTGGGGCTGGCCCTGTGGTGTAGTGGTTAAGTTTGGCGCACTCCACTTCATCAGCCTGGGTTTGCAGGTTTGGATCCCAGGCGTGGACCGAGACCACTCGTCAGCCACACTGTGGCAGTGACCCACAAAAAGCAGAGGAAGATTGACACAGATGTTAGCTCAGGGCGAATTTTCCTTAAGCAAAAAATAAAAAAAGGTGGAAAGCTCAGTTAGGTCTAGAGTTTAAAGTCCTATTCCCCAGGACACGCAGACTTGCGAGAGGCAAGCTTGGGGGCACCACTGGGCAGGTGCATTGGAGAAAGGACCCTGGGGGTGCACTGGCCACCCTCTTCCGTTCTGTGAAGCGATGCTTTATCATCCACCCATGGGCCTATTCCCGAGCATATTGAGACGCCCCCTGCCCGGGGACACCTGGGGTCCTCACGTAGTTTTAAACTCCACACTTTCACAGTCACATGCACACGGCCTTGGGGCGGGGGCCCTCTCAGACACCACTGGCCTACCCTAAGCCGCTCGCCCTGCCTCCCGCTCCTGCCCACAGAAGCCAGTGAAGCCACTTGCCCACAGTCCCCCTCTGCCTTGTCACCCACCCGGTACTGCCCTGTGTGGCCCTGTGGGGCACAGTGTGTTCTCCCCAGACACTGTGAGTATCATGAAACCTTTAAACTTTTCCAGTCCCTCTCAAGCTGCATCTGGTCATGCCAGACCTCACCCAAGATGATGCCCTTAAAACAGGGGGACGGACCGCATCTCTCGAGAGCTCTCCACACTCAAAGGGAGAGGGGCAGGGGCCACTGGGCAGCCCACCCCGCAGTGCCTCCTGCCTGGCAGTGGCCTCATATAAAGGGAGCTTCTGGGTCTCAGGACTTGGTATCAGCTTGTTCTTTCATTAATCTAACTGGGAACAGTTAAGCCAGCATCTTCCGAAGCTACAGAAAGAAAGAAGAAAAAGAGCCACGAGGGCCCCCTGGGTGTGTCTCTCTGTGGTCTCAGGCTTGCTTCACGTGGGCTTGGGGTTCACATTTACATGACCCTGGATAGACAGAGGTTCTCTAGGGCAAGAGCAAGTCTGCCAGTGCTTCCCGGTGGACAGCAACCCTGGGGCCCGTAGAAGCAGATGCAAATCGTCTCTCGAGAAAGGCGCCTCAGTCGGGACTCTCAGTATCCCCGCGAGCATGAGCTTACTCTCAAAATCACCAAGCACACCATGGTGACACCAGCCCCAAACGACAAACAAAATGCTGTTGAAGAGGTGAGAAAAGAGCAAAAGAAAATAAAATACAGCTGGTGAGAGGTGGAAAAGCATCCCATTGAAAACTATAATGATGGAAAGTAAAGTTTTTTTAAAACCTCAAACAGAGAGTTGAACAGCAGATTAGACACAGCTGAAGCAAGAATTAGTGAACTGTAAGAAAGAAACGAGGAAACCATCCAGAAGGCAACACATGGGAGCATGGAGATAGAAAATGGGTGAGAGAGGCTGACGGGCACCGAGGACGGAGAGACAGAGGGTGACCTACCTCCACGTGGGCTTCCTGAGTGAGGGGATGGGAGGAATGAGGAGAAGAAATATTCAGGAGACTCACTTGGAATTTTCCAGAACTGGGAAGTCACGTACTATGGGCTGAAAGGTGTCCCCTCAGAAGATGTTGAAGTCTTAATGCTCAGAACCTGTGAAAGGGACCTTATTTGGAAATAGGGTCTTTACAGATGATCATGTTAAGATGAGGTCATTATGGGGGGCCCTAACCCAGTATTACTGGTGTCCTCATAAAAGGGGGGAATTTGGACACCAACAGACACGTGCAGAGGAAGATGACGTGAAGACACAGGGACAGCACCATCTGCAAGTCAAGGAACGACCAAGCCTACCAGAAACCAGGGGACAGGCCACAACAGACTGTCCTTCACAGCCTCAGCAGGAACCAACCCTGCCAACACCTTGACTGGGTCTTCCAGCCTCCAGAACTGAGCCGATAGATGTCTGCTGTTTAAGCCATTCAGCTTGTGGTGCTTGATTGCAGCAGCCTCGCCAAGAAATAGAACATGTGTCCACAGATCGAGGAAGCACACGGCATGCCAAGCAGGAGAAAAGAAAACTCCAGCCAGACACATCACAGTAACACCGACGAACACCAACGACAAAGAGAATTTGTTAAAAACGACCACAAAGGAAAGAAAGATTCTTTACAAGAAAATGACAGCAGATTTCTCAACAATAGTGGAACTCTAAAACCCTCAGGTTTCCAGAGGAAATAACAGTTAATCAAGAATTCTGTACCTGGAAAAATTATCCTGCACTAAAGAAGGAAAATTAGAGACATTTCATGTGACTAAAAGCCAAGCGTTTACCAACACACCCCACTCAAGGAAAATAGCTGACAACCAAGAATTTCACCTCCAGCTAAATTAGTGTCCCGGTCAATTCTGAAGGACACATTTTAGAAGATGAACGGTGATCACAGAAGGGTCTGAAACACAAGGACGAATGGTGATAGATAAGTTGGTAAAAGTGGATAATTCTAAACACACCCAGATTGGATAAAATAATCATAAAATGCATAATTTGTGGCATTTAAAATAATGATAATGGTATTATTACAAGATAGAACAAAACCAACAAACAACAGAGCGTACGCTGGAGACCCCTGGCGTTAGACATCGGAGGTCCTGTCCTACTCAGGAAGAGGGGAAGACGGCAGTTATGTTTAAGCCTTCTTACGTGCACAGGTGAAAACTTACAGCTAAGCCAAGGAGCATGGTAACACCCCACCTCTGAATGTCAGCAACTCTACACAGCAAAGGAACACTGACTGCTGACGTGAGGGCGGCCAGGGGTCCAAGGCAGTCTTTGGGGGAAGGCATCCTTTGGGCGGGAAGTCAGCGACGAGGCTGAAGGAGACTTCCTCATCTGGGCTGCGCTGTCAGAGCCCAGGACACGACGGGAGGGACTAACGGGACTCCTTCCACTGCAAATGAAAGGCTTGAGAAGAGAAGTGACAGGTGCCATTTTCACTCACAATGCATCGGTCAGAACCCATCACAGGACTGTCACACGACCCACGAGACGGCCAGGGAGAAAAATCCTCTCCTGCGTCTGAAGGTGGTGTGGGTGAGCCCTGGAAGTTTCCATCGCAAAGCACCACCAGCGAAAGAAAGTAATTGGGGCAGCAGGAGAAAACGGAAGAAGCAAAAAGGTCGATCAATCCAAAGGAAGTCAAGAAAAAAAGACAAAAAAGAAACGTAAAACATGGGCCAAGTAGCCCAGTATAAGGAATTAAAAGTAAATAAGAACATATCAGTGATCCCAGTAATCGTGACCAGACTAAACTCAGCTGGAACGGGGAGGGACGGTCAGACGAGATGACTGTTTAAACCCAAGCTCCTTGTCACCTATAAGACACACGTCTGAAATATGAGAACGCACAACTTAATAAAGGATATAAAACAAAGCCAGACAAATACGCATCACGGTAAAGCTGGTATCACTAACTAACATGGGGCAAAACAGACTGTGAGACACACACCATCGTCAGGCACAGAGCGAGTGTCCGGGGATACTGTTTGGTCCGAGGATGTAAGGAGCCTCACTGGGGAGAGCAAAGGCTGAGGGAACTGCGAGGAGAAATTTAGAAATCTACCATCACGCAGGTTTCAACACGACTCCCAGCGAGTCCTAGGTCAGGCTGACCAAATATTAATAAACGGTACATCAGATTTGAACAGCACGATTAGTGAACTGGATTTAAAGACCTCTCTAGACCCCAGATCCTGACAATTAGAGACTTCACGTCCTCCTCAAGCACGTTTACCAAACCTGAGCATCCACGTGGACGTCAAGCAAGTCTTAACAAACGTTAATCATCTCGTGTCGTCTAGACTTTGCTCTCCCAACCGAATGCAAATAAACTATAAACGAATGACTAAGAAAGAGCTTTCCAAGACACTGGGAAATCTTAAGCTGGATTTCTAAATCATTCCTGGGTGAAAGACAACAATAGTGACAAATGCAAAATACTGAGATCCAAACAACGACGGTGCTACACTGGAAATTTTGTGGGATGCAGCAAAAGCAGAATTCTGCAGAAAATGTGTCCCTTCAACGCTTTCATAGTAAAGAACGGCTGAAAATTAAAGAGCTGAGCATCCAACTTAAGAAGGTAGAAAAATAACAACAGAAATATTTACAGAAAGTAGAAAATGGGTATAATAACGGCTAAAACCAGAAATAGATGAAAAACAAAATTACAATAGAAAGAACCCCAAAATATGAAAGTTGACTTCTTGAAAAAAGTTAATAAAATAGCCAAAATTATGGCAAGATTTCCCAAGGGGAAAGGAAAAGTCACAAAAACCAACATGAGGAATGAAAAAGAGGGCCATCACTCCAGACGCAGCAGAGAGTAAAAGAGAACAAGATAGTGAGACACTGTTATGACTAACCTTATGTCAGCACAACTTGAAACTTTAAACAAATGGACACATTCCTAGAAAAATATCGTTTGCCTAATTTGACTCACAGAGAAACAGAAAGCCTGAATTATCGTATCATCATTAGAGAAATTGAATTATTAATTTAGGATCTTCCCACAAAGATGTCAAAAATCTAAGACAGATTTACATATTCTACCAAAATTAAAAGGAACATTTTATCCCCTTTTTACAAACTTCAAAATGTAGGGAAAAGTGGGTGGACTACCCAATTCGCTCTGGGACTCTCGTATAACTAAACATAGGGACAAGGCGAGCACGCAGCGGGAGAGATGAAGCGTGACCATCCACAGTCTGGAGCACAGATGGACAGTCTGGGATCCAGCATGGCCACAGCCAACCCAGCGATGCATAATGTACATCATGGTTCATGTGGGGTACCCCAGGATCCGAGGTTAAATCCACCTGAGAAAATCCCTAATTCACTCCATTATCAGGTTCAAGGAGAAACCATATAGTTATCTGAACAGGTGCCTACGAAGCACATGGTCCTCCTCTCCAGAGGAGAGGCCTCCTGCCAGGAGTCGAGACTGAGCACAAGGCCACGGTGCTGCAGACGAGCGCGGAGACAAACACCTCAGCAGGAGGGAAAAGGGAGCCCAGAGGGAAAGCGACGCAGATCCCAAGACTCGATGCTCCGCTGAGCTGGCAGGGCAGCCGGAGTGGACTCCTGACTGTCCACCAGGGAAAGAGGTGGAGCTGGACTCAGGCCTCGCGTCTCACGCCGTAACCAGTTCCGGGTGAATCGAATGCCGAAATGTGGAAAAAAGTGACTTCAGTTACAGCTTGCTGTTATATCCTGGGTCAGTGTATTATAATAGCCAAAAAAACCTTGCCAAGAAGTCCTACGTTTCATTTAGTAGTATAATTGTTGTAGTGATATTGGAATTGTTAATTGATGTTAAACATATCCTATCCTAAAGCTAATAGGTAATTTTATCAATGTTGTGAGGAACCAACATTTTCCACGTAAGAGAAAAGAGATACACGTGCAAAACCAGAGCAGTTAAGAAAACTTTGTAACGGAAACAAAGTCGCTCCCCGAGAGCTGCCTGCGGCCACGTCCACAGCAGCGCTCTTCACGGTCGCCGAGACACTGCGACGCGCGAAGGGGCTGCCAGCGGAGGACTGGATAAAGAAAAGGGGCTGTGGATATGTATCGTACTACTCAGCCAAAAAAAGAAGGACTCCTGCCACGTGAGACACCACGGATGGACCTCGAGGCGCTATGCTAAGCGAGGAAGTCAGACAGAGACAGACAAGCGCCGTATGATCTCACTCACACGTGGGATCTAAAAAACCAAACTCATGGACACAGAGAACAGATGAGCCGTCGCCAGAGACGGAGGTGGTGGCTGCGGGAAGTGGGTGCAGGGGGTCAAAAGGTACAGACTTCCAGTTATAAGACAAACATGGCCCGGGGCTGTGGCACACAGCATGGTGACCAGTTAACACTGTCTTGTATATTTGAAAGTTGCTGAGAGTAGATCTTAAAAGTTCTCACCACAAGTGGGAATGCAAACTGGTGCAGCCACTATGGAAAACAGTATGGAGATTTCTCAAAAAGTTAAGAATAGAAATACCTTATGACCCAGCCATCCCACTACTGGGTATCTATCCTAAGAACCTGAAATCAGCAATTCCAAAAGTTCCATGCACCCCTATGTTCATCACAGCATTATTCACAATAGCCAAGTCATGGAACCAACCTAAGCGCCCAGCAACTGATGATTGGATAAAGAAGATGTGGTATATATATACAATGGAATACTACTCAGCCATAAAAAAGGACAATGTCGTCCCATTCACAACAACATGGATGGACCTTGAGGGTATTATGTTGAGTGAAATAAGCCAGACAGAGAAAGACGAACTCTGTATGACTCCACTCATAGGTGGTAGTTAACATACAGACAGAGAGAACTGATCGGTGGTTGCCAGGGGAAAGGGGGGTGGGGGGAGGGCACTAGGGGTGAAGTGGTGTACCCACAACATGACTAATAATGATGTACAACTGTAATTTCACAAGGATGTTAACTTTCATATCCTTAATAAAAAAAAAGTTCTCACCACAAGGGAAAAAATTGTAACTATGTGAGGTGATGGGTTTTAACTAAACTTGTTGTGATGATCATTTTGCAATATACACATATATCAAATCGTTATATTGTACAACTTAAACTTATACACTGTTATATGCCAATTATATCTCAACAAAACTGGAGGAAAATAATTTAAAAAGCAAAAAAAGAAGCTTATAATGTTACATATGACTTAGAAATATCAATAGGAACTTCCGAACACAAGATTGGCAGCCAAAAAAACGTAGAAGGCATAATAATATTCGAAAACCAACGGGTCTAAGTCCATTAGGCACAAGGTAATGAAATTTTCAAGGCACCAAAGTATGAGCCCTCAGGCTGCTTGCTGGGTGCAGGGGAGAAAATGCTGTTTTATAACGATCAGATTGAGCATCACTGATGGTGGGGAAGCCGGGATCCTGCGGGGCCCCTTGCACTGCAATGCGCCACACACAGCACCATCTCCATGGGATCCTTGCCTCCGCCCAGCCAAGCCTTCCGTCTCACGTCCACGGTCCAGACCATCCCGGGAAAAGAGGACAGAGACCCTGTGACAGGAGAGGGTAGGGAAAGGTTGTCTCTGGGGAAGAGTGACTTAAGAGACACAAAGACCAAACTCAGTGTGTGGACCCCAACTTGATATGATAACAAACCATCTGCAAAAGAGATTTTGGTGACAACTGGGAAAATTTGAACACTGCTATAGAATGTTTGTGTCCCCCCAAAATCAATATTTTCAATCCTTCCCCCAAGGTTCCGGTGTTGGGGAGTAGGGCTTTGGAGGTGAGTAGGTCACGAGGGTGGAGCCCTCAGGAAGCGGATCAGTGCCCTTGTAGAAGGGACCCCACAGAGCTCCCTTGCCCCTTCCGCCCTGTGAGGACACAGCGAGGGGGGGCCGTCTGTGACCGGGAAGCGGGCCTCGATTCCGCCGGCACCTTGATCTCAGACTCCGGCCCCAGAACTTTGAGAAATAAATTCCTGTTGTCTGTGAGACGTCCGCTCTACGGTATTCTGTTACAGCTGCCCGAACAGACCAAGACAAATACGGAATATGAATTTGATAAAATTGAGGAATTATTGGTTCTGTCAGGGGTCATAATTGCTTTGTGGTTTTGTTGGAAATTTACGCAGAAATGCATACTCAAGTATCTCAAAGTGGAATGTCGTCTGTGTCCTCATTTACTTTGACATTTCTCGGCAAAAACAGCGAGGAAGGAGATCCGACAAACGTTTGCAACTGTGAAGCCTCAGCGGCCAGTTGCGCTCCTTCATCACGCTCTCCACTCTCTGTGCGGCTGAGATTTTCTAAAAGGGCAAAGGACAAACGAGGAGGCAAAGGGAGAGAAGCTGTTGCTACACACCAAACTGACAATTCAGAAAATACAAGTGAACCCTCCAAATCCATAAGAATAAGTCAACAGCTCAACTTTAAAACGGACAAAACACGCCAACAGGGCTTCTCAGAGGGGAGGCCCACGTGACCGCAGACGCACGAGGATGCACAGCCTCCCTCACCACCAGGGAGACGCATGCTGAGCCACATCCGGACGCTCGCTCGTTCCCACCCGCCGGCAAACTCAAAAAGTCTCACAGCAGCACGTGTCAGGGAGGACGCGGAACAGCGGGAACTCTGAACTGTTCGAGACGCCAACCTGGCATCATCCTGGAAAGTGAGGCTGTGTGTACCGCTCCCCAAAGAACCGGGGCAGCCGCACTCTGGCATCCAGCCCCAAGCCAGGGAGCAGAGGCCACCCGCTGTGGCCTGGAGACGAGCACCGACCCCAAGGCCGGGTTGGGGCAGAGGGTTCATCCGGGAAGAGCATGCAGGGGTCTGGGGCTCTCTCCCGTTCACTTGCCGGTCCACCCACACTGGCGCCAGAACTCCCTCCTCACGGGCCTGCCCGGAAACTGCTGCCCACCTGAGGGGCGTCCTTCTCCCGTGCTAGGTCAGCACCCTGGACAGGGCCCCTGCAGCCCCTGACCTACACTGGGCCTTACAAGCTGGAGCCTGGCAGACACGGAGACCTCGTGCAAAGTGAGGGGTATTCTGAAGGTCCCGCCTGTGGGCAACTGTCCTGTATTCAGGGAGCCCCAGTTGGAGCAAGGACGGGGGAGGCAGAGCCCCTCACTGGGAACCCGGGCCCAGCACTGGCAATCTATAGCCAGGCCTGCATTTTCAGACAAGCCAATGAGCGGCCCCACGTGAGTTCTCCCAATGGAGGTCCTGGCTGCCTCTATTTCTGAGCCTCCCTTGCAGCTAGATGCAACCAGGTTCCAAATTACGAGGCACAAGTGAAAGTGCCCTGCAAGACGTCCCAGATATCTCCTCTGGGATGTTCCTTATGCTTTGCTAGGAACTCGGAGGCAATGACTGAGCTCCAGCAGCGATTGTAGCGCCATGAGGCTGCCAGTCAACCTAGGGATTGGGAGCTGAGAGCTGGAGGGACCTGGCTCCCGATCTCTGTGGAGCTAACACCATCTCTAACCCACCAGCCCCTCACCCTGGCTACCGTGAGAAAGAAATAAATGATCTTGCTTACACTCGGTTCCCTGGGCCCTGCGGCTGTACTAACCCTGATGTGCAGGCCTGTGAGTGTGGAGTGCTTCCTCCTTAGGAGGTGAGTGGGAGGGCAGGGGAAGGGATTTTCTCTAGAGGTGGAAGTTCTCAGCCCCTCCCAGCTCCAGCCATCTGCGAGGGGTGCAGACGGAGGTACTCAGGACTAAGAGGAAGTGGCCAGAAGGGGAAGCAGTGGGCTGCAGAGAGGAGGCATCTGGGTGGAGTGGAGGCTGTCCCTGAAGCCCACCCAGCGAGCTGGGGGCTGCAGTCTGTGCCTGGAGCCAAGATGAATGCCAAGGCAGGACCCCCAGAGGTAAGTGCCAGCGAGTCCAGGGCCAGGAGGGAGAGCCAGGCCCCAGGCCCTGGGAAGGGGGCTGCCATCCTCCTCCCCGTGGCCCCATGCTGCCAGCAACCCCAGGCCCAGAGGGTCACCAAGCCTCCTGCAGGGCCTGCAGACAACCCGTTCCTCCTTGACTTGTGCAGCTGGGCCCACCAGGGTCTCAGGGTCTCCTAGCGAGTTGGCAGCAGGTCCCCTGGCCCAGCCTGGGACAGCAGCTACACCCACGCCCTGCAGGGCAGGAAGTCTGGCACCTTCAGCCAAGACCTCTGATGTCTGCAGGGTCCCACAGCTGCCCACGACGGGGCGGGCGACATGGAGCTGCCCCATGGGTGTCTCCCAGCCCATCACAGCCCTGAGATGCCAGCACTAGGGGGTCACCCTCTCCCAACAGCCGGCCCCACTCCAGGGACACAGGGGTCCCCAGGGCTGCAGCGAGTGAACTGGTCCACAGCTGCCTAGAGTTGCCCGGAGTGCCCGCCACCCGCCCCCCCCACCAGGCCCCAGTGTAGCTCCGATGGCAGAGAGGAGGAGACGGTGCATTCTGGGGATCAGCGGCCTGGGAGGGACCTCAGGTGGGCTCCAAGTCTCAGATGGGCACTACGGGGGCTGGGCTGCTGCGCTCTGACCTGCTGTCTGCAGGGCATCTGGGCCATTTCCTATGTGGTGCAGCGCGGGCAGCAGCCTGGCTGAGGAAGTCCCTGTTCCCCCTCCCCCTGGGCCCCGGCCTGGGACTTCACATGGACTGCCTCTCCTGAGAGTTAGTGAAGGGGGTCTGGGGAACCTGTTCACTTGAGCCCTGAGGCGGGACCCTGAACCGTCCCGGGGAGGGGGCAGGCCCCTGAGCTCAGCGCTGCCAGGTGGTGGGGAGGCCCCCTGGAGGCCCTGAGCTCCGCTCTGCAGGGTGGAGGTTGGGGAGCATCCTCCATGGCTGGAGCTAGCTCTGGGGGTGCAGGAGGTACCCCGACTACCCTCTGTGGGGACTCCCCTAGAGGGAGGGGTGCTGGGCCCTGGGGACTCCGCCTGAGCCCCCTCTCATTCTGGCTTCTGGGGTCTGTACCACCCTGTAACCTTCTGGCTCACAGCAGATGCAGCCCCCAGGCTCAGCTCGTAGGGCTGCCCGCTCCCCACGCTGAATAGGCAGGGTGGCCTTTGGGAGGACAGCCCCAGAACAGACCCCAGAGGCCTCGAGGCCGAGCTGGCTGCTCCTGGTCTGACCCCCAGAGCCTGCGGGCATTGTGCTGATGGCCTGGTTCCCTGGCCCTGGCACCCGGCCTTGCTACACACTCAGGCACGCAGCACCGGGCGGGAGGGCTGCTCCTGCCCTCGGGGACAGCTCAGCCAGAGCTTGGCTGGCCAGGGTGACCCAGTCGCTGCACACAGGCCCTTCCCTGAACCTTGAGATCGGAGCACTCCGCTCGTGGTGGCATTTGAGGCTGCTTTGGGGAGAGGCCCAACTCCAGTGGAGGCCCTGCTGGGCTGGCTTCGGGCTCCTTGTGGGAGTGACCACTCTGACGGGACAAGTCCTCCATCCCCAGCTGGCTGCAAAGGGAGAGACCCTGACAGCAACCGGAATCCTGACTCAGCCCACAGCCCCCGACAGCATGGGGGTCCCGACTCAGCCCACAGGCCCCCAACGGCATGGGGGTCCGACTCAGCCCATGCTGGTCCTCTCTGCCTCTTTGTGCCACACCCTCCCAGCCAGGACAGGGGCTGCTGCCCGGGTCCCAGGAGGGGACTGCTGTGGGGCCAGGACAGGGGCCCAGCCCGAGAAGGGAAGTGCTATTTATAGGCCTGTTTTGAGGGGGCCAAGAGCAAAAGCAGAAACTGTGCTGGGACTCCTGCACTTGTGGCTGAAACACGGAACTGAGATTCCAACACCGAGACAATCACAAGAGGGGAAAACAACAGCCTGACCTGTGTCTCGGGCACATGCACACACACACACACACACGTGCATGCACACACATATGCATGCACACATGTGCACATCTGTGCACACCAACACACGCACATCCATGCATACATGCACACTTGCACACACAGGCACGCACCCCCACATGCACACACACGCATGCATGCACATGCATACCCACACATGCACACTTGCACACACATGCATGCACCCCACACATACACACATGCACACACACATGCAGGTGCACACCCACACATGCACATCCATGCACACTTGCGCATGTACCCACACACATGCATGCACCCACATGAAAGGGGAGGGGCTGTGTCAGCAACAGGTCCACCACCTGCAGGCCGGGCTGCCCAGCTGAGGGCAGCAGGGTGGAGCCCCTCACACCCAGGGTGTGATCTCAGCAGGAGCAGGGAGGCCTCTGGGGGTTTGAAAGGCTGTCTGCAGGATCCCCCACAAACGGGTGCTGTGGGGCTGCTCCGGGCAGGGCGGCAGGTGATGCCAGCTCACATTATGCAGGTGCTGAGACCTCTGCAGAGAACACTGGTGGCCCCTGCGTGGCCCTGCTCCACGCCACCCCACAGCCCACGGGGCAGAGAGGCCAGCACGGTAGGACTGGGGGACCCACTGGAGGGGGCTCAGCAGCCTCATGAGGCCGCTGGACCAGAGCAACAAGGACAAATCCAGCCATGGGGGACCAGGGGCACCCCCTCCTGTGGGCTGCTTGGAACCTGCCCCCTCGCTTCTGTCTCGGGGGACCTGGGAAAACGGGCAGTTACCACATGGTACAGTGGGCCCCAGGCACCCACCTCCAGCACAGGCGGGCTTGGCCCTGCTCGGCGCCATCCTCCCCTCCCCTTGCTCACCCTGGCCCCACCGCAGCTGCAGGCTGGCCCTCACTGGGAGCCGGGGATAGTCTCTGTCCAGCACTGGGGGGCCCTCCGGCCCATCTGGAAGTAGAGCACCCCCATGCCCCCAGGGGCCCCCTGGTGACTCCCCCCTCCAGTTGCAGGTTTTGGCATTGCTGGCCGTGCTGTGGCTGGGCGCTGTGACTCTCACCTACCTCCTGTGGCAAGAGTCCCCTCTGCCCACCTGGGGCCAGGTGCACCCCGAGGAAGGGCCCACCAGGTCCTGTGGCCACGGCTTCAGCCCAGCCCGGGAGGCCCGGCGGCGGCCGTGGCAGAAGGACTCCTGCCGGTGAGTGAGCCTGCGGGGTCTGCAGGGTGGGGGAGGTCTTGG
The DNA here is from genome assembly GCF_037783145.1 of Equus przewalskii. NCBI lineage: Eukaryota > Metazoa > Chordata > Mammalia > Perissodactyla > Equidae > Equus > Equus przewalskii. The sequence goes on from NC_091855.1 coordinate 45,705,889, forward strand.
CTCCAGGCCGCTGCCCACGTTCTCCCAACGGATCTCCCCAGCGGGATAAGCATTGCCCTCTGCCAGCTCCTCTTGGAAGATGCAGGTTCCCAGGGAGGCAGGCAGTGAGGCAGGGGAACCAGCTGGGGGGACGGGCAGAGGGCTCCGGCTGAATGGCCTGGAGTGGGGGCAGGGAACGGGGCAGACTTGGGGTGCTCTTTGCAACAAACACGGACTGCCACCTGGGGCCTCTGACAAGGTGGGCGAACCCCGAGCCTCCCTGGGCTGAGGCGAGGCCCCTTCACAGCCCTTTGGCCCCTGGGGCTGGGGTTGCTGCTCCCACCTGCACCGCAGCCTTCCCTCCAGCCCGTCTCCCTGTTGTGCGAGTCCTGGAACCCAGAACCCCTCAGGGAGGAAAGTGCCCTGTGCACACACCTCGAGACGGGCACTCCCCACCTTCCCTCTGGGTCAGCTCTGGCCACCTCCAAGGGCCTCCACATCAGCAGGCAGCCCAGGCTGCAGGGGCAACAGCTCCCCAGGAGCAGGGCCCGGGATTGGGGTGGGGCCTGGCTCCAATCTGCATGCTATCAGGCCCTGCCCTCAGGCCCCCCTGCCACGTGCTCCTAGGGGTCACCCCCAGAGGACTTGCTTGGCTCAGCCTGCCCTGCCCCGTCTGCTCTGCTGCCCCCTCCTGTACCCTTGGCCTGGGCTCCAGCTCAGGGCCATGCAGGCAGCAGGGACAGAGCGAACGACGTGTGCAGGCTGGCAGACCACCCCCCGCTAACACTCCACCTCGCTCGCTCCTCCTGCAGGCTGGTCCTCGTGGAAAGCATCCCCCAGGACCTGCCATCTCCGGCCGGCAGCCCGTGGGCCCAGCCCCTGGCCCAGGCCTGGCTGCAGCTGCTGGACACTGCCCAGGAGAGTGTCCATGTGGCCTCCTACTACTGGTCCCTCACGGGGCCTGACATTGGGGTCAACGACTCGTCTTCCCAGCAGGTGCGCCCTGACCCCCCTCCCCGACTCTAAGGCTGCAGGCCATCCCATTGCTGGGCACACAGCAAGTCGAGCTGCACACCTGTCTGACTCTGAGCTGTGGGCGGTCAGGGGTGGCATCCTGGGGAAGGTCTGGGTCCTTTCTACTTGGGGTGGGGGCAGAGGGCCAGCCTGGGGGTCATCACTTACTGCTGTCCTGGCCCCATAGGGGGAGGCCCTTCTGCAGAAGCTGCAGCAGCTGCTGGACAGGAATATTTCCCTGGTTGTGGCCACCAGCAGCCCGACACTGGCCAAGGAGTCCACCGACCTGCAGGTCCTGGCAGCCCGAGGTACATGCCTGCCCGTCCTAGGCCCTGCTGCCCTGGGGTGAGCGTGGGCCGACCCGTTGGCACCAGGGGACAAGGACAGGACAGAGAGGCTGCCTGCGGGGAGCCAGGAAAGCCTCTCTGTGCTTCCCCTGGACACGGGGCCGGGGACAGGGGCCCAGGGCTGTGAGCTCCTTCACATCGGCTTCACCTGGGGCTGGGCTGGTTCCAAGGACCTGCAAGTGTCATTTTCCAAGGGGCAGAGCTTAGCGTAGCCTTGGCGCCCCGCTGAGCCCAGCTGCTTCGACCTCTGGGTGGAGGCTCAGCCAGGAGCAAGAGGCAGTGGGCACAGTCCTCACAAACGCGGGCTCTGAAGCCCGGCTGCCCGGAGGGATCCGGGGTCCGTCAATGCCTCCGTTTTCCCACCTGTAAGATGGGGACGATAACAGCAGATGGTAGCATCAACTTAGTAGAACTGTGAGGATAAATGAGTCGACCCACCACAATGAGCTGAGCATCGGGCTCACCACGAAGCCAGCTCACCCCGTCGTCCTGACTCCCCGCCAGGTGCCCAGGTGCGACGCGTGCCCATGCGGCAGCTCACCGGGGGCGTTCTGCACTCCAAGTTCTGGGTCGTGGATGGGCGGCACGTCTACGTGGGCAGTGCCAACATGGACTGGCGGTCGCTGACGCAGGTGAGTCCCGGAGCCCAGGAGGGGCTCGTCCAGCCCCTGCGCTCCCCCTCCCCGGGTCTGCCTGACGTCTCCCGTGGCTAGGCACCCAAGGGAACCCTGGGTGGGACGGCCACGTCTGGAATGTCACCAGCGTGGAGACAATCGGAGGCTGTTTGATAGCTTACAGAATTCTTCGTGGCCATGAGCTCGTGCTGTGGAGCATCATTTAAGCACATGGAACCGTGTTCTAGTCGCTTTGCCCAGGGGAACTGCAAAGCGTGCTTCCTTTGAGGAAAAGCAATGCATTAAAACCACCAAAGAATGATGGTGTGAAAATGGCAGCAGTGCTGGTCACTTGGTGGTGAAGGGAAGAATAACTTTTCTTTCTTCTCTGTGCTTTTGTGCGTTTTCTGTTGCTGTTTTTGTAATAAAAACATACTGACTTGATCGTTGGAATACAATGTTCAAGGAAAACAGGGACCCACTGGACACCGCCCCACAGCTCCCCCAGCACACTGCCCGTATGGACTGGCCACCAGCAGGGGCTGTCCCCTGCCTGGCATCCCTGGCCGCAGCCGCTGCCCCTCCCGCAGGTGAAGGAGCTGGGCGCCATCATCTACAACTGCAGCCGCCTGGCCCGAGACCTGGAGAAGACCTTCCAGACCTACTGGGTGCTGGGGGCGCCGAAGGCTGTCCTCCCCAAGGCCTGGCCTCGGAACTTCTCGTCTCACATCAACCGCTTCCAGCCCCTCCGGGAGCACTTTGAGGGGGTGCCCACCACCGCCTACTTCTCGGTAAGGGGGGTGGAGGAGGCCCCTCGCAGCCCCCTGCTCTCCTCGCTGGCCAGACCCCCAGGGAGCCGTGCTCCACCTGGGACTGCCCTGCCATGCAGACACCACAGCGCCTGCGACTTCCTCAGGGCGATGGCCCAGAGAGCTGGTGATGTGGACGGGACCGTGGTCTCAGTGTGAGGGGCAGGCTGGCGTCGGCAGGCCCAGCTCCAGGAGAGGATGCTGGTCTCTGTCAACCACGGGAGACGGGTGGCCTGGGGAGTGGCGGGGTGTCCTGTGGTCCTGGGGGTCTCCAAGCACACTGCTGAGTGGGGTCAAAGGGCTCCAGCTGGGGACCGGGGAAGGGAGGGGGGTCCAGTTCATCCAGCAGTTCTGTTACTCTGCAGGGAAGGAAGGAAGACGAGGGGTGGGCTGGCCATGCCGACAGCAGACGTCCCTCCATTGGGGACGAGGGAGGAGACAGCCCTCCGGCTGCCCAGTGGCTGGTCTAGAGCCAGGGACGCTTCTCTAGATGCGAGGGCCCGCCCTGAGCCCTGAGTGTAGAAGGCTTTTCCACGCAGAGAGCTGTCTTTGTCCAGGAAGTCAGGCCAGCCCAAAGCCCAGAGAGGGCCACATGCTGTCCCCCCCGACCGCCGCCGCCCACTCTCCAGCAGCACCTCTCATCTTCCTCCTGGTTTCCATTGCTGGAGGGCAGGTGCACGGTGGGGTCACAGGTCCAGGAACCACGTGGCTCCGATGGGCTGCCGTGCCCTCAGGGACCTCTCTCCCTGCATAGGCATCACCGCCTGCGCTCTGCCCCCGGGGCCGCACCCGGGACCTGGACGCACTGCTGGCCGTGATGGGGGCGGCCCGGGAGTTCATCTACATCTCGGTGATGGAGTACTTCCCCACCACACGTTTCCGCCACCCTGCCAGGTGGGCCTGGGTGGGAGCGGGGAGGCCCGCTCCGCTGGGGGGCAGCTCCCAGCACAGTGCCTCTCCCGCCAGGACCCTGACCCTCCTTTCCCCCAGGTACTGGCCGGTGCTGGACACCGCCCTGCGGGGGGCGGCCTTCAGCTGGGGTGTGCACGTGCGTCTGCTGGTCAGCTGTTGGCTCAACACAGACCCCCGCATGTTCCCTTTCCTGCGGTCCCTGCAGGCCCTCAGCAACCCCAAGGCGGGCGTCTCGGTGGACGTGGTGAGGACCCGTTCCTGGGCCGTGCGGGGGAAGGCGGCCCTCCTGCCCTCCCTGACACGCCCCCTCTCTGTTCCCTGAAGAAAGTCTTCATCGTGCCCATGAGGAATCACACCAACATCCCATTCAGCAGGGTGAACCACAGCAAATTCATGGTCACGGAGAAGGCAGCCTACATAGGTGAGCGGCGGGGGTCTGCGGGCGGTGGGCTCGGGCCTGGGCAGCTCAGGACCCCTGAGTCTTTGAGGGGTGCCAAGTGAGTAGATATGACACAGAGGCTACACAGCCTGCAGAAGGGGGATGTGTCCCCTGGCAGTGGCCAGGCCAGTGTCCTGAAGGGGGCCCTGTCCTTATGTCCAGTGTGGACCCTTCTGGACAGAGGGGCTGCTGACAGGGGTCAGGGTCCCCAGCAGCGCTCTGAGGACCAGGCCACCAGCCCAGCTGTCACCTGGCTCCTGGGGGCAGGTGGGAAGTCCCAAGCCCCAGGTCCCCAGAACGCTGAGTCAGGACACCTGTCCCAGGATGGTCAGAGCTCCCGGGAGGTCCACACATGGAGAGCTAGCCGGCCCTCCCACACCTGAGGGGCTGCTGTGGCTGCAGTGTGATGACAGCAGGGTAGCAGGTGCCCACCGGGCCCTGAAGCTGCGGCTGCAGCCACAGGACGGAGCTGGGCTGCAGAGGGGCTGGGTGAGCCCCGTCACCCAGCCTCTCTTCCCTGCCCCCACAAGGCACCTCCAACTGGTCAGAAGACTACTTCAGCAGCACCTCGGGCGTGGGGCTGGTGGTCAGCCAGAGGCCCTCGAGCGCCCGGCTGGGGGTGACCACCATCCAGGAGCAGCTGCGGCAACTCTTTGAGCGAGACTGGAGCTCCCCCTACGCCGTAGGCCTGGACGGACAAGCCCAGGGCCAGAACTGTGTGTGGCAGGGCTGAGGTCCAGCCCTTCCCGGCTCTGGGCCCCACAGCTCTTCGTGGACACTGCTCCCCACCGGGCCTCCCCATCTGTGTCCCCGTCTGCACTCTAAGCAGCTCCATCCGCACAAGCCCTGGTCAGGGTCAGGACTGCCCAATAACCAGCAGTGCAAACTGTTTGCTCTCCCTCTGCTCTCCCAATCCAGCCCCTCTTAAACCTCTACCTCCTCTAGGGAGCCCTCCAGGATGCCCCTCCCTGACTCCTGCAGAGCCTACCATTGGGGCCTTTAGAACATGCCTGTGCCTCCCCCCACTCTGTGTGAGTCCAGTACAGGGCTGCGCCCCCTTCTCCTCCATCCCACGCTGGAGTTCAGTGCCCCAGAGCCTGCGAGGGGCCTGGGGCCGGCCGCCTGGTGAGGCTGGGCCTCATGTCTGCCGTAGGAGCCACTGTGCCCAGTCCAGGGCTTTCAGGAGCCCAGGGACTAAGACAGGGCAGGGGATGGGTGTGGTGAGAAGGGGGCCCAGGACTGTGGGGGTGGGTCTGGAGTGGGGAGGTGGACCCAGGACTGTGGGGGTGGGGCTGGAGTGGGGAGGTGGACCCAGGACTGTGGGGGTGGGTCTGGAGTGGGGAGGTGGACCCAGGACTGTGGGGGTGGGGCTGGAGTGGGGAGGTGGACCCAGGACTGTGGGGGTGGGGCTGGAGTGGGGAGGTGGACCCAGGACTGTGGGGGTGGGGCTGGAGTGGGGAGGTGGACCCAGGACTGTGGGGGTGGGGCTGGAGTGGGGAGGTGGACCCAGGACTGTGGGGGTGGGGCTGGAGTGGGGAGGTGGACCCAGGACTGTGGGGGTGGGTCTGGAGTGGGGAGGTGGCCCCAGGACTGTGGGGGTGGGGCTGGAGTGGGGAGGTGGACCCAGGACTGTGGGGGTGGGTCTGGAGTGGGGAGGTGGACCCAGGACTGTGGGGGTGGGGCTGGAGTGGGGAGGTGGACCCAGGACTGTGGGGGTGGGGCTGGTGCCTAGTGGGGGGGCCCAGGACGGTGGGGGTTGGGTCTGGATTGGGGAAGTGGACCCAGGACTGCGGGGGGGGCCTGGTGTGGCGGGGGCTAGGACTGTGGGGGTTGGGTCTGGAGTGGGGAGGTGGACCCAGGACTGGGGGGAGACGGGGGGGCGGAGCGCTGTGTGGCACCCAGGATGCGTGGCTGTCCTCATGTGTAGGGGCCACAACTGTTTGATAGAGTTGAGAGGACCTGGGTTTGAGCTGGGGGGAGGGTGACACCAAGCTGGGATGGGGACTTGGCTGCAGCCCCTCTGGAGCTCACCCTGCCCTGGAAACCGCCTGGGCGTCTGCCCTCCTGGTCTGCCGACTCAGGTCCGGCCCTTCTCCCAGGAGCACGGGTCAGAGGCCTGTCTCAGCAGGCCCTGGCCTTCCGCCTCCTGGTTTCTGGCCAAGGCTTCAGAGCCCACCTGCCCTGATGGAAGCCCCCGAGGCCGCCCTAGGCTGGAGCTTGGGGCTGGCTCAGTGGTCCAAGGGACACTGGACACCGGGGGAGCTAAGCAAGTGGACAGCAGGGTCTGGGCTAGTCCTCAGATCTGGCTCATAATAAACTCACCCTGATTTTGATACACAGACTGATTATGGATTATTTGCATCAACATTCCCCAGTCGAGTCTGGAGATGAGACCACAGCCCAGCCAACATGTTGATTGTAGCCTTGGGGGACCCTGAGCAAAGGACTCAGCTAAGCTGTGCTAGGATTCCTGACCCACAGCACCGGGAGGTCATAAGAGTGTGATGTTTTAAGCAGCTAATTTGTGGTGAGATTGTTATCCAGCATAAATAACTCCTACACGAGAGAATCTAGGCCACACGGGAGGACTGGGAGCTTGGGCTGCTCAGCGGCTCTCATGTGATGTGACAGCTGCCTCTCTGCCCCCAGCACCAAGGGCCCAGTATCTCAGGCCTTGACTCCAGGTTCAGGGAAGGACGAAAACCCCACGGAGCCAGGCAGACCCCCACCGTGGTTTTCCCAGGAGGACTGCACTGCCCTGTCCCTCTGGCACACAGGGAGAGGCAGGGACCTTTGGCTGGGGAGGGTGTGACAGCCTCACTTAGCTGCGGGACAAAGACCCCACTGACTTTTCCTTTCTCCACTCATGAGCCACCCAGGGGCCTCATGTTGGCTTTTCCTGGAGGATTCCACATCCCCTGACTTGGTGACCCTCCCAGTCAGCCACAGGGAAAGACATGACTTGCCCACGGTAGCACTGGGGGCAGGGCCCAGGCTCTCCTCCCCAGCCCAGACTCCTGCCCCTGTGGCCACCGCCGTTTCCGGGCTCTCAAGGCAGCATTGTGGGGGTGCGCAGGGTGTAGCCTCGGGGCAGCCAGCTGCTCTGCAGGCCCAGTCCTCTAGAGGGGCTCTCAGTCCAGCTCTTGCTCCTGCATCCGAGCCACGAGAGCAGCCGCTTCTCCCCAGGAGAGAAGGAGCATGTCACCAGGAGCCCTCCTGGGCCAGGTTCCCACTGCCCCTCAGAACGTGGCATGCCCATGGGTCTAGGAGGGGCACCTGAGGGCATCTGGGAGGGCATCTGACCACTGAGAGGTCACAGGAGACCCCTGGAACCTCGTTCTGCTACCCCACATGGGTTTGCCTCCCGTGGGCTGCTTGGAAGGAGGGTTGCCGTGGTGAAGGATGCTTCCGAGATGGGCTCACCAGGCCAAGGCCCCAGCCAACCCCCCAGGCCAAGGACCTCTCTCTGTGCTGCCCCCGCTCTGCACACAGCCCTCCAGCTGGGTGGGGGGTGGGTGTTGTGTGCCACACTGTGAACTGCAGGGACCGTGCCTTCTTCCTCTTGGCCTCTCACAGCTGCCGGCTCAGAGGAGGGTCTGGACAGACAAACGGATAAGTGACAACCACTCACAGATTGACCCTGGCTCTGTCTCCTAGAGCCAATGAGCAGAGATTAAGACAGGGAGCGCCCAGGAGGAGCGCAAGCACACGGGTGGAATTCAACCCCGGAACAAAAGCCCTTGCAGCCATCACTGTGGACACATCATTTCCTTTATTGCCCACCCATGGAAAAGCCCAGTAGGTTCCATCCACAGTCTGGCTGCAGCATGCACACGAAGGAGCTCAGGGGCCATGCAGGGGCTGTGCATGCCAGAGAGGCACTGTCCGATGCCAGCAGGCAAGGGGACTCGCACAGACACCTCACGGCAACTCAGGGACGTCTGAAGCTCAGCTGGCTCACCTCGCCCACAGCTGCCCCGGAGCACGGCCGCCAGTCAGCCGTTAGCCACCACCCTTCTGCCTAGCACGTGCACATCATCACGCGAAGCATCCCAAAGCTTGCCTTGGCGAGACAGTCAGAACGAGTAAATAAGTGAGCAGGGGACGGAATTTCCTTGAATACGCGGACTCTGCCTGAAACGCGGAAAGTACATTCGCTGGGAAGCAGCAGCGGGACGGGAGTTATAGGAACACGGTTCACACCGCGGCCATCGGAACCCCTCCGTCCGAGAAAGAGGCGAGCGCCCGTGGGCACCACGCAGGCCTCTCGAAAGCTCTGTGACGAAGGCTTTCCTCCAGCAGCACTGAGAGCACCGTCAGCCTGCTCTGCGGGCTCCGGTGTCTTGGCTGGGGGGGCAGCTGAGCATATCTTTGGAGGGCTTTGGAGGATGGTGTGATGGTGGCATGCTGTTCTCGTGCGTCCCTGTTTGTTCTCAGGTCTGTGAACCAAGGGGGACACACGCTCCGTGCATGTTGCGGCCTCCGACTTCGTTTGCACACGCGCCCTCTGCTGAAAAGTCAGTGTCCTCTGTGACTCATTCGGTGGCGGGCCCGGGTGCGGGTTCCTCACTGGCTTCTCTGTCCTGCTCCAGCAGGATTAACTCCGTTCTTGCCGCCGATGCCACCATCGCTCCAGAGCCCGGCCCGGCGCCCGAAGCCTCTGCCGGTTCCCCGTCCTTCTCCTCAGGGGAGAAGGTTTCTCGGGCGTCGAAAAAGGTGACTGCTTCTTCCTGGAGATTTTGCTCCGCAGGACCTGCCTCATCTTTAGGGGTTTTGCTTTTCTTGGTAGGAGACGAGGAGAACCCTAATTTGGGAAATCGAAACCAGCCTGCCTTCTCCTGTTTTTTGGGTGGTCCTGCCTCCGGCTGGGCCTCAGGCTGTGTCTGGATGGGGGCGGATTTAGGAACGTCATCTTTGGGTTCAGCGCTTGTCTCATCGACAGAAGAAGAAAATCCGATATTCGGGAGCCAAAACCTGAACAGACCAGCAGATCTTTTACTTTCTGGCTTCTCTTTTGGAGCCCCGTCTTCATCTGCCAGGGGTGCCTCTTGGCTGTCTTCGGGGGGAAATTCGAGAATTTCCGCAGGCTCCTCGTCAGAACAGCTGTCTGCAAACTGGTGGCCAGGGCGAACGTCAAACGCACACATTTGCGGTTCCGGCACGCTGACACCAGGAGAGATAATTTCAAACGGTTCTCCGGTGTCAGGCTGGAGGTCTCCAGAGGTGAGGTCTGCTCCTGGGGTGACTTGTCTGGGAGCCTCTCGCAGACCCTCGCTCAGCCGAGAGTCTCGAGTTACCATGTGCAGCCCAGCCTGCGTCGGGGGCTCTGGAATCTTCGCCTTTAGCAAGGAAAACCCATAAGAAGGTGTTTGGATCTGAGATGCGGGGATGTCCGACTCCCGTACGATCTGAGTGGAAATGGCCTCGGGTCCCAAGAGGTCAGCATACTCTGCTGTCACCCTGCTGTGTATGGTGACCTCCTGGCTCTCAACCTGAGTACCTTGAATGTGCACTCTGACCTTAGAAATGGTGGGAGCTTCTGAGGAGAGGTCAAGGGCCACAGGCTGCTCCCTGGGGACCCCAGCGCCTGTCTTCAGGATGCTGGCGCCCCAGTCTCCAGGGCTTTCCGTACTCAGGGCGAAGTCAAGGCTGCTCTCGGAGCACTGCACTTCTCTCACGGTGGGGACAAAAACATCAGCCTCAGAGCTGGGCGCCGGGAAGCAGAACCTTGGTACCTCTAACTTGGGGAATCTGACAGTTTGCACAGAATCCTCCCAGAGTTGACCCATGGTGACCACGGAAATCTGAGATGGCACATCAGTGCTGGAAGCCTTCAGTCTCAGAGGGCCTTCGGGATGGGAAGACCGTTCCCCTGCTCCCTCTCCTGCCCCGGCGGGTCCTGCTGGGCCCGGAAGAGGAGTCGTGCCTGTGGACATGCTGTCAGCAGGGAGGTCCAGCTTCAAGCCTCTGCTGTCAAGGCTACACCTCAGGACATCTGCGTGGGGTGCGCTCTCCACAGCTGCCGAGTCTGCACCTCCCTCTGGGGACTGCAGGGATGTCGGGGCCTCCACCTCTGACCCAGAAACAGGGGCCCCCTGACTCTTGACTGTAGCTGGTGCCTCTCCTTCCCTGGAGGTGCTGGCAGCAGGCACAGGCGTCTGCGCCCCCGGGCCCCCAGCCCCACCTCTGTCCTTGGAGGAGCGCAGGAAGCTGGGCAGGTGGAGGGCGGGCATCCTAAACCAGCTCTCCTGTGAGGTCGCAGGCACTTCTCCTGCCGTGGCATCCCCCTGGGGGCTTCCCGCAGTGCTGGCCTCAGCATCTGGAGCCCTGCAGGATGGCTGCGGGGGGGCTTCTGTTGGGGGTCCCACCGTCACACTGGTGCCCCCAACACCACCCTCGCCACTGGCCCTCTCTACAGCAGGAGGGCCACCCTCTGCTGGGGGACTAGAGAGGGAGGGATCTGGGGGGCCCTGTGGCAGGTCCGCTCCCGCCTTCAAAGTCTTCATCCTGGGAAGTGCGAGTTTCAAGGTGCCAAAGCCAGGCGTTTTGGCCCTTTTCTCCTCTCCATCCTCCTCAGGAGGCATGTCCCTGTGTGCTTCCATTCCTGGAACAGGAACCTCGGGCGGGACGCCCGTCGGACCCACATCTACAACCACACTGAGCTCTTCATCCTCCAGGCTACGTCCAGGGTCCTCTTTGGGCTCTGCCCCCTTCTTTGGGGACCACCTAAGGGACGGAAGCTTGAACCTCGGCATTTTTAGGGGACTGCTTTTGCCTTCACGGTCAGCTTCTTCAGCTGGGGCTCTGCCTGGAGCCATTGCTGAGGTCTCCACGGTGTCCTGGGGACCCTCTGGCCCCTGGGACACAGACACTTCCGAGGAAGGTAGGTGAGTGCCTGGCAATGGGAACACAGCGGCTTCCGCAGCCGATGAGTCCAGTCCTGGCGTGGGGCTGAGTGGAGACAGGGTGGGGGCACACTCCACACCACGGGGCTCCACCTCAGCATCTGCTGCCTTCGGGACCGAAAACCCAAACTTTGGTCGATGAAATATAGGAAAAGTCACCTGCCCATAAGATGCGGGAAACAGGGGGTCCACTGGGCCAGGGTGACCGTGAGTAGGAGACAAAGAAACTCTCTCAGGGGAAGGGAAGTCTGCAGAGCTTTCCATGCTGGGAAGGTGAGCACCCACCTGAGACCCAGAGAGGGCTTCCTGAGGCACGTCCAGGGGGACAGCAGCTCGGGGGACAGTCACCTGGTATTTTGTAAGTGTGACGCCCTCACACTCGGTGAGGGTGGGGACTTCCGCTTGAGGACCACTGAGCTCAAGCTTCGCTGATGGAAAAGCAGCCCAACCCAGCCTGGACCTCTGCAGAGACGACCTGCTGCCAGGAACCTCTGAGGCGGGCACTGAGACACTCGGGGGAAGAGGATGAGCAGAATCTGTATCGAGCGCAAGACAGTCTCCAGGGGCTCTCTCAGGGGGAGAAAAGAGTTTGGGAAATTTAAAATGGCTTTTCCTCGATTTAACTTTTTCTGCACATTTTTCAACGGACACGCTCCCATCGAAACCTACTCTGGAGACACTAGGATCACCAGCACAGACCTCAGGAAACATGTCGCTGGAAAAGGTAACATCAGTATCTTTGAAACTTCCCTGAATGTCAGGTGAAAGCACCTCAGCCTTACTGGAGGACGGGCCAAACAAAGACAGGCGGAATCGGGGCATCTTGACCTTGCCATCTTTGGTGACCATCTCCTTGTCCCCCAGGGACGCGTCGCCCTCCAGCTTGGCGCCCGGCACCTGGGCGTCCACCTCCACGCTGGGCAGAGACACCTCCACGCCGGGGGCCGTCACCTCGGCCTTGGGCGCCCTTCACGTCCAGTTTGGGGCCCTTGATGTCCACCTGGGGGGCCTTGAAGTCGACCTTGGGCATCTTGATGCTGGGCATCTGCACCTTGGGCAGGTGCCCTTTGAGTCCGGCTCCGGCGGCGGGCTCCTGGGGCTGTCCCTCGGGCCCGGGGCCCTCCGGGAGCTTCACGCCCGCGCCGGCAGTCTTGACCTCCAGCTCGGCGGAGGGGAGCTCCACGCTGAGGTCTCCGGTCTTGACGTCGGCCTGGATGGAGGGCAGGGACACGTCGGCCTGTACCTTGGGCAGGGACGCGTCCAGCGAGGCCTCGACGGACTTGCTCGGCGCCGACACGCCGAAGGACGGCATCTTGAACTTGGGCATCTTGAGCTTGCTGTCTCTCGCGGCCACCTCCTTGTCCCCCAGGGACGCGTCACCCTCCAGCTTGGCGCCCGGCACCTGGGCTTCCACCTCCACGCTGGGCAGAGACACCTCCACGCCGGGGGCCGTCACCTCGCCATGGGCGCCCTTCACGTCCAGTTTGGGGCCCTTGATGTCCACCTGGGGGGCCTTGAAGTCGACCTTGGGCATCTTGATGCTGGGCATCTGCACCTTGGGCAGGTGGGCCTTGATGCGCGCCCCTTCGGCTTTGCTCTTCGGCTCGGCCTCCGCCGCCTCTCCCTCGGGCAGGGCCACCTCCAGCTCTCCCCCTGGGAGGCGGACTTCAGCAGATGGCACTGGGACGCTGCCCTCTGGGGCTGTGAGCTCGGCTCCCACGGAGGGCAGGGTCGCCTCCCCGCCGACCTTGGGCGCAGGCACGTCCACGGACGTCCCCAAGTCCTTGCCTGCGGCCGACACGCCGAAGGACGGCATCTTGAACTTGGGCATCTTGAGCTTGCTGTCTCTCGCGGCCACCTCCTTGTCCCCCAGGGACGCGTCGCCCTCCAGCTTGGCGCCCGGCACCTGGGCGTCCACCTCCACGCTGGGCAGAGACACCTCCACGCCGGGGGCCGTCACCTCGGCCTTGGCGCCCTTCACGTCCAGTTTGGGGCCCTTGATGTCCACCTGGGGGGCCTTGAAGTCGACCTTGGGCATCTTGATGCTGGGCATCTGCACCTTGGGCAGGTGCCCTTTGAGTCCGGCTCCGGCGGCGGGCTCCTGGGGCTGTCCCTCGGGCCCGGGGCCCTCCGGGAGCTTCACGCCCGCGCCGGCAGTCTTGACCTCCAGCTCGGCGGAGGGGAGCTCCACGCTGAGGTCTCCGGTCTTGACGTCGGCCTGGATGGAGGGCAGGGACACGTCGGCCTGTACCTTGGGCAGGGACGCGTCCAGCGAGGCCTCGACGGACTTGCTCGGCGCCGACACGCCGAAGGACGGCATCTTGAACTTGGGCATCTTGAGCTTGCTGTCTCTCGCGGCCACCTCCTTGTCCCCCAGGGACGCGTCACCCTCCAGCTTGGCGCCCGGCACCTGGGCTTCCACCTCCACGCTGGGCAGAGACACCTCCACGCCGGGGGCCGTCACCTCGCCATGGGCGCCCTTCACGTCCAGTTTGGGGCCCTTGATGTCCACCTGGGGGGCCTTGAAGTCGACCTTGGGCATCTTGATGCTGGGCATCTGCACCTTGGGCAGGTGGGCCTTGATGCGCGCCCCTTCGGCTTTGCTCTTCGGCTCGGCCTCCGCCGCCTCTCCCTCGGGCAGGGCCACCTCCAGCTCTCCCCCTGGGAGGCGGACTTCAGCAGATGGCACTGGGACGCTGCCCTCTGGGGCTGTGAGCTCGGCTCCCACGGAGGGCAGGGTCGCCTCCCCGCCGACCTTGGGCGCAGGCACGTCCACGGACGTCCCCAAGTCCTTGCCTGCGGCCGACACGCCGAAGGACGGCATCTTGAACTTGGGCATCTTGAGCTTGCTGTCTCTCGCGGCCACCTCCTTGTCCCCCAGGGACGCGTCGCCCTCCAGCTTGGCGCCCGGCACCTGGGCGTCCACCTCCACGCTGGGCAGAGACACCTCCACGCCGGGGGCCATCACCTCGCCCTTGGCGCCCTTCACGTCCAGTTTGGGGCCCTTGATGTCCACCTGGGGGGCCTTGAAGTCCACCTTGGGCATCTTGATGCTGGGCATCTGCACCTTGGGCAGGTGCCCTTTGAGTCCGGCTCCGGCGGCGGGCTCCTGGGGCTCTCCCTCCGGGAGCTTCACGCCCGCGCCGGCAGTCTTGACCTCCAGCTCGGCGGAGGGGAGCTCCACGCTGAGGTCTCCGGTCTTGACGTCGGCCTGGATGGAGGGCAGGGACACGTCGGCCTGTACCTTGGGCAGGGACGCGTCCAGCGAGGCCTCGACGGACTTGCTCGGCGCCGACACGCCGAAGGACGGCATCTTGAACTTGGGCATCTTGAGCTTGCTGTCTCTCGCGGCCACCTCCTTGTCCCCCAGGGACGCGTCGCCCTCCAGCTTGGCGCCCGGCACCCGGGCGTCCACCTCCACGCTGGGCAGAGACACCTCCACGCCGGGGGCCGTCGCCTCCCCCTTGAGGCCTTTGAGGTCCGCGCTGGGGCCCTTGATGTCCACCTGGGGGGCCCTGATATCCACCTTGGGCATCTTGATGCTGGGCATCTGCACCTTGGGCAGGTGGGCCTTGATCAGCGCCCCTTCGGCTTTGCCCTTCAGCTCGGCCCCCGCCGCCTCTCCCTCGGGCAGGGCCACCTCCAGCTCTCCCCCTGGGAGGCGGACTTCAGCAGATGGCACTGGGACGCTGCCCTCTGGGGCTGTGAGCTCGGCTCCCACGGAGGGCAGGGTCGCCTCCCCGCCGACCTTGGGCGCAGGCACGTCCACGGACGTCCCCAAGTCCTTGCCTGCGGCCGACACGCCGAAGGACGGCATCTTGAACTTGGGCATCTTGAGCTTGCTGTCTCTCGCGGCCACCTCCTCGTCCCCCAGGGACGCGTCGCCCTCCAGCTTGGCGCCCGGCAGCTGGGCGTCCACCTCCACGCTGGGCAGAGACACCTCCACGCCGGGGGCCGTCACCTCGCCATGGGCGCCCTTCACGTCCAGTTTGGGGCCCTTGATGTCCACCTGGGGGGCCTTGAAGTCCACCTTGGGCATCTTGATGCTGGGCATCTGCACCTTGGGCAGGTGCCCTTTGAGTCCGGCTCCGGCGGCGGGCTCCTGGGGCTCTCCCTCCGGGAGCTTCACGCCCGCGCCGGCAGTCTTGACCTCCAGCTCGGCGGAGGGGAGCTCCACGCTGAGGTCTCCGGTCTTGACGTCGGCCTGGATGGAGGGCAGGGACACGTCGGCCTGTACCTTGGGCAGGGACGCGTCCAGCGAGGCCTCGACGGACTTGCTCGGCGCCGACACGCCGAAGGACGGCATCTTGAACTTGGGCATCTTGAACTTGCTGTCTCTCGCGGCCACCTCCTTGTCCCCCAGGGACGCGTCGCCCTCCAGCTTGGCGCCCGGCACCCGGGCGTCCACCTCCACGCTGGGCAGAGACACCTCCACGCCGGGGGCCGTCGCCTCCCCCTTGAGGCCTTTGAGGTCCGCGCTGGGGCCCTTGATGTCCACCTGGGGGGCCCTGATGTCCACCTTGGGCATCTTGATGCTGGGCATCTGCACCTTGGGCAGGTGGGCCTTGATGCGCGCCCCTTCGGCTTTGCTCTTCGGCTCGGCCTCCGCCGCCTCTCCCTCGGGCAGGGCCACCTCCAGCTCTCCCCCTGGGAGGCGGACTTCAGCAGATGGCACTGGGACGCTGCCCTCTGGGGCTGTGAGCTCGGCTCCCACGGAGGGCAGGGTCGCCTCCCCGCCGACCTTGGGCGCAGGCACGTCCACGGACGTCCCCAAGTCCTTGCCTGCGGCCGACACGCCGAAGGACGGCATCTTGAACTTGGGCATCTTGAGCTTGCTGTCTCTCGCGGCCACCTCCTTGTCCCCCAGGGACGCGTCGCCCTCCAGCTTGGCGCCCGGCACCTGGGCGTCCACCTCCACGCTGGGCAGAGACACCTCCACGCCGGGGGCCGTCACCTCGGCCTTGGTGCCCTTCACGTCCAGTTTGGGGCCCTTGATGTCCACCTGGGGGGCCTTGAAGTCGACCTTGGGCATCTTGATGCTGGGCATCTGCACCTTGGGCAGGTGCCCTTTGAGTCCGGCTCCGGCGGCGGGCTCCTGGGGCTCTCCCTCCGGGAGCTTCACGCCCGCGCCGGCAGTCTTGACCTCCAGCTCGGCTGAGGGGAGCTCCACGCTGAGGTCTCCGGTCTTGACGTCGGCCTGGATGGAGGGCAGGGACACGTCGGCCTGTACCTTGGGCAGGGACGCGTCCAGCGAGGCCTCGACGGACTTGCTCGGCGCCGACACGCCGAAGGACGGCATCTTGAACTTGGGCATCTTGAGCTTGCTGTCTCTCGCGGCCACCTCCTTGTCCCCCAGGGACGCGTCGCCCTCCAGCTTGGCGCCCGGCACCCGGGCGTCCACCTCCACGCTGGGCAGAGACACCTCCACGCCGGGGGCCGTCGCCTCCCCCTTGAGGCCTTTGAGGTCCGCGCTGGGGCCCTTGATGTCCACCTGGGGGGCCCTGATGTCCACCTTGGGCATCTTGATGCTGGGCATCTGCACCTTGGGCAGGTGGGCCTTGATCCGCGCCCCTTCGGTTTTGCCCTTCGGCTCGGCCCCCGCCGCCTCTCCCTCGGGCAGGGCCACCTCCAGCTCTCCCCCTGGGAGGCGGACTTCAGCAGATGGCACTGGGACGCTGCCCTCTGGGGCTGTGAGCTCGGCTCCCACGGAGGGCAGGGTCGCCTCCCCGCCGACCTTGGGCGCAGGCACGTCCACGGACGTCCCCAAGTCCTTGCCTGCGGCCGACACGCCGAAGGACGGCATCTTGAACTTGGGCATCTTGAGCTTGCTGTCTCTCGCGGCCACCTCCTTGTCCCCCAGGGACGCGTCGCCCTCCAGCTTGGCGCCCGGCACCTGGGCGTCCACCTCCACGCTGGGCAGAGACACCTCCACGCCGGGGGCCGTCACCTCGCCCTTGGCGCCCTTCACGTCCAGTTTGGGGCCCTTGATGTCCACTTGGGGGGCTTTGAAGTCGACCTTGGGCATCTTGATGCTGGGCATCTGCACCTTGGGCAGGTGCCCTTTGAGTCCGGCTCCGGCGGCGGGCTCCTGGGGCTCTCCCTCCGGGAGCTTCACGCCCGCGCCGGCAGTCTTGACCTCCAGCTCGGCGGAGGGGAGCTCCACGCTGAGGTCTCCGGTCTTGACGTCGGCCTGGATGGAGGGCAGGGACACGTCGGCCTGTACCTTGGGCAGGGACGCGTCCAGCGAGGCCTCGACGGACTTGCTCGGCGCCGACACGCCGAAGGACGGCATCTTGAACTTGGGCATCTTGAGCTTGCTGTCTCTCGCGGCCACCTCCTTGTCCCCCAGGGACGCGTCGCCCTCCAGCTTGGCGCCCGGCACCCGGGCGTCCACCTCCACGCTGGGCAGAGACACCTCCACGCCGGGGGCCGTCGCCTCCCCCTTGAGGCCTTTGAGGTCCGCGCTGGGGCCCTTGATGTCCACCTGGGGGGCCCTGATGTCCACCTTGGGCATCTTGATGCTGGGCATCTGCACCTTGGGCAGGTGGGCCTTGATCCGCGCCCCTTCGGCTTTGCCCTTCAGCTCGGCCCCCGCCGCCACTCCCTCGGGCAGGGCCACCTCCAGCTCTCCCCCTGGGAGGCGGACTTCAGCAGATGGCACTGGGACGCTGCCCTCTGGGGCTGTGAGCTCGGCTCCCACGGAGGGCAGGGTCGCCTCCCCGCCGACCTTGGGCGCAGGCACGTCCACGGACGTCCCCAAGTCCTTGCCTGCGGCCGACACGCCGAAGGACGGCATCTTGAACTTGGGCATCTTGAGCTTGCTGTCTCTCGCGGCCACCTCCTTGTCCCCCAGGGACGCGTCGCCCTCCAGCTTGGCGCCCGGCACCTGGGCGTCCACCTCCACGCTGGGCAGAGACACCTCCACGCCGGGGGCCGTCACCTCGCCATGGGCGCCCTTCACGTCCAGTTTGGGGCCCTTGATGTCCACCTGGGGGGCCTTGAAGTCGACCTTGGGCATCTTGATGCTGGGCATCTGCACCTTGGGCAGGTGCCCTTTGAGTCCGGCTCCGGCGGCGGGCTCCTGGGGCTCTCCCTCGGGCCCGGGGCCCTCCGGGAGCTTCACGCCCGCGCCGGCAGTCTCGACCTCCAGCTCGGCGGAGGGGAGCTCCACGCTGAGGTCTCCGGTCTTGACGTCGGCCTGGATGGAGGGCAGGGACACGTCGGCCTGTACCTTGGGCAGGGACGCGTCCAGCGAGGCCTCGACGGACTTGCTCGGCGCCGACACGCCGAAGGACGGCATCTTGAACTTGGGCATCTTGAACTTGCTGTCTCTCGCGGCCACCTCCTTGTCCCCCAGGGACGCGTCGCCCTCCAGCTTGGCGCCCGGCACCCGGGCGTCCACCTCCACGCTGGGCAGAGACACCTCCACGCCGGGGGCCGTCACCTCGCCCTTGGCGCCCTTCACGTCCAGTTTGGGGCCCTTGATGTCCACCTGGGGGGCCTTGAAGTCGACCTTGGGCATCTTGATGCTGGGCATCTGCACCTTGGGCAGGTGCCCTTTGAGTCCGGCTCCGGCGGCGGGCTCCTGGGGCTCTCCCTCCGGGAGCTTCACGCCCACGCCGGCAGTCTTGACCTCCAGCTCGGCGGAGGGGAGCTCCATGCTGAGGTCTCCGGTCTTGACGTCGGCCTGGATGGAGGGCAGGGACACGTCGGCCTGTACCTTGGGCAGGGACGCGTCCAGAGAGGCCTCGACGGACTTGCTCGGCGCCGACACGCCGAAGGACGGCATCTTGAACTTGGGCATCTTGAGCTTGCTGTCTCTCGCGGCCACCTCCTTGTCCTCCAGGCACGCGTCGCCCTCCAGCTTGGTGCCCGGCACCCGGGCGTCCACCTCCACGCTGGGCAGAGACACCTCCACGCCGGGGGCCGTCGCCTCCCCCTTGAGGCCTTTGAGGTCCGCGCTGGGGCCCTTGATGTCCACCTGGGGGGCCCTGATGTCCACCTTGGGCATCTTGATGCTGGGCATCTGCACCTTGGGCAGGTGGGCCTTGATCCGCACCCCTTCGGCTTTGCCCTTCAGTTCGGCCCCCGCCGCCTCTCCCTCGGGCAGGGCCACCTCCAGCTCTCCCCCTGGGAGGCGGACTTCAGCAGATGGCACTGGGACGGTGCCCTCTGGGGCTGTGAGCTCGGCTCCCACGGAGGGCAGGGTCGCCTCCCCGCCGACCTTGGGCGCAGGCACGTCCACGGACGTCCCCAAGTCCTTGCCTGCGGCCGACACGCCGAAGGACGGCATCTTGAACTTGGGCATCTTGAGCTTGCTGTCTCTCGCGGCCACCTCCTTGTCCCCCAGGGACGCGTCGCCCTCCAGCTTGGCGCCCGGCACCCGGGCGTCCACCTCCACGCTGGGCAGAGACACCTCCACGCCGGGGGCCGTCACCTCGCCCTTGGCGCCCTTCACGTCCAGTTTGGGGCCCTTGATGTCCACTTGGGGGGCTTTGAAGTCGACCTTGGGCATCTTGATGCTGGGCATGTGCACCTTGGGCAGGTGCCCTTTGAGTCCGGCTCCGGCGGCGGGCTCCTGGGGCTCTCCCTCCGGGAGCTTCACGCCCGCGCCGGCAGTCTTGACCTCCAGCTCGGCGGAGGGGAGCTCCACGCTGAGGTCTCCGGTCTTGACGTCGGCCTGGATGGAGGGCAGGGACACGTCGGCCTGTACCTTGGGCAGGGACGCGTCCAGCGAGGCCTCGATGGACTTGCTCGGCGCCGACACGCCGAAGGACGGCATCTTGAACTTGGGCATCTTGAGCTTGCTGTCTCTCGCGGCCACCTCCTTGTCCCCCAGGGACGCGTCGCCCTCCAGCTTGGCGCCGGGCACCTGGGCGTCCACCTCCACGCTGGGCAGAGACACCTCCACGCCGGGGGCCGTCACCTCGCCATGGGCGCCCTTCACGTCCAGTTTGGGGCCCTTGATGTCCACCTGGGGGGCCCTGAAGTCCACCTTGGGCATCTTGATGCTGGGCATCTGCACCTTGGGCAGGTGCCCTTTGAGTCCGGCTCCGGCGGCGGGCTCCTGGGGCTCTCCCTCCGGGAGCTTCACGCCCGCGCCGGCAGTCTTGACCTCCAGCTCGGCGGAGGGGAGCTCCACGCTGAGGTCTCCGGTCTTGACGTCGGCCTGGATGGAGGGCAGGGACACGTCGGCCTGTACCTTGGGCAGGGACGCGTCCAGCGAGGCCTCGACGGACTTGCTCGGCGCCGACACGCCGAAGGACGGCATCTTGAACTTGGGCATCTTGAGCTTGCTGTCTCTCGCGGCCACCTCCTTGTCCCCCAGGGACGCGTCGCCCTCCAGCTTGGCGCCCGGCACCCGGGCGTCCACCTCCACGCTGGGCAGAGACACCTCCACGCCGGGGGCCGTCGCCTCCCCCTTGAGGCCTTTGAGGTCCGCGCTGGGGCCCTTGATGTCCACCTGGGGGGCCCTGATGTCCACCTTGGGCATCTTGATGCTGGGCATCTGCACCTTGGGCAGGTGGGCCTTGATCCGCGCCCCTTCGGCTTTGCCCTTCGGCTCGGCCCCCGCCGCCTCTCCCTCGGGCAGGGCCACCTCCAGCTCTCCCCCTGGGAGGCGGACTTCAGCAGATGGCACTGGGACGCTGCCCTCTGGGGCTGTGAGCTCGGCTCCCACGGAGGGCAGGGTCGCCTCCCCGCCGACCTTGGGCGCAGGCACGTCCACGGACGTCCCCAAGTCCTTGCCTGCGGCCGACACGCCGAAGGACGGCATCTTGAACTTGGGCATCTTGAGCTTGCTGTCTCTCGCGGCCACCTCCTTGTCCCCCAGGGACGCGTCGCCCTCCAGCTTGGCGCCCGGCACCCGGGCGTCCACCTCCACGCTGGGCAGAGACACCTCCACGCCGGGGGCCGTCACCTCGCCCTTGGCGCCCTTCACGTCCAGTTTGGGGCCCTTGATGTCCACCTGGGGGGCCTTGAAGTCGACCTTGGGCATCTTGATGCTGGGCATGTGCACCTTGGGCAGGTGCCCTTTGAGTCCGGCTCCGGCGGCGGGCTCCTGGGGCTCTCCCTCCGGGAGCTTCACGCCCGCGCCGGCAGTCTTGACCTCCAGCTCGGCGGAGGGGAGCTCCACGCTGAGGTCTCCGGTCTTGACGTCGGCCTGGATGGAGGGCAGGGACACGTCGGCCTGTACCTTGGGCAGGGACGCGTCCAGCGAGGCCTCGATGGACTTGCTCGGCGCCGACACGCCGAAGGACGGCATCTTGAACTTGGGCATCTTGAGCTTGCTGTCTCTCGCGGCCACCTCCTTGTCCCCCAGGGACGCGTCGCCCTCCAGCTTGGCGCCCGGCACCTGGGCGTCCACCTCCACGCTGGGCAGAGACACCTCCACGCCGGGGGCCGTCACCTCGCCATGGGCGCCCTTCACGTCCAGTTTGGGGCCCTTGATGTCCACCTGGGGGGCCCTGAAGTCCACCTTGGGCATCTTGATGCTGGGCATCTGCACCTTGGGCAGGTGCCCTTTGAGTCCGGCTCCGGCGGCGGGCTCCTGGGGCTCTCCCTCCGGGAGCTTCACGCCCGCGCCGGCAGTCTTGACCTCCAGCTCGGCGGAGGGGAGCTCCACGCTGAGGTCTCCGGTCTTGACGTCGGCCTGGATGGAGGGCAGGGACACGTCGGCCTGTACCTTGGGCAGGGACGCGTCCAGCGAGGCCTCGACGGACTTGCTCGGCGCCGACACGCCGAAGGACGGCATCTTGAACTTGGGCATCTTGAGCTTGCTGTCTCTCGCGGCCACCTCCTTGTCCCCCAGGGACGCGTCGCCCTCCAGCTTGGCGCCCGGCACCCGGGCGTCCACCTCCACGCTGGGCAGAGACACCTCCACGCCGGGGGCCGTCGCCTCCCCCTTGAGGCCTTTGAGGTCCGCGCTGGGGCCCTTGATGTCCACCTGGGGGGCCCTGATGTCCACCTTGGGCATCTTGATGCTGGGCATCTGCACCTTGGGCAGGTGGGCCTTGATCCGCGCCCCTTCGGCTTTGCCCTTCAGCTCGGCCCCCGCCGCCTCTCCCTCGGGCAGGGCCACCTCCAGCTCTCCCCCTGGGAGGCGGACTTCAGCAGATGGCACTGGGACGCTGCCCTCTGGGGCTGTGAGCTCGGCTCCCACGGAGGGCAGGGTCGCCTCCCCGCCGACCTTGGGCGCAGGCACGTCCACGGACGTCCCCAAGTCCTTGCCTGCGGCCGACACGCCGAAGGACGGCATCTTGAACTTGGGCATCTTGAGCTTGCTGTCTCTCGCGGCCACCTCCTTGTCCCCCAGGGACGCGTCGCCCTCCAGCTTGGCGCCCGGCACCCGGGCGTCCACCTCCACGCTGGGCAGAGACACCTCCACGCCGGGGGCCGTCACCTCGCCCTTGGCGCCCTTCACGTCCAGTTTGGGGCCCTTGATGTCCACCTGGGGGGCCTTGAAGTCGACCTTGGGCATCTTGATGCTGGGCATGTGCACCTTGGGCAGGTGCCCTTTGAGTCCGGCTCCGGCGGCGGGCTCCTGGGGCTCTCCCTCCGGGAGCTTCACGCCCGCGCCGGCAGTCTTGACCTCCAGCTCGGCGGAGGGGAGCTCCACGCTGAGGTCTCCGGTCTTGACGTCGGCCTGGATGGAGGGCAGGGACACGTCGGCCTGTACCTTGGGCAGGGACGCGTCCAGCGAGGCCTCGACGGACTTGCTCGGCGCCGACACGCCGAAGGACGGCATCTTGAACTTGGGCATCTTGAGCTTGCTGTCTCTCGCGGCCACCTCCTTGTCCCCCAGGGACGCGTCGCCCTCCAGCTTGGCGCCCGGCACCCGGGCGTCCACCTCCACGCTGGGCAGAGACACCTCCACGCCGGGGGCCGTCGCCTCCCCCTTGAGGCCTTTGAGGTCCGCGCTGGGGCCCTTGATGTCCACCTGGGGGGCCCTGATGTCCACCTTGGGCATCTTGATGCTGGGCATCTGCACCTTGGGCAGGTGGGCCTTGATCCGCGCCCCTTCGGCTTTGCCCTTCGGCTCGGCCCCCGCCGCCTCTCCCTCGGGCAGGGCCACCTCCAGCTCTCCCCCTGGGAGGCGGACTTCAGCAGATGGCACTGGGACGCTGCCCTCTGGGGCTGTGAGCTCGGCTCCCACGGAGGGCAGGGTCGCCTCCCCGCCGACCTTGGGCGCAGGCACGTCCACGGACGTCCCCAAGTCCTTGCCTGCGGCCGACACGCCGAAGGACGGCATCTTGAACTTGGGCATCTTGAGCTTGCTGTCTCTCGCGGCCACCTCCTTGTCCCCCAGGGACGCGTCGCCCTCCAGCTTGGCGCCCGGCACCTGGGCGTCCACCTCCACGCTGGGCAGAGACACCTCCACGCCGGGGGCCGTCACCTCGCCCTGGGCGCCCTTCACGTCCAGTTTGGGGCCCTTGATGTCCACCTGGGGGGCCTTGAAGTCGACCTTGGGCATCTTGATGCTGGGCATCTGCACCTTGGGCAGGTGCCCTTTGAGTCCGGCTCCGGCGGCGGGCTCCTGGGGCTCTCCCTCGGGCCGGGGCCCTCCGGGAGCTTCACGCCCGCGCCGGCAGTCTCGACCTCCAGCTCGGCGGAGGGGAGCTCCACGCTGAGGTCTCCGGTCTTGACGTCGGCCTGGATGGAGGGCAGGGACACGTCGGCCTGTACCTTGGGCAGGGACGCGTCCAGCGAGGCCTCGACGGACTTGCTCGGCGCCGACACGCCGAAGGACGGCATCTTGAACTTGGGCATCTTGAGCTTGCTGTCTCTCGCGGCCACCTCCTTGTCCCCCAGGGACGCGTCGCCCTCCAGCTTGGCGCCCGGCACCTGGGCGTCCACCTCCACGCTGGGCAGAGACACCTCCACGCCGGGGGCCGTCACCTCGCCATGGGCGCCCTTCACGTCCAGTTTGGGGCCCTTGATGTCCACCTGGGGGGCCTTGAAGTCCACCTTGGGCATCTTGATGCTGGGCATCTGCACCTTGGGCAGGTGCCCTTTGAGTCCGGCTCCGGCGGCGGGCTCCTGGGGCTCTCCCTCTGGGAGCTTCACGCCCACGCCGGCAGTCTTGACCTCCAGCTCGGCGGAGGGGAGCTCCACGCTGAGGTCTCCGGTCTTGACGTCGGCCTGGATGGAGGGCAGGGACACGTCGGCCTGTACCTTGGGCAGGGACGCGTCCAGCGAGGCCTCGACGGACTTGCTCGGCGCCGACACGCCGAAGGACGGCATCTTGAACTTGGGCATCTTGAGCTTGCTGTCTCTCGCGGCCACCTCCTTGTCCTCCAGGGACGCGTCGCCCTCCAGCTTGGCGCCCGGCACCCGGGCGTCCACCTCCACGCTGGGCAGAGACACCTCCACGCCGGGGGCCGTCGCCTCCCCCTTGAGGCCTTTGAGGTCCGCGCTGGGGCCCATGATGTCCACCTGGGGGGCCCTGATGTCCACCTTGGGCATCTTGATGCTGGGCATCTGCACCTTGGGCAGGTGGGCCTTGATCCGCACCCCTTCGGCTTTGCCCTTCGGCTCGGCCCCCGCCGCCTCTCCCTCGGGCAGGGCCACCTCCAGCTCTCCCCCTGGGAGGCGGACTTCAGCAGATGGCACTGGGACGCTGCCCTCTGGGGCTGTGAGCTCGGCTCCCACGGAGGGCAGGGTCGCCTCCCCGCCGACCTTGGGCGCAGGCACGTCCACGGACGTCCCCAAGTCCTTGCCTGCGGCCGACACGCCGAAGGACGGCATCTTGAACTTGGGCATCTTGAGCTTCCTGTCTCTCGCGGCCACCTCCTTGTCCCCCAGGGACGCGTCGCCCTCCAGCTTGGCGCCCGGCACCCGGGCGTCCACCTCCACGCTGGGCAGAGACACCTCCACGCCGGGGGCCGTCACCTCGCCCTTGGCGCCCTTCACGTCCAGTTTGGGGCCCTTGATGTCCACCTGGGGGGCCTTGAAGTCCACCTTGGGCATCTTGATGCTGGGCATCTGCACCTTGGGCAGGTGCCCTTTGAGTCCGGCTCCGGCGGCGGGCTCCTGGGGCTCTCCCTCCGGGAGCTTCACGCCCGCGCCGGCAGTCTTGACCTCCAGCTCGGCGGAGGGGAGGTCCACGCTGAGGTCTCCGGTCTTGACGTCGGCCTGGATGGAGGGCAGGGACACGTCGGCCTGTACCTTGGGCAGGGACGCGTCCAGCGAGGCCTCGACGGACTTGCTCGGTGCCGACACGCCGAAGGACGGCATCTTGAACTTGGGCATCTTGAACTTGCTGTCTCTCGCGGCCACCTCCTTGTCCCCCAGGGACGCGTCGCCCTCCAGCTTGGTGCCCGGCACCTGGGCGTCCACCTCCACGCTGGGCAGAGACACCTCCACGCCGGGGGCCGTCACCTCGCCATGGGCGCCCTTCACGTCCAGTTTGGGGCCCTTGATGTCCACCTGGGGGGCCTTGAAGTCCACCTTGGGCATCTTGATGCTGGGCATCTGCACCTTGGGCAGGTGCCCTTTGAGTCCGGCTCCGGCGGCGGGCTCCTGGGGCTCTCCCTCCGGGAGCTTCACGCCCGCGCCGGCAGTCTTGACCTCCAGCTCGGCGGAGGGGAGCTCCACGCTGAGGTCTCCGGTCTTGACGTCGGCCTGGATGGAGGGCAGGGACACGTCGGCCTGTACCTTGGGCAGGGACGCGTCCAGCGAGGCCTCGACGGACTTGCTCGGCGCCGACACGCCGAAGGACGGCATCTTGAACTTGGGCATCTTGAGCTTGCTGTCTCTCGCGGCCACCTCCTTGTCCCCCAGGGACGCGTCGCCCTCCAGCTTGGCGCCCGGCACCTGGGCGTCCACCTCCACGCTGGGCAGAGACACCTCCACGCCGGGGGCCGTCACCTCGCCCTTGGCGCCCTTGACGTCCAGCTTGGGGCCCTTGATGTCCACCTGGGGGGCCTTGAAGTCGACCTTGGGCATCTTGATGCTGGGCATCTGCACCTTGGGCAGGTGGGTCTTGATGCGCGCCCCTTCGGCTTTGCCCTTCAGCTCGGCCCCCGCCGCCTCTCCCTCGGGCAGGGCCACCTCCAGCTCTCCCCCTGGGAGGCGGACTTCAGCAGATGGCACTGGGACGCTGCCCTCTGGGGCTATGAGCTCGGCTCCCACGCAGGGCAGGGTCGCCTCCCCCCCGACCTTGGGCGCAGGCACGTCCACGGACGTCCCCAAGTCCTTGCCTGCGGCCGACACGCCGAAGGACGGCATCTTGAACTTGGGCATCTTGAGCTTGCTGTCTCTCGCGGCCACCTCCTTGTCCCCCAGGGACGCGTCGCCCTCCAGCTTGGCACCCGGCACCCGGGCGTCCACCTCCACGCTGGGCAGAGACACCTCCACGCCGGGGGCCGTCACCTCGCCATGGGCGCCCTTCACGTCCAGTTTGGGGCCCTTGATGTCCACCTGGGGGGCCTTGAAGTCCACCTTGGGCATCTTGATGCTGGGCATCTGCACCTTGGGCAGGTGCCCTTTGAGTCCGGCTCCGGCGGCGGGCTCCTGGGGCTCTCTCTCGGGCCCGGGGCCCTCCGGGAGCTTCATGCCCGCGCCGGCAGTCTTGACCTCCAGCTCGGCGGAGGGGAGCTCCACGCTGAGGTCTCCGGTCTTGACGTCGGCCTGGATGGAGGGCAGGGACACGTCGGCCTGTACCTTGGGCAGGGACGCGTCCAGCGAGGCTTCGGCGGACTTGCTCGGCGCCGACACGCCGAAGGACGGCATCTTGAACTTAGGCATCCTGAACTTGCTGTCTCTTACAGCCACGTCTTTTTCTCCCTGCGTGTCTTCTCCTTCCATCCTCATCTTTTCCTCTCTCTCTCCTGTTATTTCTGGTGGATGCGTCTCTGTGTCTTCACCTATTGCGTCTGTGTCTTTTATCTCTACGTCCAACTTTCCAAGTGTGATGCTGCCTCCTATTTCCTTCTCTCTTTCTTTAGTGGGTTTCCCTCCCACTGTCCTTGGATGTTTTACCGGTGACCACCCAAAGGAGGGCCTCTTGAACTTGAGCATTTTCATCTTTCCCTCCCCAGCCTTTTCCACCATCTTTGCGTCTCCTTTGTGTGCTGAGACGTCCTCCTCTGCTCTTCGTTTTTCCTGCTCTGGCACGGACTCGGGGCCTTCCCTGGCCCCCTCAGTGTCTGTCTCTCCTTCTCTCTCCTCCATGAGCCCCCGCTGTGGGGCAGTCTTGCTTTCTTCTGTCCCTAGCCCTTTTTCTTTGGAGAATCCAAACTTGGGTGTTTTTAACGTCGGGATTCGGATCTGGAATTCTGGTTCGCGTTTCTGTGTGATGTCTTCATCTGCGGTGTCTTTCAGAGACAGTCTGGCAATCCCTATTTCCAGCCCCTGCACCCCTTCTCTCTGGCCCTCCCCACTAACTCCTGGGGCTGGACCCTGATCGGCTCCCCCTTGAGGCACTGGCTCTTCCTGGACCTTCGCCTCCTTTGTCATTGTTGCACGTCCGGGTACCAGGGCTGCCCCTTCCCCCACGGCTCCCTCTCGGGGGTGGCCAAGCTGTGTTGGCTGCTGCGTGCTCAAAGCAGGCATCCCCTCTTCCACCTCCGCTGTCCTGTCTTCTTTCCTGCCGTGTGGGACAGCCCGGGTGTCCTCTCGGCCGTCATCCCCGGGTCCCGCCTCCTCCAGGACCCCGGCCTGGACTGCCCCACCCTGGACCCCTCTGTCTGGTCGCCCCACTGGTGCCAGGCCCCTCCCTGAGCCCATCCTGAATTTCAGGTTCAGGAACCTCCTCCTCCGCTGGCCGCCTGGCCCTGCCTTCTGCTCCTGCTCCTCTGCGGGCAGCTGGGCCTCCGTGTCTGTGCTCGTGGGGGACACGTCAGGCACATCCCCCCGCTCGTAGGCCTCCGAGGAGCTGTGTGACCTTCGGGGCCCTGGTGTGCGCTTGCTCTTTATTGTTTGGAATTTGGGCCAGGAGAGCCTCTCCTTCTGGGGCCGCCTGCCTCTGCCCTCCCTGGGCTTCGAGATGAGTCTCTCTTGGTCTCCATCTCCTTCCAGCGTCTTCGTGGGGGTCTCTGTGGACCCATCACCAACATCTTTGGCCTGAAACAGGGAGAATGAACTTGTTGGTGCCAGCACAAGGAGTCTGAGGCCCTGAGCTCAGGAGACGGGGGGAGGGGGGTCGGCCCCTCCCAGCCTCGGCCCAGGGCTGGGGAGGCCTGCTGGGGCCCAGGCTTGCTGCCCATGGCTGCCTGACCTGCTTCTCGCTGCCCTGCGGGCCACGCTGCGCACTGCTGGACGCCCACGCCTCATCCTCTCTGGCAGGAAGCTTCCGCCTGATCTTGAACTGAACCTTGTACGGCTCTGAGTACTGAAGGATTTTGAGAGCATCTTCATATTTAATGTCGTCAAAGAATATGGTTGCGCTGAGCAGCTGGTCGCCTAGACAAAGACAAGGGGGGCCTGAGGCCTCAGTTCCCCTGGTCTCACCATCATGGTGAGCAAGGGGTCTGCAGGGGCACAGGAAGGAGAAGGGGACACCACCCAGGCTGCCCAGCCCCTGCCCTCCAACGAGCCCCAGGTACGAAGGAGTCCACGCTCTTTCACAGGTGAGAAAACGCAGCACGGCGGGTGGCCCCAGCCTGGACACAGCTGAGCAGTCTCAGGGGGTCATCCTGAGCTCCAGATGTGGCCCCCCATCCCCCTCCAGGTCCCTCCCATCCTGATGGGGACCATGGGGAACCCCAGGGACGGGACGGTCATGGCACCTTCTCTCAGGTTGAAGAGCTTGGCAGCTGAAGAATCCTTTAGCACTTGCTTGACAAAGATCCCCTGGTCCCCGCCGCCGGTGACACTATAGCCACTGGCTCCAACCTCCACTTCGGTCTTCAGTGTCACCTCTGTTGCCTCCTGCATGGACTGGAGCAGAAGCACATGAGGGCTGTGGTGAGCATGTGCCTGTCCCACCATGGGCATCAGTGCTGGGGGATACCTCCCCTGAGGATGAGGACCCCAGAGTCTTGCTCAGCATCCGAGTGACACAGGGCAAGGGTAGTGGCCCCCAGCCAGCTGGGCCCAGGTGGCTGTCTCCAAGCTTTAAATGAAGCCAGCTGCAGGAAGCCTCAGGTGGAAGCGACCTCCTCTTGTCCCCGCCTCCACCTGCCAGGACTCAGGAGCAGCCTGTTCTCAGCTGCCATCCAGCCCTGCAAGGCTCAGAGGGCAGAGAGGAGAGGCTTCTGTGCACAGGGGCCAAAGTGACCCCCGTCGGCTCCCTGTTTGTTCTTCACACTCGCTCCAAGCACTGATCACATACAAGGCAGGTGGCGCTGAAACCAAGGAGGTCATAAATGCCAAGGAAAGCACAGCAAACAGCCTGTCTGGTGACCTCAGACACGACAGGGGCGTCGGGAGCTGGCAGAGCATTAGAATGGCTGGGGCCACCCATGACAGAACAGGCTGCCTTACCCCACCACACTGGGTGCCCACAGCTTCTAGCACCTTCCGGCACCCGTGTACGCAGCAGGCAGCAGCCTCACCCATTGTACAGCTGGGAACACTGAGGTCTGTGCACCCAGGTCCACCTGGCCTGGAGGCTGTGCTCTTCATCACAGGAGTAGAGGGGTCTTGGGGAAAGCCTGGACCAGCCAGGACCCAGGCCTGACGGGAGGATGGGAACAGGGGCTCACGGCAGGCCTCCTTGCTCCCCTCCTTCTGGTGCTTCCCCTGCCTCCCTGGCTGGAACCCTTAGGAAGGGGCCTACCTCCCTGACCCTCATCTCCCACTGTACCCACCTCTGGGCGACTCATCCTGGAAAACGTCCGTGAGTCCCCTGAATCCCGCTTCCACCAGGATCTCCTCCTCCCCGAGGAGACTTGCCTGCTTGGCGTGTCCTCCTGCAGCCACAGACATTGGAGGTTACCCAGCAGCCCAGGGAGCAAGAGGGACTTGGGGATGCTGGGAGACCCCAGTTCAAAGGGCCCAGAACGCCCAGACCACAGCTGTGTGCAGAGGGAGCTGGGGCCCTCCAGGGAGATGGTGACTCCCGGCCTCAGTGCTTCCTGACAGGGCCATACCCAGGGTAAACCCCACAGTAATGGGGGTTTTGTGTGGAGCAGGGTAGAAAGAAATACAAGCAGGATAAGAACGAGTCTGTTAGTAAACATGTCTGTTCCAAGGCCCTCCTCTCCTCCTCGTCTCCAGAGGTGGCTGCAGGGACCCTGTCTGTGTCTCCTCTCCAGAGACGGCATGTGTGCACACACAGCCTGTACCCCGCAGCACACAGAAGCACGAGGTCACACACACCCATGCCCCATCCCGATCATGTCTTATCCAACTGCAGGGAGAGGTCCCGGGGCGAGGGTGCAGGAGTCAGAGAAGACAGCCAAGTGGGCACAGCTGTGACCCAGTGGGCAGCAGGGCAGCGTGGCACGGCTGCTCAGATCCACGAGTGAGTCGCCCACACAGGGTGATGCAGGAGGAGACAGGGCCACCTGTGGCCCCACATCTGGGCCTTCCCTCAGCCTGTGGGTCTCTGTCCAGCAGGCTTACCGGGAGTCCAAAGCCGGCACCCTCAGTCGCACATTCATAGACAGGTGAGGACCCCTGTGGTCGGGGCCGAATGTTCTCGTCCACAGGCCCTTCAGTCACCTGGCAAGAGAGACTCAGGTTACCCTCAGCCACTCGGGCTCTGCTCAGACCCCAAAAGCATGGGGGCAGGGCTATGAGGGGGACATGGGTTCTCCCCCGGCCTCACTTACAGAGTGGTCTTCCTCAGTCTCTGCGTCTGGCTCCCCGGGCTGCAGCTGCCGGTCAGACACTGCGGAGAGAGAGGCTGAGTCAGTGGAACCAGGCAGGTGGGGAGATCAGACAGAGGCACTGGGGGTCAGGGCCCAGGAGCAGACGTATACCATGGAGGTGGTGGAGCCCCGTCCTGGACACCAGGTCTGAGTGCCCATACAGGGGTGGGGGAAGACCCACACCCACTGGGCCAGGGAGGTTGTGACATCGGGTCAGATGGCAGTGAGCCAGGATGGGGGGAGCTCAGACAAAGTAGACAGACTTCACAGCTTTAGACCAAAAAAGTTAGTAAATACACACACAAACCAAACAATAACCACCACCCCGAGGGGAACAAGACTCCAGAGTTGCTCCAGTGTGTAACCTAGAATGTCCAGCCTTCAACAAAAAGTCACACAACCTGCAAAGAAACAGGAAAGTATAACCCACACAGAGAAGCACGGCAGTCATGGAGACTGTGTCTGAACGTCCACAGATGTTGGATTTGGCACCGGCTTCAAAGCAACTGCTATAAATCTGTTAAAAAACACCAAAGGAAACCTTTAAAGAATTAATGGAAAATATGATGACAATGGCTCAATGAAGACAGAATGTCATAAAGAAACAGAAATTATAAAAAAGCCAAGTGAAAATTCCAGACTTAAAAATTCACTAGAGGGGTTCAACAGCAGACCTCAGGTGCCAGAAGAAAGAACTGAAAAACTTGTAGATTAAGAGAAATTAACCAATTTGCAGAACAGAGGAAATAAAGATTGAAGAAAAAATGAACAGACTCTCAGAGATCTGTGGGACAACTATGAGAATACCAATATATGTGCAGTAGAAGTTCAGAAGGAAAGGAGGGGAGAGGCAGAAAAATATTTGAAGAAATAATGGCTGAAAACAACCTACAGATCCAAGAAGCTCAACAAACTCCAAGAGGAAAACACAAAGAGATCCAGACCCAGACACATCACCATCCAAACGTGTAAGAGAAAGAGAACATCCTGGAAGCAGAGAGAGAAAGACGACCCATCCCATATAAGAGCTCAACCATATAATCTACATCTGACACCAGGGAAGCTGGAGGAAAGTGGAGCAACATACTCAAATTGCTGAAAGAAAAACATTGTCACCCAAGAATTTCATGTCTAGCAAATGATTCTGCAAAATAAAGACATTTCAAATGAACAAAGTCTGGGAGAAGTCACTGGGAGAAGCAGATCTGCCTCATAAGAAATTCTAAAGGAACCAACACCAGATACCAACTCAAATCCACAGAAGGAAATGAAGAATGGAGAAAATGGTAAAAATGTGGGCAACTAGAAAAGACTCTATAAATAAATCTTTTTCCTCATTCCATCTCCTAACTTCTTTAAAAGACACAAGATTGTATAAAGTAGCGTTGGCAAACTTTTCTTGCAAAAGGCCAGACAGTAGCTATTTTAGGCTTTGCAGGCCATCCAAGCCCTGACGCGTGGAGCACAGAAGCAGCTGCAGACAACCCATAAACGAATGAGCAAAACTGCGTTCCAACCAAACTTTATGCACAAAACAAGTAACAGGCTGCGTTTAGCACACAGCCCATAGTCTGTCAACTCCTCATATAGGGCAATAATTCTAATGCCATATTGTTGAGATCATAACATATATAGATGTAATATATATGTGACAATAGCAAAAAGGATGGAGAGGAAAAAGGAGATACGTTGGATCAAAATTTCTATAGTTTACCAGAATTAAGCAAATGTTGCCTAGCGCTAGGAGTGGGAGCAGGCACTGACTATAAACAGGCTCAAGAGAATTTGGAGGTGATAGAAATGTTCTAGAACTGGACTGTGGTGATGGCTTCCCAACTCTATAAAGCGACTAAAAACAAATGAACTGAACCCTTACTACAAGTGGGCTTTCTGATACGTAAATTATATATCTCTCAATAGAGCTGGAAAACATAATTAACTTCATAAAACAAAAATAAGAAAATGCAGAACTAACATGCAGAAGTAAGGCACGTGACAGCTACATGAAGGACGGGGTGGGGGTAATGGCAGTTACTGCTGTAAAGCGCTTACATTATCCGTGAGGGAGAACAATGCTGTTTGAAGGGTACTGTGACGAGTAAGCTATAAATAGTATAAATCATAGAGCAACCATTAAAAAAATGCATAGCTAATAAGCCAGTGTGGAAAGAAAATGGGATACTAAAACCAATACATTATATATAAGTATGTACAAGTGTATATATTGTGTATATATAAATATATATGATGTATATGTAGCATAAAATAAGTATATACAATACATGTGTATTATGTATGTTATTGAATAATCACATATGGGTAAATATATTAAATTAATGCTAAAACAAGGTAAGGAAAGAGGAGCAAAGAACGGATGGGAGAAAATGGAAAGCAATCAACAGGGTGGGAGGATTAAAACAAACCATATCGACAATTACATTAAATATGAAGAAACTGAAGCCGGGCCGCTGGCCCAGTGGTTAAGTGCGCACGT
Organism: Equus przewalskii; assembly: GCF_037783145.1. Classification (NCBI taxonomy): domain Eukaryota; kingdom Metazoa; phylum Chordata; class Mammalia; order Perissodactyla; family Equidae; genus Equus; species Equus przewalskii. Next base: position 45,739,159 of record NC_091855.1, read on the forward strand.
TCTGCTTCAGTGCCCCAGGGTTCGCCGGTTCAGATCCCGGGTGCGGACATGGCACTGCTTGGCACGCCATGCTGTGGTAGGTGTCCCACACATAAAGTAGAGGAAGATGGACAGGGATGTTAGCTCAGGGCCAGTCTTCCTCAGCAAAAAGAGGAGGATTGGCGGCAGATGTTAGCTCAGGGCTGATCTTCCTCAAGAAAAAAAAAAATATGAAGAGACTTAAAATGCCAATCAAAAGGTAAAGATTATCTGATGAGATAAAAAAGCAAGACCTAACTATATGCTATCTACGAGAAGTGGACTATAAATATGGTGATATAGATGGGTCAAAAGTGACAGGAAAGAAAAATATATACCATGCAAAAACTAATCACAACATTTCATAAGGATAAAGGGGGTAATTCACCAAAAAGTATAATAAACCTGAGTCTGTCTACACCTAACAACAGAGGTTAAAAACACTGAAGTGAAAACTGGTGAAACTTCAGGGAAAAATAGACAAACCCACAATTACAGTGAGGAGTTTGCACCCCTCTCAGTAGTGACAGCCTTACGAAATAGAACCGGGAAGCCCAGATCAATACCTAGACATCACCCCACTGACAACAGCCGAATACACATCCCTTTTAAGTGCACGTGGGACAGTCAGCAAGACAGACTACATGCTGGCTCATTAAAAATGTCTCAATATGGGGCCGGCCAGGTGGCATAATGGTTAGGTTCACATGCTCCACTTCGGTGGTCCAGGGTTCGCAGGTTCGGATCCCAGGTGCGGACCCAGCACCACTCGTCAAGCCACGCTGTGGCGGCATCCCACATAAAACAGAGGAGGACTGGCACAGATGTTAGCTCTTCGACAATCCTCCTCAAGCAAAAAGAGGAAGATTGGCAAGAGACGTTAGCTCAAGGCTAACCTTCTTCACAAAAACACAAAGTCTCAATACATTTAAAATAATTTAAATCATACCAGGAATTTTCCCTGACCCCCACTGGAATCAAGGCAGTGTGGTATAAGCATAAAGATCAATGGAACAGAAGAGAAAGTCCAGAACAGTCACATACTTTGTACGTCAACTGATTTTTGACAAAGCAGCCAAGTTATTTCAATAGAAAATTAACAGTCTTTTTAACAATGGTGCTGGGAGAACTGAATATTTATTGGGGAAAACCCCACAAAAACCTGAACCCTTACTTCACATACACATCACAATCAACTCAAAATGAATCACAGAGCTAAATGCAAAACCTAAAACTATAAAAATTCTAGGAGAAAACACAGGAGAAATTCTCTGTCACCTTGGGGGAGACAGTTTTCTTAAGCAGGATACAAAAGGAGTGAGTCATAAAAGAAATGTGACAAATTACATTTCATCATAATTAAATACTTCTCAGTCACATACAGAGATTGGATTGGTGGTTACCAGAGGGCAAGGGGGAAGGGACGAGGGCAAAAGGGGTGATTAGGCACATGTGTGTGGTGATGGATGGCAATTAGTCTTTGGGTGGTGAACATGATGTAATCTATGCAGAAATTGACATATAATGATGCACACCTGAAATTTATATAACGTTATAAACCAATGTCACCGCAATTAAAAAATTAATTAATTAATTAAATACTTCTGGTCTTGAAAGACATTCTTAAGGAAATGAAAAGGAAACGCATGTGTCTGACAAAGGACTTACATCCAGAAGAATTCCTACAAATTAATACTAAAGACAAAAAATTCAATCAAAAATGGGTAAAAGATTTGGACAGACACTTCACGAAAGAAGATGGACCAGTAGGCACAAGAAGATGGTCAACATCCTTAGTCATCAGGAAAATGCGAATTAAAACCAGTGCCACAAAGAGCCCAGAACCGGACTCATACAGACGTAGAGCTGTGGGAAACGGATGATCTCTTCAATAACAGGTGCTGGGTCCATCAGATATCCACACAGAAAACACTAATCTCAACCTCTAGGCCAGCCACAAGAAAGTATCAATTTCACGTGGATTGCAGATCCAAAGTTAAAGGTTTAACAATAAGGCATCCAGCAGATAAACAGAAATGACCTTGGGGGTAGGGAAACAATTCTTAACCAGGACAGGGAAAGCTCTAGCCCCAAAGGAAACAACTGATAAATCTGCGCTAAAATGAAGAGCTTCTGTTCATCAAAACGTACTACTGAGGGAGTGAAACGTCAAGGAGGGGACTGGGCAAAGAGATTTGCAATACGTTTACCAAACAAAGGGCTCCCACCCAGACTATGCAAAGAATTCTCCGAAACCGAAAGAAGACAGACAACCCAACAGAAAAACGGGCAAACAAACACTGGAAATGCAATTCACAAAACAAGACAGCCAACTGGTCAATCAACCTGTGGACAGGTGCTCAGTGTCCGCACCCATCAGGACAACAAGGAGACACACTGCACTCCCAGGAGAATGGCTGAAATGAACCAGGCCAACCACACAAAACAGTGTGGAGCACATGGGGCACCTGGAACTGCCCCACGTCGTAGGCAGTGGGATGGATGGACCAACACAGCCACTTTGGAAAACAGCCTGGCAGTGCCTCCTAGTCTAACACATCCCGCCCTGCAGCTCCACATGCGAGTGTATGCCCAACAGAAACGCAGGCATATGGTCCCCAAAAGACGGGTACAAAAACGTGCACGCCAGCACTATCGTAGAACCAGAAATCGCAAGGACTCAAATGTCCAGCAACAGCAGAATGAAAAAGAAAAGTGGGTATCTGTCCAATGGAGTATTACATGGCACTGCAAAGGAGGGGACTACTTCTGTGGGATGTGGGTGAGTCTCACATACAACGTGGAGATACAGCTGGATGTGCACGGTGCTCAGACAGAACTCCACACACGCAGCTCGACTCTATACGGCCCTGCTCGGGTCAGCAGCGCTGCAGGAGCGCAGAGGTGTGGGGCAGGGCCTCTGGTGGTCCTAAGGGTCTCCTTCTCAACACAGGTATTGGCTGCACAGTGTGTCCACTTGGGGAAAACGCATCAAGCGACACACTTAGGACGTGTACCCTTTTTCATGAAAAATTTTTAAAATTCTACATAAAACTGAAATGAGGAAATTATAAACTTTATGCCAACAAATCTGAAAATTTACACGAATTGGACATATTCCTAGAGAAACACCCTGCCAACAGGCACGGGGAGAAAACAGACCATCCGAACAGTTCCGGAACGATTTAACAATCAAATGCCTTACTTAAACCCTGCCCGCAAACAGACCCAACCCCCCACCCCCAACTGTACGAAATATTCAAAGGAACAGCACCCATCTCTCAGCAGCTCAGGACCGGCCTCCCTGGTGTGACCGCATTGCTGGTGACGAGGGGACACGAGGGCCCACTCCCGCCCTGCAAGGTTCCCCCAACCCCAGCCAGTAGAGCCAGGAGCGGGGAGGGAACGAGCCCCTGGCCCACCGGATGGGCACCCTGCCTGACCGCGACTGGGCGCGTCCCGTCCCCACGGAGCGGGTGTGCCGTTTGGCTGCTGCGTTCTGGCCAATTTGCTGTGTGACCCTGAGCAAGCTTCACCCCTCAATGAGCCTTGATTTCCCCACGGATGCCCGAGGGCCCTTCTGCCCACCCAGAACAAGAGGACGCGCCGCAGTGCGGAAGGGGGATGCGGGGAGGAGGGGTCGAAGAGGAGGAGGCGAGGAGGGGGCGGGGCGGGGGCGGGGCGGGGGAGGGCGGCCGAGAGGCGCTGACTCCGCCTCGGGGCCTTGCCAGAGGGCGTGGCAGGGACCAGAGCCTGCTCCCCATGAACCTGCTCCCCTGCGCGGTAGCCAATGGCAGTGGCAGCTGACTCCATTCTCTCCGGCCTCAGTTTCCCTTCCAGTTGTGCCCAGACCCTCACCTCTGATCCCCAAAGTGAATGCGCTGTGGGTAAACAATGAGAAAACTGAGGCCGGGAGAGGGGAAGCCACTTGCCCGAGGTGGCTCAGCCAGCAGGAGGTGGAGAAGGGGCACGGCGGGGGCTGGGTCCAAACGTGGCAGTGTCCCCGCCCCCAACCGTCCACGGGTCCAGTCTGCGGGGGATGACTCCCCCGCCCGCCCCACCCGGGCCGCTTGAGGGGCGTCGGAGGGTCCCTGCCAGCCGGCGGGCGGGGGCTAGGGCAGCCCCTGCAGAGGGCATGGGGGGCTGCGGAGCTCCCGGTTCCACCCAGAAACCCTGCCGCCCTCTCCTCCCGCAGTCGCCGCCGCTGAGTCAGACAACAAAACAAGGACGGACCGCCCCCTCTGGCGAGCAGGCGGGTCCCTGGGGGCGGCGGTGGCGCAGACCGGCAAGGGCCCTGGACCGAGGCTGCTGGGGAAGGGGAGCCAGGTCCGGGAGTGCGGACTGGCCAGCGGTGGGGCTTGGGGCTGGGCGCCCAGTGCTGGGGGGCCGACTGCCGTGGAAGGCCCGGTAGTCAGCCCTGAGAAGCTGCACCCCCAAACCTGCTCCAAGGGAGTCCGACGGGCGTCAAGGGCTGCACCCCCAAACCTGCTCCAAGGGAGTCCGACGGGCGTCAAGGGCTGCACCCCCAAACCTGCTCCAGGGAGTCCTGTGGTCGTCAAGGGCTGCACCCCCAAACCTGCTCCAGGGGAGTCCCGTGGTCGTCAAGGGCTGCACCCCCAAACCTGCTCCAGGGGAGTCCCGTGGGCGTCAAGGACTGCACCCCCAAACCTGCTCCAGGGGAGTCCCGTGGGCGTCAAGGGCTGCACCCCCAAACCTGCTCCAGGGGAGTCCCGTGGGCATCAAGGGCTGCACCCCCAAACCTGCTCCAGAGGAGTCCCGTGGGCCTCAAGGGCTGCACCCCCAAATCTTTTCCAGGGGAGCCCCGGGGGCGTCAAGGGCTACACCCTTAAACCTGCTCCAGGGGAGCCCCGTGGGCGTCAAGGGAGGGACTGAGGAAAGGTGCTTACAGCGGTGGTGGTGATAGGGCACACCCTGCGCTGGGAACCCAAGGGGTGGGGCGCCTCAGCCAGCCCTGCTCCAGCTGGCCCACGAGCCTTGTCCTGCCGGCTGGGCCCACACAGCCCTGTCCCACCCTCTCAACCACCCCTCGTGGCACTGAGCCCTGTGCCCGCCACAGGCATGGAGGACAGGGCTCAGGGAGGCAGCAGGCCCAGCCCAAGGCCACCCCGCTGGGAGGTTGCCAGGCTATGGTTTTAAGCTATGGGTCCCTCTGCACAGAACCTTAAGGCAGAACCTGAGGTTGGCCAGAGCCTGGCCCAGGGACACACAGACAGGAAGGAGGAAATGCTGCCTGCCACGGGGCAAGGCTCCAGCTACCCGGCCAGCCTTGGACCTGCGCCCCTGGGGAGGGAAGAGAAGGCACTGCAGTACCCCCAGAGCTTCATCCTCCCAGGCCCCAGGTCCTGAGGGGCCCTCACCTCAGCTGAGTGCAGGGGAGGTGTCCCATCAGCCTGCTTGACCCAGCCCCGGCCCCCCCACAGTGGCCCCACAGACAGGCTCTGCCGACAGGGCAGCCCGGCAGTCACCTTGAATAATGACTAATAATAATAAAGTCACCAGAGCCCTGCTTCATGTAGGAGAACGTGGAGGTGACACGCTGAGCCAGGCCCATCACGTGTGGCTGCTGGCACCTGGTACCTCCCCAGATGCCCTTCCCCCTCCTTGCAGCTCGGGGCCCTGCCGTGGGCCGGCACTCTGGCTGGGCTGCACATCCACCCAGCTCCTAACCCTAACCGGTCCTTCACCTCAAACTCCATGGGAACATCCCACTCCTGCCCTGCAGACGGGTCCCCAGGGGAGGGACTCTGGGTCAGGACTTAAACACTCCATGGGGACATCGGGTGAGTGGGGTCGGGCCCACAGTCAGCAGAAAAGCTTCACTCCCAAGCATTGGAATATTCTGGAGTGGGGCCTCCAGTAAGTATGTCTGGGGAGGGTGCAGAGCCACGGACGCCACGTTGGCTGGGGGACCGAGGGGAGGGGGATGCAGGAAGGGGGCATTTGCCCAGGCGGACTTCTCGACTCACCTTGCCCACAGGGCTCCAGACCAAGTTGGGTCCTCCTCACCTGCTCCTGGCCAAGTGGGAGCTGTTGGAGGCCCAGAGTAGGGCCACCCATGGGTGGGGCAATTTTGCTTAAATAAAACCCAAATTTGCATCCAAACTGGCTGCCCCTGGGGCCCAGCGCCAGCCTCCAGGTGGGGCCAGGTATGAGGGGTGCGTTTGCATGCTACCAGGGCAATGGTGGGACTGGGGAACCCTGAGACTGGCAGGGAAAAGGGCCACAAAGGGGGCCCCAGATGGTGACCTAAGAGGTCCATCCTGGGTGTGCGTGCGAGTGTGTGTGTGTGTGTGTGTGTGTGTGCAGGCACATGTGGCCAAGGGTGTTTGCTCATCGGGTCTTTGTGCTCACGTGCAAGGGTACATGTGGACGTGTGTGTCTGGGCCTGGGACCCTCCCTAGAGCACCAGTGCACAGTCCCAGGAGAGGACCCCTGTGGGCCCAGGGAGCTGTGGGAGTGGGACCCCCCCGAGGCCGGCTTGCCCCTCAGGGACGCTGCCCTCCGGCCTGCAGCCCAGTGCCCCCGGGCCCACACAGATGCTGGGGCCTCACCCCATCCTGGAAGCTCACGAGAAAATGGCTCGGCTGACTGTCATGAGACCTTCAGACTTTCCCAAGCAACACCCGCAGGCACCGAGGCCTGCCCATCCCTCCTGATGTTCCTCAAGATAACTGCTGCCTGGGGAGGCGGGCCTGGGCTCCTGCTTCTGCCTCCAAGGCTCCAGGAGGGCCAGGGAACCAGCCTCAGTCCCCCTACACCAGGGGGCGAGGAACCCACACCCACCCCACAGCCAAGCCCACTGCAGCCCCAGCTGAAACCACAAGGCTTACACATCACCCTCTCCCGCCACACCCCTCCGTAGCTCCCTGGTGCCACCCATCGGTCAGCCTGGCCTTGGAGCCTCTCCAAGCTTGGTCCTTCAGCATCTGCAGCGCCCCAGCCCTCAGGCTGCTACCTGGACCCCAGACCTTCCGAGCAGCGAGCAGCACTCCAAGAACAGGCTCTCCCCCACCCTCTGCACTGTTCACATGCAGCTTCCTCCACCAGCTCAAGGACTGAGCCTGGCCACCCTGCCATCGCTTCTGGCCCCTGCCGGTCCCTGGCCCCTGGAACACTTTGCTCACCAAGCACTCAGAGCCTGGCACACAGTAGGTACATAATGAATGCTAGTGCAGAGAGTAGATGGGGAGAGGAGGGAAGGAGCAGGGCCGATCTCCTGGAAAGGGGCGAGTCCCGCCCAGTCTGCGGGCACTAGGGGTGGGGGCACTGGGAGGGGCAGCAAGTGGGCGCAGCGCATTTCCTTCTGCACCTGGAGAAACTGAGGCCCAGAGCAGGCACACCAGCCCACCAACTGCAAGGGCCCCAGCAGCAGAAAGGAGCGGCCCCATGCTCCTGTCCACCCCAGAGGGGCAAGTGGGCCCGAACCTATTTCTCTCTCTGGGCTCAAAGGCCAGCACCCAGACCCCCGGCACAGTGTGACCCTGTGACAGACCCCTACACCCGCCTGGCACCTGCACGTAAACAGGCCTGGGCTTGCCTGACCCTCCCTCCCACACCCCGCCAGGGACCCCGGTGCACCAAACAAGGACAGAGCCAGCATCTGAGGACCCCCTGCAGGCCACATGGTCAACATTGGTGATCTGCCTGTCCTGGGACTGTCTACCCTTGGCCACAATGACCTGGCCCGCCTGCCCCTCCAACATCAGCTGGAGCTGGGGCAGGGCAGGGCAGGGGGTCAGGGAGAGGCCCAGCCCAGCTCTGCCCCCTGCCCCTGAGCCCCACACCCGGACCCCAGAGGCCCGCTGGGTGGTGAGCCAGGCAGGCACCCCAGGGCTGGACCAGGAAGGGGGCTGGGGGCAGGGGGGCAAGGGGGAGGACAGAAGACAGCGCAGCAGCCGCTTACCGAGGCCGACGTCCTCCCAACTTGCCCAGAAGTGAAGATCCCAGGCTGGCGGCTCCCTCGCTGCCCGCTGGTCCCGCCCCTCCACAGCCCCTCCCTTGCTGCCCGCCCTCAGGCCTCCTTCTCAGGCAGGCCCAGAGCTGCCAAGCTCCCCTGGCCCCACCAGAGGGAGTGGATGGCCCCTTTACAGGCCCCTGGCTGGGCCAGGCCCCTCCCCCTCAGCTTCAAGAAGCTGGGGACCCCACCCCTCCCCCAGAGAGCCCCCCCCAACCCAGCCCGAGCAGCTGACTGAGGGAGGAAACGCCCGCCCAGCACAGGGATGTCTGAGTCACTACCACCCGCCCTGCCCAATCCAGTCCGGTCCAGTCCAGTCCTGCTGTGTGGACAGACAGGTGGACAGACTCCAATGTCAGACAGGACCCTCTGGCAGGCTAGCACAGGCCCTGCGCCTCAGTTTCCCAGGAGGTGCCCAGGCAGAGGCTTGGAACTGGCGGGGCTGGGGTGCAGGGTGCAGGCAAGTGGAGGGATAGCCCAAGGGACCGACGGAGCCCTTCCAGGAGGGACCCGAGATGGGCACAGATGCCTGCTCCACCTGGCACCTTGGTGACAAAGCCCCCAGGCTCTTCTGAGAACCCTGCCCAGGGCACAGCCGCCTCCTTCCACAGCCGAGGCCACGAAGGCCAGAGCCGGGGCAACCGAGCCCACCCATGACCTGGGCCAGTAACCTTGGGGAACGTGGCCTCTGCCACTGCCCACCTGCCCGTGCCCCTCGAGGGCAGCCTGACCCTGGCCCCCTTCCCGCCCTCTCAGCCTAGACTCAGCAGCCCCCACCCCTCAATGCTCCAGAGCATTGATGAGCTGGGCGTGGTGGGGCCCCGGAACCAGCCTTTTTAACCCTGTCCCACTCACTTGGGTGTAAGTGGGGGCTGAGGAGTCCCCAGGTCCAAAGACCTCAAGCCAGCCGCTCCCCAGACTTCTGACTGCCTGGCCTGCCACCTCCTGTCACCTCACCCTGCCATCCCCCGGGACCCTCAGCCCCCCAAGCGCGGAGGGGCTAGGAGGATTTGGACCCTTTCTCTAAGCCCCTGTGGGCTCCAGAGGCCCTGCAGGCCCCAGGAGGACTGCCCCGGCTCTGCCAGCTGCAGGTCTCCTGCTGGATCCCAGGGCTGTCCCGCCTTGCACACCCACAAGCAGTGCCCTGTGGCCCCATGGGGGGATGCTCCGTGGGGGAGGGGGCACTATCTGCGGGCACCTGTGCCCCACAAGCAGTCAGAGCAGGCCCGTCACGGCTGAGGGGCCCTGCCTAGGGTTCAAGGGCAGTGAAGGGTCAGGCCCAGCCCCAAGGAGGGCAGTGATGGGATGGCCTGCGCCCACACCCCCGCCCGCCACACCAGGCCACGGTCAGCAAGGCAGCTGCAGAGCTGGGGGCTCCTGGGGCAGCTGAGGGCAGCAGGCACGGAAAGGAGCCGGTGGGGAGCCGGGTCCCCAGCCCGGACACGAGAAGCCAGGAGTGGCCTAAGACAGCAAGGGAAGAGCCCTGGCTGCTCAGAGGGCTCCCAGGTAGGGAGAAGGTCCCGGCCAGCCTGGGGCACTGGGGCGCAAACAGGGTGAGAGGTTCTGGGCAGACCCCCAGTCCTGGGAGGAGGGATGGCACCCAGGCCTCTGCCAGCTTCCCCTTCCCTACAAACCTAGCGGGTCACAAATGACTCTATTTACAGTGAGACAGGAAAGCTGGCCAGGCCTGCTGGCAGAGATCCCACTCGCCCCCACGGCCCAGACAGTTCTCACCTGGGAGCTCTGTTTACTCCCTGACACCCACCAGACCATCACGCCCTGGGGGCAGGGCGGCTGGCTGACTCAGCACCCGCCCAGAGGCTGAGCTAGCTGGAAGGGAGCAGGGTGCTGGCACAGAGGGGCCCACTCCGCTCCTTCTCTCCTGAGCCTGGGTGCCCCAAACCAGTCGAGGCACGCCCCCATCCTCCTGAATCCCACCACCTCCCCTGGCTGCCCTGCTGCCGCCCGGCCCTGGACCATCGCCATAGCCTGGTCAGGACCCCACCTCTCGCAGCCAGGGGAGGCGCCCCTCCAGCCCCCCAGCTGCCCTGCAGCCTGCGGGCTGGGGCCTCTCTTCTGGCTGCACCCACCCCAACACCCTAGGCTCTGCTCTCCTGATGACAGGCCCTCGTCAGACTCCCAGTGTGGGCACCTCTGCTTGCTCTGTCCCGAGCGCCCTCCCAGCTCCCACCCTGGACTCTCCCCGCAGGCAGCCAGCGCCAGCAGCCTTGTGCTGTGCACATGTGGCTCCCAGGCTTTCAGGGTGCGTGCTGGCAGGACAGTGCAGACGAAGGCCGGCCGGGAGCACTGGACGGGCAGGGAAGGAGTCAGGCTGGAAGCACAGGGCTCCGGGTCAGGCCCACTGTGACCTTGTAGGGGCAAGAGCCAGGAGCCGCCCTTACCTCCCCTGCGCTGGCATGCAGTCCTGCCAGGGGCGTCCCTGGCTCCCCAGCAGGCAAGGGCTCTGGGCAAGGCCCTGCCCAGCCACCTCAGCTCCCAGGGACCCCACCTGCCGGACCCTGGCTCCATGTGGCCAGGCTCAGTGGGCAGGAAGGTGCTGGGCCAGCTGAAGTGGCAGTGGGCAGGGCATCTGCTGAGCTGCCACATCACGGGTCCTAAGATCCAGGCTGACCAGCATGTGCCCACCGATGCCAGCTGCATGGGCGTTTGTCACTCAAAGCTGCCTAGACCCCCGGCCCCTCTAGAGTCACCAATGGAACTCAGCTGCAGGCAGGGGCCAGGCAGGGCTAAGGCAGCTGATAGTGAATCAGCTGGGGAGGAGGCTGGGGCGGAGCCTGGCATTCTCAGGGGATGTGTCACGGAGGAACCCTCGGGTGCTGGTGCCACCCAGAAGCAGGGCCTGCTGGGAAGGGAACCACCCTCGAGGGGTCCTGCAGCCAGGCGCCCGTGGGAGGCTATCCTCTTCCCCGCCCTAGGAGGGGTCCAGCAAGGCAGGCAGATCTTGGAGAACAAGGCCATCGCCGGGGTCAGGGGACATGCAGGAGGGGGCAGAGTGCCCAGAACTGGATGCATGCAGCCCACAGGCTAACCCCCACCTGGGCAGGCGGCCAGCTGGGGGCTCAAGCCCCAGACAAAGGGGCCTTGACCTGGCCAAATGGGGCCAGCTGCCATTGCCTGGGCAGCCCCTCCAGCAGACAGTGGGCCTGAGCAAGCCCAGCAACCCCACTGCTCCAACAAGGAAGCAGGGCCCAGATGAGGACCCCAGGAGTCCTGTCTCCAGCCCACTCCTTTCTGAGCCTCGGCAGTGCTCTCGGCAATGGACACCCACATCCGGCGCTGTGTCCAGGCAGGAGTGCACCTTGAGGACCCTTCCCAGGGGTCCTGCCTCAAACGGCCGAGCGGCGGGGAGCCAGCAGCTCTGCCTACACTTCCGTCATCACCTCTCGGCGTGATGTGCCTGCCCCAGTGCCTCCCAAAAAGCTCTCTGCAAAGGGGGGGGCCAACACCGCCCCCACTCTCACATGCACACACTGAGGTCAGCATGGCCTCCTCTGGCTCCCTGCAGGGCAGGAACCGATTGGCCAGCGGGTGAGGGTGTGGGCGCAGGGGGGACACCACCTCCGGCCCCGCCCCAGCCCCTCGGGCTTCTGTGCCCAGCTCCATTTTTCCATTTTAGAAAGTGCTTCTGACTATTAAATATTTATCCCAGCAGGCAGACATTTGGCTCCCAGCCACCTGTGGCTTCCAAAAAAAGAAAAACAAAAGGAAACCTGGAAGTGGAGGCAGGGGCAGGTGGGATGCCCCTGAAGGCTCACCGTGTGACCCGACCCTCCCCCCAAAGGGGCAGGTGCCCTTCGAGTGGGACAGGGGGAGGTCAGGCAAGCACAGCTGGTTCTCACTGTGTTTCCAGCTCAGGCTCCCTGTCCACACCTAGCCTTGTGGCCTCGCCCCACCCACCTCCCCCACTCAGTCCTCAGCTTCCTCCACTTCCCCTTCCTCCCAACCTGGGCTCACCCCTTCCCATGGGGACTGCCCTGAAACCCTTTGGGACTCCCCAGTGCCCTCAGAACACAGCTCTGCCTCCTAGCAGCCTGGCCCCTGCCCCTCTCCACCCTGAACTCCCACCTTCACCCTGCGCCCCTGCCAATGCTCTTTCCAGGCCTCTGTACTCCCTGCTCTCCCCATCAGGTGGCCCTTCCTCCAGGAAGCCCTCGCTGACTCCTCTGTGCGCCCGAGGCTGCACTGATGGCAGGAGCCGTGCCTGACTCACCTTTGCTGGGTGGACAGCAGCGAATCCCTGCTGCCTGAAGTGTGACCTCCCAAGTCCCAGTGGGGGGCAGGCACCCCCCAGACATTAGCCTTGAGCTTATAGTCTGCCTTCTCTTGCCCCTCCCCCTCCCCTGGCAGAGGACCAAGCTGGGAGATCCCAGCTTTTCACCCCTGGAGTGAGTGGCAGGGACCTGTCTATGGTTCTCCTTCCTGGCTCCACTTCCCCACCCCCAGGCAAGCCAGCCGCAGGCTGCACCTGAAACACAGAGACCTTCAGCAAAGCGCAGGCACGGGAGAAAGGGTACCGAGAGGGTCGAAAGCTGAAGGAGAGCGAGAGGTGGGCCCAGCAATCCAGGGGCCTTCCTGAAAGAGGCAGCTCCTAGCCAGGCCCAGGATGGAAGAGCTTGGCCAGAGGAGAGAAGGCCTCGGGGGCATTCCTGCTGCAGGTCCAGCACCATGAGGCCCAGGTGGGGTGGGCACACGTGGCTTCCAGTGCACGGGGGAGTCAGGGGGCTTTGGGGCACTGGACCCTCCTATCCACTCCTGGACCCCGCCCCGCCCCCTTTCCTGAGGGCTTGGGGCAGGAGCAAGCTGTCCAGCTTCAGTTTCCCCACCAGGAAGAGAACGGGGGTGCGGTCAGGCACACATAGGCCATCACCAGAGATGGCTTTGAGACTCCGCCTCCTTCAAGTGTCAGGAAGGTCAGTACCCAGCCCAGGGGGACCTCCACTGCCTCCTCCTCAGTGCCCGCCCTGCCATGGGCACTTTCAGGCTGGAGAATGGCTCATGAGAGCCCTCTTGCCTGTGGGCCCCCCACCTGGTGGAGCAGGGCAGACCCAGAGCCTGTCAGACCACCACACAAAGCATGTGGCATGGCCACTCCGGCCCTGTGGAGGCCAGAGAGGCTCCATGTTGCTTCAGGGCTCCGCCTCACTGCTCTGAGACTCAGTGTCTCTGCCTACAAAATGGGGACACAATCCTCCACCAGTGTACACAATCCAGGGAAAGCCACCAGTCTGGACAGCACAGAGACCGGCTCGCTGGGGCTGGCACTTGGCCTCCCTGCCTACACAGCTCTACCTCTCTGCTCAGCCTTGGCCGTGGACAGCTGTGGTCATTCCTGTTCACAGATTCGAGATGCATCCCACCGCTCCTGGTGGCCCTGAGCCCAGGGCCGTGCAGAGGCCCCCAGCCCGGTTCAGAAGATGCACGCACCAATTGCACTGCTCCTGGGGAAGGCTCCAGTGCTGTCCCGGCCCCCTGCTGAGGAGAGACCACCCAGATCCCCGCCTCATGGTGCATCACTGCACCTGGGGCCTCTCTGGGCCTAGTGGGGGCTTCTCAGGGTGGGAGTGGGGGGCCTCAGGCCAAACTAGGGGATTGCAGGTGCAGGGCAGGTACCCAGGTAGGGGGTGGGGGCTCCCTGTCCGTCTAGCTGCCCAGGACCCAGCTCTGCCTTGGGAAGGATAGGAAAGGCTGGGTCCCATCACCAGGTGAAGTGGTTGGTGCCCTGCATGGGGGCAGTGCACCCAGGCGGACCTGCTGGAATAGGGAGAGGTCACCCAGAAGGTGGGAGCTGGGAGTGGTGGTGGGTTGGGGCCTGCTGGGACTGGCCAGGTGCAGCGAGGCTGGGCGGATCCCTGTGTGGGGATGTTCCCAGCGCAGCCACCAGGGGGCAGCCTCTGCACGCAGGCTGGTCAAGAGATGGCTCCCTCTCCCCTGGGACCAGGGCAGGGGTGCAGACAGGTTCTGGGAGGGGTCTTCAGAGGACCTGGCATGGCTGGCCCAGGAGGGCAGGATCGGACTGGGACGAAAGACCAGGGTGAGGGAGGGCCTGCCCATCTCTGGCCTGCTAGGAGGGAATTGTGGCCAGAAAAGGCCTGGACCAAATCGCCAGGAGGCCTTATCAGGAATGCATGTTCCCTGGCCTCCCGTGGAGGGTGGGGAGGGCCTGGGAACATGCATGTTGGACAGAACCCCAAGGGGCTCTGGTCCAGCAGGTCTCCTATCAATGCCCCATGAGAGCCACTGACCTCGTTCCCTAAGAGCAAATGGTTTTGTGGGCTGGACAGGAGGAAGCCAGGGAACTACGAAATCAAAGCAGAGAATCAGGAGCTCAGCTGAAGAGAGGCACCCAGCACAGGCCTCTGCGGGGCAGGAAGGGGCCTGAGATGGCCCCTCGATCCTGCAGCATGGGAGTCTCTGGCCGGCCTGTGTGCAAGGAAGAGCCCAGTGTGGGAAGCTGGAGGCAGAACAAGGGACCCATGTCCTTCGAGCCCCCTCTCCTCTCCGTGTGATGTGGAGGGTCCTCAGTGATGTGGGCCAGGGCCACCACAGTCGAGGGAGGGGGCTGGGAGCCCACCGACCCATGGCGGCCATCATTCTCCCACCATCTGTCCAGGGAAAATTGGGGCATCTTGGGCTCCCATCTGGGTGAGGGAGGACCAAAGAGGAGGTCAGCTCGGTGCTCACCAGACAAATGGACAACAGGAGGGGCCATGGGGACTCTTGCTGCAGCTGCAAGGGTGAGCCCAGGCTGAGGGGCACCCCTCCCCCTCTGCATCAGCAGCCTCGTCATCATCATCAATCTCCATTTTCCTCAAGGAGTGGGGTCCCGCCTGTGCCAATGCAGCACAGCCCCAGCCCCCCTCACCGGCAGCTGGCCAGGTGTCCTGGGTGTGGCCAGGCTGCCGCATTACTGACCGAGAGCTGGATGGACTGCCCGTGCCCCGCCCCACCCTGCCCTCCAAGATGCTGGGACAACCAGACCCTGGAACCAGGCCCAGTGCAGGGACAGACAGATGTCAGACAGACAGAGAGCACCTGATGCCCATTCCATGGCCAGAGGCGCAGAGGGAGGGGTACCGCCCCATGGGCAACACCAACCTTCCCTTGCCTAGCCCGGGGGATGCTGTGGCCTGAGATCTGGCCCCACTTAGGCCCCTTGCCAAGCTCCAGACCCCAGGTCTAGCCCTGCCACAGCCACCACCTAGCCAGTGACCCAGCCACACCATAGCCACATGGTGGACCGAGACCAACCCAGCCTGGCAGTTGTGGGCCAAGGCCAATAGCCCTAACTCTTGGTCAAGCCAGTCTGCTCTCCCCCAAAACAGGTCAGAGGGCAGGCCAGATGGCAGGTCCCACCACCTGGTGACCCACAGCCCTCATGCCCCACTCTCAAGCGGGGCCCTCCCCAAGCGGCCGTCTCCAGGGACAGCATCCCAGAGGGTTACAGCAGAGGGATAGTGACAGAGAGGGAGAGACAGACAGGGACAGTGAGTGACAGAGGCAGAGTCAGGAGCGACAGAGTGAGCAGCAGAGACGGAGAGAGGAGTGCAGGCCGAGGGACAGGGACAGGTGAAAGGTGAGGCGCAGGAGGAGGGAGGCAGAGACCCCAGCAGCCCCCGAGGCGCAGAAACGTGCGCGAGACCGCGGGGCGGTCCCCGAGGCGCCCCCACCCCGGCCGGCGCCGCAGCCGGGCCCGCACTGCGCCCCCACGCGGAGCCCACCCGCCCCGAGGGGAGCGGGCTGCAGGCAGGGAGGAGGCGCACCGCTGCCGGGGGCTCCGGGCCAGGTGGGCAGCACCACGTGGAAGCAGTCGCACATCGCGGCGGCCGGGCGGTGTGGGCCGGCGGCGGCCCGTCGCGTCCAGTCGCGGGTCTCGGCTCCGGCGCGCGGGCTGCCCGGGGGCGGGCGGGCGCCGCGCTCTGCCTCCGCGGCCGGCGCTGCGGCTGGCGGCCGGCCTCGGACTGCGGACAGAGCCCGCACCCCGCGACCCTGCTGTCGCCCGGACCCCGCCCCGGCCCGCCCAGCCGGCCCGGCCACTGCGGAGCGAGGGCGGGCGGCGCCGCCGGCCTCATTCAGCCCATTGGCTGCCGCCCGCCAGGCCCCGCCCCTCGCACCACGCCCCCGGGCCCGCCCCGCCCGCGTAGCGCCTCTGGTCCGACCCCCGCCCCGGGCCCCGCCGCAGCCCAGCCCCGCCCCGCGCCCCCTGCCGGCCTGTCCCCGCCAGTGAGTAAGCTTCGGACCCCCGCCAGGGAGGGGGTCTCCAGACGCCCCATCGAAGCTCCCGGATTCGACTCGACCCGCGCGCCGGTCTTACCTCCCAGTCCGGAGACGGCCGTTTTTGACACAAGCTGGGGTACGGGGCACCCTGAGGGGGCCGTAGGGGCAGGAGCTCAGAGAGAGAGAGGCTTGTGACCTGACCCGACGGGCCCTGCCCTGGATGTGTGCCCTGCGGGGTAGCACGGTGCGGCGGTGGGGGCGGGGGCACGGTCCTGGAAGGCCAGGACCTCAGGAGTTTGAGAAGTGTTCCGCACAGAGGCAACAGACTGTTGTGTGTGCAGAGGATGGGAATGAGAGAGCCAGCACTGGTGCTCGGGGCTGTGAGCTCGGCCCAGTGGGGCTGGGGGCAGAGGGCAGCAAGTCTGGGCCTGGGAGCTGAGCAAAGACCACCCAGGAGGCTCGGGGGTGGGGGGGGTCCCTGGAGGGGCACTGCTGGAAGTCAGGAGGCCTGCGAGAGGGCAGGGGCTGGACCAGGGGGGCGAGGTGAGGAGGGAGCCCGAGGATCCGAGATGCTCTGGAAGCTGGCAGAGGGGACCCAGAGAGATTGGAGTGGGGATGGGTGGGAACCACCCTGGACTCTAGCTTGGGTGTTGTGCAGAGGGAGGCATGTCTAGGGGAGTGGGCAGGGAGAGGGCAGGTCCAGGAGGATTCTGTTTCCCTGTTAGTAGGGAGGTAGCTGAGGCCCAGCCTTGTGTGGATGTGAGGAAGGGCACCTTGGGGCGTATGACTCCTGCTGGGCCTCGGCGTGGGGAGCCTGGGCCAGGACAGACCCTGGAAAGCATGGCCACCACCAAGGAGGGCCGTTCCCGGATGCTGCCTGGGATGGGCTGGTGGTGCTGCAACTGACGAATGGACACACACACACACACACACACACACACCCCTTTTCCTGGGGTGGAAAGAGGCCAGACTGCAACAGGAGCACCACACAGACTTGACACAGAGACACACATAGACACACACACGACACAGATAGACACACCCGCCAACACACAGACACAGATCTACTTCTACATGTCCCCATGCACTCAGAGACAGGCACACACACACTCATACACGTGCAACCTCTCAGGCCCACATGCCCAAATATGCACAATAGGACAGAGACCCACACATGCGCACACCACTCCCGGGCTGGCTTGGGGATGCACACAGCCGGCAGGCCCAGGTGAGCCTGCCCAGTGGGATGACTCATGCTCGGCAGTTCCCGTTAGCCGGGCTGCAGCCGGGCAGCCTTCCAGCAGCAGGTCAGACAGACACGCACATCACTGCCGGGAAGAGGCCCTGGCAGCCTCCCGCCCCTGGAGCCCATGGCACAATGGGCACAGCCCTGTCCTTCAGGTGGGGACCCTGGGGCATGGTCTCAGGCCTCCTGCCCTCATGTCTTCTTTTGGGCTGGGCAGCATTGCCCAGGGGCCAGAGACCCTGTGCTCGCCTCTCTCCCTGAGGACCCACCCCGCTCTGTCCGTCCAGGAGCCAGTCATTCGTGGGCACAGGGAGGAAGCGTTCTCTGTGTCCCTGGGTGTGCCCAGCGTCTGCCTGGGTCCACTGGGGGTCTCAGCCTGCCTGTCCTGTGTGTGTGTGAGTCTGACTGTGGGGGCCTGGGAACAAGGGGTAGTCTTGCACAATCAGGAACCTTGGGGCACAGACCCAGCTTTGTGTCCCCCTGCCCCATTAGGTGTGTGACCCTGGGCTCCCGTCCAAATGAAGTGGCCTCACTCCATGTGACATACCCTGATTGTCCGGCATGATGCATATGGGGCTACAGTGGCTCCTGTCAGCTCTGCGGGGAGGAGATGGATGGAGCTCTGGGTGGGGAGGCCAGGGGGCTGCCCCACCTAAGCAGAGGCCAGGAAGAGAGGGGTCTCCATAGCTGCCGAAGAAGAATTTGAGCCACGCACCACGGTGTGGACAGCCCCTGCCCTCGCCCAGCCCTTGTGCAGTCGAGTGGTCCCTGGGACCTCTCGCTGGCCAGGGCTAGAGGAGGCTGGGGCAAGGACCCTCCCTGGGGCCACTCCAGCCCTTGGTCTTGGTGAGGGCTGGGCAGCCTTATACTGTCCTGCGGGGGCCTTGGTCAGTCTGCAGCCAGGGAGTTGACTCAGCACTGGCTCTGGGCCCCAGATTCATGATAGGGGTGGGCAGGGACCTCCCCCGACCCTGGGGCTGCCCCCTCTCCTCTCCTGCCTGCTCTGAGGCAGGGGGCTGGCCTCATCTGCTGTGCTCACCCCCACATGCCCCCTGGCGCCCTGTGGGAGGGCCTGGCCCCTTGGGCAGTGTACCCCACAGATGGTTGGCCACAGCTATGTAGAGGGAGATGGCCCATAAGTTGGCCCTCACCCCCCGGGGCCAGCCTGCCTCCTCCCGCCCATCCTTCCTCCTGCCTGTGGGGACCTTGGGAGCCCCAACCTGGCCCCAGGGTCACAGGACCAGAGAGTGGAGCAAGCTACCTGGGTGGGACCCATGAAGCCCATCTGTGCCACTCCTTGCCCATCCCTGCCCCCAGTCAAAGCCTGGCCATGCGCCCGCCACAGAGCCCTGCCCTGCCAGGAGCTCCCGTCATAATGCCTGGCTTCAGCTTGTCCCGATGTCCCCCTCTGGGGACAGATACTCGGCTGGGGAAAGCCACAGCAGCTGGGCATGGCTCAGGAATTGCTGGCCCTGTAGAAGCATGGGGACATGGACCCAACTCACAGCCACCTCTGGCACACACAAGGCCCCACACCATCTCTGATTGTCACCCCACAGAGGGGCCTGGGTGGTTCTGGGGAGCCCCATGCTCTCTCCTGTTGACACAGGCTTGACCTCCTCCCTAGGACCGCCATGCCAGGGACATCGGGGCCTAGTCTAGCCGTGGCCTTGGCCTGCTGGTCAGGGGTCTCGGGCTTTCCAGAAGCCTCCCGAGGCGGGGTTCCTGGGTACCAGAGCCCAGGGTGCAGGGAACTGGTGGGGCCAGAGTGAGGAGCTGAGGCTAACGGCCATGTCTCTGCAGGCCCTGCCCCACTCCCTGCTGGCAGCTCGCAGCCACTTCAGGCATGCAGGGATGCCCAGAGCATCAATGATTGATGCCTCCTTGCAGCAGCCACAGCAGCGTAAGCAAAAATAGCTCTGCTTTTGTCCCTGCCCTCAGCCAGCCCAGCTAGAGGGGTATAACAGGCTGTGGGGGTATCTGGGAGCTCCTCAGCTGCCATGTGTCCTCCCACCCAGTCCTTTGCACAGAGGCAGTGGGGGAGGGCTCAAGGTCTGCTGGCCTCTGGCCCCTAACTGCCTCACTCTCCCCTAAGCTGAGTGCCTGCTCTAGGCCTGGCGCCCTCCTCCACTCACCCCAAGGACTCAGGTCGGAGGACGCCAGAGGAGCAGGACACCAAGGTGTTTCCCAGGGTGAGGGACCCCTCCCCATCACTCAGCAGGTGAGGCTGGGAGGCCCAGGATACTGTGGGGCTCTGGGCGGAGTGGAGGCCAGCTGCTTCCAGGATACAGGCTTGGCTGCCCTCACCCCCATTCAGCAGGGCTGGGGCTCAGGGATGGACTGAGGTGACCTGAGGAGCCCGGGAGGGCCACATGGGCTCTTTCTCCTGACCACACTGCACCCACCCCCTCCATGGCCCCTGGGGGAATCGTGGCCTGTGTCCCCTGCACCCCCACTTTAATGGGGACCTGCCTCCTCTGGCCAGTCTCCCCCAGCAGGTGAAGCCTTTTACACTTGAACAGCTGTCTGCCCTACCCATGATCCGGAGGCTTGGCCTCAGCTCATGCCCCATGTCCTGCCCAGTCTGCCCAGACAATGGCCTGAGGAACCAGGGGCCACTGGCAGCTACTCGTGCTGTCCCCACCCCCTCCTGCAGCCAGGGCTGGGCACCCAATGTTGGGGTCACCTCTGCCGCCTCCTCTGAGTCTTGGCTCCCCCAGCACCTCCTTGGTGGGATAGCCAGGGGTCACTCAGGAATCAGTTTCCAGTGGCTGCTGTAACAAAGAACAGCAAACGCAGTGGCTTAAACCAACACAATTTCTTCTCTTACAGTCTCGGGTGTCAGGAGGGCTGCGCTCCTTCTGGAGGTTTCAGGGCAGATCCTTCTTGCTCATTTCAGCTTCTAGAGGCCACCTGTGTTCCTTGGCTCATGGCCCTGCATCAGTTGACCTCTGCTTCCATCTTTCCATCTTCTCTCTCCAACTCTGAGCCTCCTGCCTCCCCCTTGGAGGGGCCCTTGTGATTACACTGGGCTCAGTGGCCTAACACAGGACCATCTCCTCATCTCAAGAGCTTTAACTTACTCACATCTATAAGGGCCCTTTGCCTTGTAAGGCCCCACATTCACAGGTCCTGGGGATCAGGAGGCAGACAGCTTTGGCAAGATTCAGCTACCCCACCAGGTGATGCAGATCAGCCCACCCTCGGGCCTGTTTTGTGGGGTCATTTTATCCTGCACCCTGAGGGTCACAGTGCCATCCTCTCTCTTCCCTGAGGTCCAGGCAGGCCGTGGGGAAGGGCTGAGGGTCAGAAGAGCTGGTTCTAGCCCTGGCAACACTTCCCACTTAGGCCTTTGGGCCTGGGCCTCAGTTTCCCATCCTGTACATGAGGACAACACTCCTCCTACCCCTTTCCAGCTCCCTGGTCTTCAAAGATGGCAAGGAAAGTGGATGAGGAGGTCCAAGCAGTGGGTGGACAGCAGGACCACCTGGGGCCGACACTATCCCCAGGTGACATCAACGCAGGAGAGAGCTGGCCTCTTGTCACCTTCTCGCAGTCACCCCAGTGTCAGCCCAGCTCTGGGCAGTCTGACTGCATTGCTCGCACAGGCATTGCTGGCTGTTGTGCCCCTCAGGAAGCGGGGGTGGTGGGGATGGACAGGAAGCGGCGGTCCAGTGTTCAGGGAATGATCTCATCTGGTAATTTTTAAAATTAAAATTTTCAGTAGTTTGGCTGAGAAGGACCAGGGAGCGGGTGATTCATGCAAACAGGACAGAGCCCAAGGAGGTCACAGGCTGGAGAAATGTAAGCATGGAGGTAGAGGGGCAGGGTGTGCATCAGGGCTTCGGCCAGGGCCTGATGGCCGCGTCTGGGGAGGCTGAAGTCAAGCTCACTCATCAAGGTAGATAGGGAAAGACCTGGAATGCTGGGAGGGGAGCTGGCAGGAGGGCAAGGCTGACCCATTAGTACCCCTTGCCCCTGGGGCAGGTGGCAGCAGGAGGGGCTGGTTGTCTGTGGTCCCTACTGGCCCTGCTCTGCCTTGGGGCTGGCTGGTGACCAGGCTATGAATCAGGGCATGAAAGGGATGGGGTGGTGCCCCTCCTCCTGCCCGCAGGCAGCGGACCCTCATCCGCCCACACGTTAGGAGGGACTAGCTTCTGGGGACTCAGGAGCCCTCCTGGGGCCTCGAGTCCCAGGGAGAGAGCATCACACAGCCACGCAGACATCCCGGGCAGCGGAGCAGCCCACGAAACAGCAGGCAGCGGGGAAGGGCTGCAGCAGCCGCGGGGTGTGTTGGGAGGGTAATGGCGGGGCAGCACGGCGCCTGCGCATCCCCGGCCGCGGGGCCGTGAAGGACGTCCCCTCCACGTGGGGCCGCGACACGACGGCTCCTACAATCAAATAGGAGCCTCCCCGCACGCCGCGCCGGAGAGGTACAGGACGGACCCCGCCCACGCTCAGCAGGCGAGCCCCTCCCTGCTCCCTTTGCCCCGGCCTGCGCAGGCGCAGGGGGCGGGGCCTGGTGATACCACGCCCCGCGCGGCGCAGGCGCTTTGACGTCACGACGGCGGACGCCGGAAGCAGAGCCCCCGCACGCCGTTGCCGGGCAACGGGCCGGCGCGGGCCTTGGGGTCGGTGAGCTGCTGGCTGCGCCCGCGCGGAGGCGGCGGCGCAGCGCGGCGAGGTGGGTGCGGGCCCCAGCTGGACACCCAGGCCCGAGCGCGCCCAGCCCGTCCCTCGGGAGCCGCCGCCTCGGACCCGGCCCGGGCTGCCCTGCGGCCCGCCCCGCAAGGGTCCCATCCCGACCTACCGTGGGAACCTCTGGGTGCCCGGACTCTTACCCCCTGGCCAGACTGGGCCTCCGGACCCCTGCCCACCCGGCCGGGGCGGGACCCCGCAGCGCGCCCACCCTCCCCGGCTGAGCCGACCCCGCAGCGCCTTGGTCTCCGGGACAGGCCCCTGTGCGGGACTGGTCGTCGGCGTGTAGGAGGAAGCCGGGCAGCCCCGCTCACTTTCCCCTGGGTGACGAGGCTGCGGGTGTAGTTTGTGTCCGTTCCACAGCGACACTGGACCCACACCAGGCTATTCACACTCCCGAGGAAGCCACCAGCAGCTACTGGGCAGCGGCGAGCAGGCGGCCCCCCAGGCCCTGTCCAGCCCTGGGCAGCCCCAGCACAGCAGTGTGTATGTCTCCTGAGCATCTTCCTGGCGCGTCTGTGCGGGCCTGGCGGCACCAGCATGCAAGGCCAGCCGGAGCTGGGGGGAGCGCCTGGCCAGGTGCTCCCTCCCAGCGGGTCTCTGAGTGACCTCGCAGAGGGAGCAGGCGAGGTTTCCCTCCACCAGGCTTCTAAAGACAGCGGTGCAGGCGAGACACCTGGGGCACAGAGTGGCGACGATGTGGAGTGGGTGAGAACCCGCTCCCAACTCCCTCCCACAGATGGGGACGCCGGGATCCCCGGGCGCAGTGAGGGCTTTACCACCTGCACCACCAGTGGTCCGGACCCAGGGGAACACAGCGGTGCCTGGGGGGAGTTTGAGGGCTTTCGGGAATCTTCAGCCAAGTCTGAACAGTTCTCTCAGTCCTTTGGACTCCCGGAGAGGCCCACGGAACCTCTGCTGCCGAGAACTCCTTCTGCCCAAAAGGAGCGTGGTTCTCGCCAGCCTCACCGGGGTGGACCCCGGGTGAGTGGGACGGCCACTGTCCCACCTTCTGAGGTATTTCTCAAGTTCTCTTCTTCACCATGTTGCACAGGAAGTGTTTTATATGCTGCAAGGCCGGCAGACCTCAGGCCTTGGTGGGCTGGCCAGGGAAGGGATCTGCTTCTCTCCTGGGCTTCGTGCTCCTGAGCCAGGGAAGGAATGAGGCTGCAGAAGTGGAGCTGGGCCGCCCTCTCTGCTCACTCCTCCCTGGGTCTAGCCACATTGGCCCCCACCTTCCTCTCCTTCCTTAGGCCTCCACCTCCAGTCCACCTGCTTCCATCAACCCAGCTGTGCTTTCCTGGCCCTAGTTCAGGGCACGAGGGGAACTGAATTGTGGTCTGAATAGTCAGTCTACTTATTTAGAAAACTTCCCCGAGAGTCACATTTCAGCCTATGTAATGACCAGGCGTTGGAGCCAGCCCTGAGTGCCCAGCCTCGTCCCCCTTGCCCCTCACTCTGCCCTCCTGACTTGACCACCAGTGTTCACCTCTTTTCTGACAGCCTCTGACCCTTCTTTTTCTTGTCTTCCTCTTCCTTTCATTGCTCCTCTTTCTCTGCCATCTCTTCCTGATAGTTTACCCCAGACACTATAAGACAAAAGTACAAAAACAGTAACGGAAGAAGGGAGGAGAGAAGGTTCTGCAGGTTCTGGGGGTGGCCAGTTTTCTAAACCAGTCCGTGTTTTCCTGGAGCTCTGACGAGATGCACTCATCACGCTGTCAACTCTGCCGTAACGCTAGTTTTGAAAACGGGACTTGTCTGCTAATGTGACTGATGCATCAGGGAACAATCTGAGCAGAGTGCAGAGTTCGCAGGAAACACCAGGCGAATGCAGAAAACCGCGCCCTGCAGATCAGAGGCGTGTGGGAAGACACAGCGCCCACGGCACCGCAGCCGCCTGGCATTACGCACACACCCTCACCTGGCGCTAGGATCCCGCCCACCCTCAGCCAGCCTCCTCCCAGCTCTTCACACTCGCTCACAACCTGCTAACCTCAGAGCTTTTTTCAATAAATATCATATTTATTGTAGCATGGAAGGATTTCTTAACCAGCTGACACGTGGGAACTGTGCTAACGTTTTCGTTGGTGTCTTTTTCACACGTCACTCACGATGTTTATAAGTCTTGAGCCCTAGGCCCACTTTTCCCGTGTGCCCTGTGGTTCCCACCACGTGATTTGCACAGCCCAGTGATTCTGAGGAAGGAATACGTAATGTTGTGGTAGCAGTAACAATACAATCATTTACAAATGTCATTTGTACCAAAATTATGCATTTGGAATAAGCTGACATGATGTGTGTATTTCTCCTAACTTTGGGATGTTTTTCTCTTTTTTTCAGCCCATTCTCAACTATGAGAACATTTTTAGGTTTGCTTTTCAAGAAGTACCAGTCCAGCAGACAACTGAAGATGTTTCCACCTTAGACCTTTTCTTAGAAATAAGCAGTGAAGAAAAACCTGGCCTGGGATCTGTACATAAATTGTGGTAATGAACTTGAATTGCAACCAACATTTCTTCTAGCAGCTCTGCATTGATCCCGTCGGTTGATAAAGTGGATGCATGAGGCCATTTGTTGTTACCTTTATAGAAAATTTCCGGCCACCTTTGGGTCACAGGGTCCCCATGGGGGGACCGGTCAGCACAGGTTGATGGTCTGCCCGTGACCCCTCCTCTCAGAGCCATGTTCAGCCTCTGCCTCCCCCTCCCCCGAAAGCTCACCAGGAGCAAAGTAGACCGGGTGGTGCCAGCTCCTCGTGTCTCACTGCGAGTGCTGGGGTGCAGGGGGAACTGGTGGGCCTGGGCAGTGGGCACAGGGACCTCCTGGAGGCCTCAACCACAGTGAAAACACCCCAGTGCCGTGGAGGGACATTCTCAACCCCCAGGGTCAGCCTGCCTGTGTTCTGGGGCTGCCTGCAAGGCTGCAGGTCCCTGGGGCCGGTTGCCTGAGGGAGTCACCACCGCAGTTGTTTCCAGATGCCCATGTTCTAGACACCCTTGCACGAGCTGTGAGAGGAAAATAAGGTTAACTTGGGGTGTGCGATGGGGTGGGGAGCTCGAGGCCTGCTGGCCCGAGACCCCAGCAGGTGGTGAAGCTGGTGTGAGCCAGCTTGCTGGTTCCTCTGCACTCTGCTGAGCAGGCTGAGCTTAGTCCGAGAGCTCTGCAGTCAGGCCTGCTGCCGGGTCCAAGGCAGTGACTGCCCCAGGGCACCCCAGCGCATGCTGGGGACAGAGGCCGGGAGCCCCAAGGGCGGTGACCCCATTGCCCAGATGGCTGGCATGCCTTCTGGGTGTAGTGTTTCCCCAAGGCCTGGTGCAGGCCTGTGGGTGGGTGGGTAGAGGGGCCTTTGGTGGCACTGTGAGCCTGGGTGTGGGTGGCCTGGGTGAGGGCCTGGGCAGGAATGGACACTGTCGTGGGCTGCAAGGTTGGTGTCATCCTGGGTGCTGAGGCACAAGGGTGATCTGGAAATGACTTGGGCACTTAGCACATCCATGCCTGCTGTGGTTAGCCGTGTGCCACGTTACCCTCCCTGCTGGCAGGCGGGCTTAGCACCCATGATGGTGCGTGACAGCCACTCATTCACTGGTTCACTCCTCCGGGTACGCGGCCTCCCCTTAGTCTGGGAGCATCTTCATGGCGCCCAGAGTGGTTCTAGGCACCAGAGATCACTGGGGAACGAGACCAGCGGAGTGTCTGGCCTCACAGAGCTTCTGCCCCTGAAGGGAACACTCAGTAATGAAAATCAGTCAGCACAGGGCTTTGCTGTGAGGAGAGAATAAAGCTGGGGGGGTTGGTGCTGGGGTGGCTGCAGCCTGGTGGGTGTGGATTCGATGAACGAACAGATGAGGGACCCCGCCCAGACGCCTGAGGGGTGCTCTGTTTGAGGAATTCTGCAGGGTCAGGTGCCCCTCTTCTATTCCAAAGGTTTCCTAGGTTACCTTGTAATTAATGCATCTCTCTTCAGTTCTGAATCTAGAAAACTCTGGAGAGCTCTTCAGAACACAGACACCACGTTGACATCCCAATGCCTCTGGAGCGAGTCCCGCTGCCAGGAAAACTACTTTCTCGTTCTCGGAATAGATGCTGCTCAGAAGGTGAAGTGATTTAGGTGGAGACGGGCTCCTGGGGGTGCGGTGGGACCTCGCAGCGACTTTGCTCGCCACCCTGTGGCCACGGCACACCTCAGAGAGCCATCTGCCCAGCCAAGGGGGAGGCCTTGCTGCCCTTTCTCCTGAGGTGATGCAGCTGCTGACTCTCAGAAGGTGACTCTGGCAGGGTAGGGGGACGGGACGGGGCGAGATGGGGCGCCCCTTGTCTGACTTGGTCAGCTCGTCGGTGTTAGGCACCTGCCCGGGGCCAGGCCAACAAGCATCCAAGTGTGCCCGGCCCTCAGCCCGAAGTGAAGGAGGTGCCACAGCAGAACGCCGTGAGTACACCCCCTGCCAGGAGGGCAGGCCCCTGGGGGAGCTGTGCAGGGTGGAGAAGTCGGCCAGGGTACGGGCGGGGCAGGAGTGTCCTCTGTTTGGGGGCCACAGGGCGAATCTGCACCACAGGTGCTGATGGAGGTGGTGGGTGTGGGGGCCGGGGGCTGCAGCGGGCCCAGGGCAGGGCAGGGGGCTCTGGCATGGACACAGTGAACATGGGTGCCACAGAGCAGGGGGTACAGGTAGAGGCGTGGCATCAGCCACAAGGTGGGTCCCTAAGGCCACGACCAGAGGCCACAGCACACAAGTCTCACTGGGTGCACTGGTCTCACACCAACTTACACAGGGTCAGGCTCATGGGTTATCAAAGAAAATGCAAATTAGAGTGGGGGCTGCCTTCCAGCAATCGTGTTGGCAAGGACCTTTTTCCATTTTTAAAAGCATTATGGAAATTTTCAAACATGAAAAACTCAAAAGGGGTGGCCGACAAGCCCCGGTGAAGATCGGGCACAGGAATGGTGGTCATGTTGGCCCAGGGCCACACTGAGTGTCCAGGAAGGAAGTGAGGGGCCGGAAGGAGTGAGGAGGCCCCCGAGAGGGCCACCCTGGCTGTGTCTTCGTGCAGGGAAGTCAGGGGGCGCAGGGGGAGGCTCAGAGGAGGGACAGCTCCAGGCCATGGCAGGCCAGGTGGCTTAGCCGGGAGGTGGCAGCACAGACCTCTGTTGAGTGTCGAGGGCACTGTGGTTCTGAGGGACAGGGTGGCCAGGAGCCAGGTGACAGGAGGGCAGGGCCTGGCCGGCCACCCACAGAGTGTTCACACAGTCACCGCATTTTGCCGTTGTGCGGTGCGATGTGCGGGAGGGGCCTAGGTGAGAAAGAAGAGCAGGGGGAAAACAACCTGTGAGCTGCCTGCCCACGGCTGATGGCGCTGTCTCCCCAGAGCCTCTCCGGGGGCCAGGGCCACACTGCGGAAGGCCCAGATCTCAAGGAGCCCGGGGACCCCAGTGCGCACGGCTTCCGTCTGCACCGCTGCAGAGCGCTGATCCAGACCAAGGTGAGCCACCCCAGGGACGGGGTTTGGGGCCATGCTGGCTGCTGGGCCTCCGTGTTTGAGTCACTAACTTCTTTTCTTTAATTCTTGGGGACTTGTGAAAAAACGGCGTTCACTTTCCATGGCAGCCAGGCAAAGCGTTACCGCGGCAGGACGCAGGTGCCGTCCAGAGCCCCGAGGGGAGGGCCCGGTGGGAGCATGGCAGGGCTGCAGGGAAGGGCAGGGCAGGCAGGGCCGCGGCCGACATCCAGGTCTGAGGGGGCAGCCGCGGGGTCTGTCCAGAGCCTTCCTCCGTGGCCTGAAGTTCCTGCCGCAGCTGCCAGCGTCCCCTGTCCCTGTGGGGCTCGAGGCAGAAAGAGGGTGGGTGGTAAGGGGCCTCTTCCTGTGGCCCTCTTTTCTTAGGGCAAGGAGATCCCTTCCTGGGAACGGGGTCTCCTGCCCACCCTCAGACCAGGGATGTGAGGAGCGCCATGACCAGGCCAGCCACCTTGGCGCACGCTCTGGCCTGGAGGGGTGCTCCTCCTTCTGGGAGCACACGTAGCCGGGCCCCTGGAGTATGCGTGGGGTTCACTGTACACACCAGCCCCGGCCCCGGCCCCAGGGGAGCCGCCCATGGTGGCACGTCCATCATGAGGATCTGCTTTGACAGTCACGGGTGCGGAGAGTGCGGGGAGCGGAGGGGGTGGAGCGGAGGGGGTGGTGCGGAGGGGGTGGAGCGGAGGGGGTGGAGCGGAGGGGGTGGAGCGGAGGGGGTGGAGCGGAGGGGGTGGAGCGGAGGGGGTGGAGCGGAGGGGGTGGTGCGGAGAGTGCGGGGAGCGGAGGGGCAGGCACAGGCTGCTGCACGCGGCTGCTGGGAGGGACGAGGCAGTGGGCAGGAGCAGAGGGAGCAGGGCTTTCAGCAGGAGTGGGGTTTTGGGGCGAGTGGCTACCCAACAGGCGGAGCCGGGTGCCGGGGCACACAGGAGAGGGCCCTCGCCATCCAGGCACACGGCCGTTTCCAGGGGTGCCGGGGCACACAGGAGACGGCCCTCGCCATCCAGGCACAAGGGGCCGTTTCCAGGGGTGCCGGGGCACACAGGAGAGGGCCCTCGCCATCCAGGCACAAGGGGCCGTTTCCAGGGGTGCCGGGGCACACAGGAGAGGGCCCTCGCCATCCAGGCACAAGGGGCCGTTTCCAGGGGTGCCGGGGCACACAGGAGACGGCCCTCGCCATCCAGGCACACGGCCGTTTCCAGGGGTGCCGGGGCACACAGGAGACGGCCCTCGCCATCCAGGCACACGGCCGTTTCCAGGGGTGCCGGGGCACACAGGAGACGGCCCTCGCCATCCAGGCACAAGGGGCCGTTTCCAGGGGTGCCAGGGCACACAGGAGACGGCCCTCGCCATCCAGGCACACGGCCGTTTCCAGGGGTGCCGGGGCACACAGGAGACGGCCCTCGCCATCCAGGCACAAGGGGCCGTTTCCAGGGGTGCCAGGGCACACAGGAGACGGCCCTCGCCATCCAGGCACACGGCCGTTTCCAGGGGTGCCGGGGCACACAGGAGACGGCCCTCGCCATCCAGGCACACGGCCGTTTCCAGGGGTGCCGGGGCACCCTGCATTCATCTGCTCTTTGGAGGACACCACAGGGCAGGAGACGGAAACTTCTAGAGAGAATGGTGAGGCCATCTTAGAGCAACAAGACATGGACATGTCCATGGCGGCATCATTCACGGTGGCCCACTGGGGCGCGGCGTCATTCACAGTGGCCCACTGGGGCACGGCGTCTACCAGCAGCTGTTAGGTGGAAAGTCGTAGTTGGTCAAGCAGTGGACACTGCAGGGTGAGAGCGTGAAGGGTGGTGGCGTCCTCCACAGACTGCCAGACACACAGCACAAGGGCCCTGTGACCCCACTGCAGAAACGGGACCCGCAGGCCAGGGTCACAGAATCACTCGGGATGAGGAGCCCGGTGCAGCCCCAGGCTCTTTGCACACACAGGTGGCATCCTCACGGCGAGGTCCTGCCGTTTGCTCCGGGAGAGGTCATGGAGCCCTGCGCCCTGCCCACTGTGGTTACACTGCGTAATGAGGCGCTTGCGGCCGCAAGGGAGAGGAGGAGGAATGTCGGGCAGAGATGGGGCCCTCGGCGCTGAGGGCCCTGGGCGGGTGGGCAGGCGGGCAGGCGGCCCACTGGCGTCACTAGCCGCTGACCACATCCTTTCTTCCCCGTCAGCTCTCGGGGACGCCCGGCGGCAGACAGGGGAGCCTGATCACTTACAGCCTCTTTCTGAAGACGCCCTTCCACGGAAACACGCAGCACATCACATTTCCAAGGAAAAAGAAGATGTTCCCTCCACGTAACCTAAAAATGATGTTGTTTAACAGTAACGTTTGCTAAAACGGAGCACTTGGTATCTTTCTGAGGAATTTTACATTTTCTTACTGTTGGGTTTAGTACTGGAAACCAGAACTGTTTTGTGGAGGGGTTTCCCAAATCCCAAGGCAGTGTCCCGGATACTCCGTGGAAACCTGCCCTGCGCCCACCAGCCGATTTTAGGGTCTCATCAGGTCAGATGGAGGCTGCGGGCTTCGGCAGAGCCCATCCTCACCAAGAAGGGGGCGCCTGTGAGGAGCCCAGGGCCGGCTGCCTGTTCTGCACTGCCTGGGGGCACCAGGGGCCTCGCTCAGTTGGGGCCATCACTGGGGACAGCTGTCCAGGCACCTCTTAAGTCCTGATGGCACCCCATCACACCTCATCCCCACGGGCACAGGCAGGGTTGAGGGCACACGTGAGGGGTCGAGGTCTGCTGTCCCCAAAGCGTCATGAGCGCTCGCCTACCGAGCACCCACCCAGCGGCCTCTCCGCGCCCTCATCGGCAGAGGTGGCGAGCCAAGCAGTGGCACTGATTTTTGTAAGATTTTATGAAATAAATGAGCCCGGATAAGCCCATGTTCTTGCTCATTCATCCGCTCTGCGGGGACTGGGGGGGAAACCCTGTCACTCCAGCCCGCCCTGGAGGCAGCCCCTCCTGGTCCTCAGGGCAGGCCTGGGGGGCCGAGGCTGGCAGACTGTCCAGCACACGTGCCGTGGGAGCCTGGCTGTCGCTGTCCCGCCAAGGCCACACTTGAGGCTGGGAGACCACAGCCGGAGGCGACCTCAGATGCCAGCTGCATCACCCAGGTGTCTGACCCAAATAGTGGCACGGTGGGGCTGCATGGTGACTGGCAGATTTCCCCTGTCACTGTGCACCCCACGCCCTTGGCCACTTGCCTCTGCCATGCCACACATGGCTGGAAGCGCATGTGAGGGGCAGGACAGGTTTTTTGGCACTGTATGTTTGGAAATCTGCCTTAATTTTTCATTTTCAGCCAGAAAGAAGTGGCAATTTGAAACTGCTTTTCTGCAAGGCTGCTTCTGCCAAAGGGCAGCATCCACCTTTGGGTCTCCTGGGGACCGGCCAGTTTCCCAATCTTTAGTTAAAGTCAGGCTCAACAACCCAAAGTATGCTGTCCTGCGCTCTGCCTCCTCCCCCAGTTCAAACGCAGACGCTGGGCTCACTCCATCCCCCCACCCTGCCCTGCCCCGCTGGCTGGAAGCTGGCACCTCCCAGCCCAGCCAGTCTAGCGGCCAGCCGGCTCTCACCCGAGAGTCCCAGACTCGGCAGGTCCCCGGTCTGCACTCTGCCCCAGCCCCCGGCTCTGCTGTCCAGCTTCTCCGTCAGTGAAGGGTGCCACCACCTAACACGTTCCCCGGCCAGAGCCGTGGCCCACCCCCCTCACTGCCCGTCCCTCAGACATCAGGTCTGCAGGGCTGGCTCTGCTTCAGTCCTGAGTCTGCCCAGGCTGCTGCAGCAGGGGCCTTTTTGAACTGGGAGACCTGCACACATAAGTGCCAACTGGTCACTTCTGGCTCAGACGTACAAGTTGTCAGAGGCGGTCATGCTCACCCTGACCAGAACAAGCCCAACCAGCTACAAAACCGTGGTTTGGAATCATCAGCTCAGGATACAAAGAAACCTAAAGTGACTAAGCGAAGGCCGAGGCCCCCGGCCGCTCATCCCCAGGGTGTGAATGAGGAGAAACGCCAGAGCCTGGGGGGCCGGCGGCAGGCCCGGACCACCTCTGGCTCTGCTCTTTGCTGGATGCCTGGAGTAGAGTGCCCAGAGCTGGGGGTAAGGAGGGAGGGCTGAAAGGAACTGCCCGGAGTGCATGGGGCTGGAGGAGGCAGCCTCTCTCAGGAGGTGGGGGCCCGAGGGCTGAGAGACACCCCCGCTGGTGGGCATGCTGGCGTTCCTGCTGCCAAGCCTGGAGGTTTGCAGGGCAGCCGTGGGCGCTGTCTGGGGCATCCCAGGGTGGGGCCTGCCCTCCACAGGCTGAGGAAGAGGCAGCAGGGCGGAAAGGCCTGGGTCAGAGAGTGGAAAGAACCCCCAGGGAGCTAAAAACAAGGCAGCTGGGCTGTGAAGTGCAGGCTGACCTCCAGCATCTTGCCCGCTCAGACCCCAGGCCCTGCGGAGGCAGGAGTCTGGACAGCAGCCTCCAAACACGGGCGTCCAGCCCAGCGGACGGCAGGCGAGGCAACCCAGCTGCCGCTCCAGGAACGGACAGGATAAGTGCCGTCTACCCCAGTCTCTGCGGTTCTCTCACAGTGTCTGGCACACAGCCAAACATCACAGACAAGGAGAAAGCAAGAAAAGGTGACCCGTGGTCAACAGAGGCAGAACCAGAGATGACCTGAACGGTACGAGTCAAAGACGGTAAAATAACTATGGCAGAAGTGAGGATCCAGGGAAAAGTGGACAACGAATGGGAAGAGATGGAAAATTTTAGCAGAAACATGGAAATTATAAAAAAGAACAAAATGGAAATGCTTGAAATGAAAAATAGAACATTGTACATGAATATTATTTAGATGGTGTTAACAGCCTACCAGACAGCAGAGGAACAGACCAGGGGACTTGGCGAGTGGTCGACAGAACATACCCACACAGAACAGAGAGAACCGTAGGGAGACAGAACAGAACATGTGCTGATCTGCCGGCCAGCGGCGGACGGTGCACCCTGTGTGTAACTGGAGTCCCGAGCAGAACCGAGAGCAGAGGGCAGTGAGGAAATACAGAAGGACGGCGCACAGCGGGCACAGTGGCTGCAGGCAGACTCTGAAGTCCTCCCTGGCTGCAGTAGCTTAGCCACACTCAGAAGCAGCTGGAAACACATCACTGTGACCCCTGCACCTCACCCGCAGCCCTCCCTCACCCGCAGCCCAGAACTTCCCAGCTGGGGGACAGGAGGGGTGGTGGGTGACCCATGACAGCCTTAGCCAGCTGTGGCTGACGCACCTTCCTTTTGCAAAGTTTACAAAAACATGTGACTGGGGCCGGCCCTGTGCCCAAGTGGTTAAGTTTGCGTGCTCTGCTTCAGCAGCCCAGGGTTTCACTGCTTCAGATTCTGGGTGCAACATGGCACTGCTCATCAGGCCACCCTGAGGTGGCGTCCCACATGCCACAACTAGGACCCACAACTAAAAAATATGCAACTATGTACCGGGGGCCTTTGGGGAGAAAAAGGAAAAAAATTTTAAAAATCTTAAGAAAAACATGTGACCTTGGCACACAGGAGCCTGGGGGACCTGAGTCCTCGCTCCCACATTCAAATCCTCGCTGGCAACTGGTCACCCTCCTCCGCTCCTCCCTGAAGAACCTCAGAAGTTTCCAGGGGAACCAGCCAGCCCTGCCCGGGACATCCGGGCCACCAGCACCCCAAGGGGGCCCCAGAGTGAGTGGGCAGCTGGAAAGAACCCACAGAGCCAAGGGAGGGCAAGTCTCCGGCCCATCAGGGTCAGCAGGTGGAGATGCCAAAGCTGGCAGCCCACCCACAGGCCTGCCCCGAGCCTCACTCCCGAGTACGGCATGGCCCATGTCCTCCGAGTGTCTGACAAATTTTTTTTTTTTTTGAGGAAGATTAGCCCTGAGCTAACTACTGCCAGTCCTCCTCTTTTTGCTGAGGAAGACTGGCCCTGAGCTAACATCCGTGCCCATCTTCCTCTACTTTATATGTGGGACGCCTGCCACAGCACGGCTTGACAAGTGGTGCCATGTCCGCACCCAGGATCCAAACTGGCGAACCGGGCTGCCGAGAAGCGGAATGTGTGAACTTAACCGTTGTGCCACCGGGCCGGCCCCCGCCTGACACTTCTGAAGGCTGGCACACAGACCCCACAGCTACTGCTGAGACCAAACAAATATTCTTAAAAGACAGAATGCCACAGAGACTCAAAGCTTTAGGTTTATTGCTTATAAAACACACACACTTTAAACCACGTTCCACGAGAAGAAAATACTTTCAAAATCTGAAGGAAGCAACTGGGGATGTTGCGAGCCAGCCCCTGCATTTCACCCGCAGCTTCCCGAGAGCCCAGGCACGGTGCAGCACGAGGGGAAGGGCACTCCAAGCGCAGTGCCTTTCCGCCTCCACCAGGCGCACAGAACCAAAAAGGAAACAGGTCCACTCGAGGACTGTGACGTGGAAGAGAATCAACAACACATTTGCTCTGTGCTGGGTAATTTTTAATACAGTGAGGTGGTCATTGCTGATTCTGAAGAACGGTCACATGCACAAGAAAGCAAACCTTTCTAAGGAAACAGGAAACGTGGCAGGGAAGGACAGTCTTACTTGTAAACCTGAGAAAAAGATCTCAAAGACATGGGCAGTCTCGGTGCCCAGTGCAGGGTCCCAGGGCACACACACCACACCATCAAACTTTTCAATGGCATGGCCCTGCCAACCCCACCGTCAGCTGCCCTCAAGATCAGGGGCATAAATTACACGCATCCAGATTTCTTTCATTCTAGACTTAAACTGAGTCTCAAAATCCTGTCTCAGCACCAGCCGAGGCGTGAGCACCCTCCAATCCAGCAGTACACGGACACACACCCGGCACACAGCAGCCTCTGCGCGTCGGCCCCACGAATGCAGGTCCAGCAGCCCAGCTGGTCAGGGGGCTCTGCAGCATGTGCCCGGGGCTGCCAGGGGGCCCCCGAGAGTCAGCTCCTCAGCAGGCAGTGCCCGAGATGCCTCAGTGTCTGAGCAGACGGCCAACTGCCTCCAGCGACACTTCTGTATAAACAGCCATAAATAAGACCCTCCGAAGGCTCCGAGTCTAACGGAGACACCGCTCGCACGGCAGGCCTGTGACGACAGCCGGACCCGCGGGGCGAGCGGGGCAGGGTGCAAGGGGCTCACTCACGAGTGCGAATGGCAGGGCCTGCTGGCCGGGGGCAGGCACCAATGCACAGAAGGAAGGTCCTCATTCACACGCTAAACAATGCAACACACCGACCAGGACCGTTTAGGTTACAGAAGTTTCTAATGTAGCAGCAGAGGATGTTGATAGAAAAAATATACTTTTAAGAAAATAGCTGAAAAAATCTAAAAAGATAAAAATATAAAAAGTTTAGAAAATATATCTTAAGACAAAATGTTGCCCAAAACATATAAAACTTAATTTTAAAAAAGTCACCTATCTAAAGTTAAACGGGGCTGGATGCAGCTGGTGGTGCGCGTCCTCCACGGAGCTGTCGCGGGACGCAGAGGGGACGAGGGCCCAGGGCTGGTGGGAGGTTGGCAGGGGGAGGATCAGCCTGTAGGAAAACTGCCCGACCCCCTAGAGGAGGAAGGTGGAGGGAGCAGGCCGCCTGGACACGGCGCCAGGACATCATCTCCGCCGCAGACAAGCAGGGCCGACCCGGCGGGCAGGGCAGGCACACTCCCAGCCCCAGTGCTCTGGGTCTTTTTGGGGCCTCCCGATGCACCTGCTCTGCGTCGTGGGCACGCGGCCGGCTCAGGTCTCCACCAGGATCTCTACCACATGGTCCAGCTCCCCCAGGTCCTTGCAACTGGAGCTGGGCGGTGGGGCAGCTGCGGAGGCCAAGGCCTCAAGCGCATCCCCGTGGCTGGACTTGGCGCTGCCCACCATGCCCGTGAGCACGGTGTCTAGGTTGTAGTAGGGGCTGTCCACGTCTGAAAACAGCTCCTCCACGGAACCGGGGCCTTTATTCTCCAGGGTCTCAAATATCTGATCCAGCGACTTCGGAAAGCCCCCTCTGCTTTCTCGAGGGCTGTCCACCTCCCAGACGCTGCTCTGCGGGCTCCTCGGGGCCTGTGCAGATGGGGCCGTGGAGAGTTCAGAAACCAGGTCCAGTGCGTGGCCGTCCCCTGAGCCAGGGCCAGGGGGTTCCACCTCCCGCGCCGAGCGACACAGGATCTCTGTGGAGACGAGGCGGTCAAGCGGCGCCTGCCCCGCAGTCTGAGGCGCCATCACCCGCCAAGTCCCATCTTGGGTCATCTCTTCTTGAATCTGCCGGACAGTGTTGGCTATGAGGACCGAGCGGCAGAGGTTGGGCTCGACCAGCATGTGGCACAGCTGAAGCTTGACCAGGGACATGTCCAGGAGCGACTGCCGCTGCAGGCTGTAGGAGGGCGCGGCCCGGAAGGCCGCCAGGGCTCCCTCCCCGTCTTCCTCGCTGTCCGCGCACTTCCTCTTCAACCCTCGTGCGAACATCGTGTCCTGCGGAAACCAAGGAAGATGTTGTTTAGCACATTTCAGGGCCACCAGCAGACACTGATTCAGTGTCCGACTGTCAGAGGTGACCCATGGCAGACGGGGACGCAGGAGAGGTGGACGGGGCGGGCGGCCCAGGACGGCCACATTCTGCATGTGTGTCTAATACAAGCACCGCCACCTGGACCTGTGAGGGTTGTTACGGACGACACATGTCTAAGCCACAGAACAACCATCTCCATTGGGAAGGGGACTGGACTAGAAGCGGAAGAAATCTGTCTTTAAAGAGCTCACCAGAAATTCTTCACCAAAATCCTAGGCTTCAGTGCCTGTGAGAGGAGACTGGCTGAAACGGATGACGGGACACCTCGGCCAGGGCCGCAGACAGGACAGCACGTGCCGGGGCGCCCCCATCACAGGCCCCTGACCACTGAAGGGACTCCTGCGTGGCGGTGGGCCGGTCCCGCCCCCGGCGCTCTCACAAAAACGGGCTCTTGCACACAGTGTTTGAGTGGCCCTCCTGGAAAGCTGGCCCAGGCCGAGGCTGGAGGAGGGGACACGGCTGCACCCCTCTAGCCGGGCACAGCCTGGCTGGCACAGCTCCTGACTCTGTCCTGTGTCCTAGGTGCAGGGCTCTGCTTGGCCCGGCCACTGGCCACCAGTCAGTCCTCTCGCTCCTCGGGGCACAGGCACGCACAACCAGGGCCTCGGGGCCACTGCACCCCCAACTCCAACTCCCTCCTCCTTCAAAGGATGCGCAAGGCCACGGGGCGGGGGGGCCTGCCCAGGGCTTGTGGCAACCCCAGCTCACCCAGGCGGTGTGGCTTGGGTGGGCTGGTACTGAGGCTGCAGGGGGATGCGGATTCCTGGGCCTCACCCCGGCCCACGGGGGCTCTGCAGGCAGCACCGGCTGGAGGCCACGTGCCCACTTATCTCTGCTCTTAGAAGCAAAACCACGAGGAAGCTGTTCTGAACTGAGTCTAAGTTGAGATCTTTGGGGAACTAAACAGCGGAGCAGAAGGGCCCAGGGCTCCGGCTGTCTGCCTGCACTGCCTCGCCGGGCACTGCAAGGATGCACAGCCCCTCACTCTGGACAACCAGCCCGCAGGTCTGCCAGCCACAGGCCTTCATTGCCGGCTACCCTTTCCAGAACAAACTTAGGCCATAATGCACTAAGCTCTCTTTTCTCAAGTTTATAAAGTAGCTAAACATTTCTATTTTAAGTAATCCGTTTGAGTTATTCGTAGAGAAGACTGGAATCCCTTAAACATGCCAATTTTGGGATTTTCTTTTTTTAAAATACGAGTCCTGTGCTCCCGTGACTGCTGCTGGCCTATTACCTCGGCGTGCCCGGGGGCTCGCTGAGAAGTGGGGGGCGTGCTGTCAGAGCTCAGGGCCCCAACGAGCAAGGACGGGACAGTTCTGCAGAGAGGAAGAACGGGCTGCCGTCCCCAGGGGCCCCTCTGGAGGCTCACCCCTGCCAGCCCTGCCCTTCAATAGACAGAAAAATGTCCCGCCCTCTGGACTGCCTTTCAATGCCGCAGATCTCTCCTCCTGTACAGGTAACAACTTAAAACTTAAGTCACTCCTGGGCATTTATCCCAGAGACATTAAAACCAATGTTCACACAAAAACACGTGTAAGAATGTTCACGGCAGCTCTCCTCACAACAGGCCCAAACCGGAAACCAGGCCCCCAGCATCCACGCTGCCCTCAGCAGGGAAGCGCCCCAGGGACGCCGTGGGCACGGATCTCGAGGGAATCATGCCAAGTGAGACAGCCCGTGGCAAAAGGTCTCGCACCGGATACTCCCATCTGTGACACCCTAACGTGACACAGAGCCGGGGCGGGGGTGCATGGCCATAAAACAGGGAGCTCAGCGAGATCTCTGGGGTGACGGAATCGCTCTGCATCTGGACTGCAGTGGGGGGTCCCCTAGGCTGTGCACGTGCTCTAACTGCACAGAACGACATGTGTGCATGCACACACACACGTGTGCATGCACCATCCAATCAGCTCTGCAGCCACACGGCAGCGAGGTTCCTGGTGTGGACGCTGTGTCTGTGCATCTCGCATAGACGCCAACACCAGGGAGGTGGGGGAAGCGTGTACCTCCAGCACAGTTTTTAGCAACTTCCTGTGGATGTGTAATTATTTCAAAATAAAAAATTTAAAAAACTAAGTGGCCACAGCTTACTCCCTCTACAGGACTAATTTCCCCAGAAGAGGAGACAGAGTAAGACAGGTCTTACTATCAACACAGCCCTGAGGCCACCGCCACTTCCTAACACCTGGCACATACCAGCTGACTAGCGACTATTTTTAAATGAATGAAAGTTTACCCCCAAAACACAGAAAAATTTCAATTACTGCTGCTAATAGAGGATTCGAGGATTTTTTTGTCTTGGCTGCAAATTTAACTTTTACAGAGTATTTTTTCTCCCCAGTCACTTGTTTAAAAGTCACTGGCTTAAAATTGCTAAGTACATTGGGAACAGAAGATTATGTCAAACTGCACAGGCAGCCTGTGTGGGAGAGAGAGTCTCAGGAGTCCCTCTGCGGAGTCACTCCACCTCTTTGACTTTGAGTGTCTCTTCAACCAAATATAAAATTCCAACTCTGCTTAACGACTGGCTTAATTTAGGGCCCAAACCAAACTCCCCTGAGTAACATAATTAAGCCCTAGTTCCCAGCACAAGAACTCTGAGCCACCTTCCCCAGGGCCCCACACAGTGCAGTCTACACAGGGAGGGTCTACGCAGCCCGTGTCTACAGGAGGCCAGCAGCGCCACGAGGGGCTGGGGGACAGGCCAGAGACCCAGTTTCTGCTCCAATGACGCAAGAAGCCACACTGAGCACTCAACTCCCCCCTCGAGGGGTCCCTGGCAAGCCCAGGGCAGGAGTTCATGAGTGGTCAACCCACAGGACAGCCTCGAGCCAGAGGCTGAATTCAGTGCCAGCCACAGCCCAGGGCGGTCCGCAGCCCTGGGGCAGCACTAGGAACACATCGCTGCCGGGAAAAGCCAGCCCAGAGAGCGAGCGCCCCATTCATATTCGCTCTGAGACTGAACACACACAGGGATGACGGCTGCATCCATCCAGGACGCCAACCTTGCATCTGCAGCCACCACCCAGGCAGCCAAGCGGTCACCGCCGGGACCGGGGGGCAGCAGCCTGCTATCTGCACTCAGACCTGCAGGATGTCAGACCTCAGTCTCCAGGACAGTCCAGGAGTGAACAGCCACCCGTGCATCGCCCCAAACCTCCGGGCCTGGTCAGCGACTGCCGGCTTCAATGATTTCGCCCCCAGTGACTTAGGATGGACCAGAGAGAGCCCAATGCACTCCCAGCAATCGCGGACACCCCGCCTCCCCAGGACCCCATCAGGTGCCCCCAAGCCCCCTCTGTCCTATAAAGAAGGTTTCTGTATGTAGGAAACATTTTAACACGTCATGTAATATGTATTACATGTGTACATTATAGACACGTCCACAGATGTACTATGTACACACATAGTAACAACCCACACGTGTGCGTGTAACAGCACAGTAAAGGATCCTGGAGGCGGCAGCAGCTGTGAACAATGAGCCTTTGCCCTTCTCCCCAGCTTCCCTCCATTTGTTTCTGCAGCTCACTGCAGAGAATTGGGAAAAGTATCAAAAAGCACAAAACCCCCTCAGCCCCAACCACTCAGGGTCATCACCCAGGGTCATTCTTCCAGTGTTTCCCCTGAGCATTTTCTTCTCTGTGAATTTGGGAGATCACTGCAAGTTCAGCTTTTCTTTTCTTCTTTTTTTAAATTTTATTTAACTTTTTTGAGGAAGATTAGCACTGAGCTATCATCTGCCACTAATCCTCCTCCTTTTGCTGAGGAAGACTGGCCCTGAGCTAACATCCGTGCCCATCTTCCTCTACTTCATATGTGGGATGCCTGCCACAGCATGGCCTGACAAGCAGTGCGTAGGTGCATGCCCAGGATGCAAACTGGCAAACCCCAGGCCACTGAAGGGGAATGTGCAAGCTTAACCGCTGCGCCACTGGGCTGGCCCTCAGCTTCTCTTGCTTATCACATTTTCCACGTCACATAAAAGTTTCTCACCACTTCTGACAGCTGCGCACTAGTCCCAACGTGTAAACACAGAACATGGTACTGAGCTGATGTCCACAGCGTTTACCCTGTGTCCCGTCTTCCCAGGTACAGGATGCGGAGTCTAACTCTGGGTACATGACGCGCATTGTCGAGCTGCCTTCTAGGAAGGCGGGACCAACGCAGCCTCCACCAGTGCCGTCCGCGTTGGTTCTTTCCCTTTGCTGGTAAGCTCTTCCTCCCGTTCCCCAGGAACCAGCACCTGCTACAGCCTTCCCCACCCCACCGCTCCTGCCCGGCCTCCACCATTAGCCTTTTTCATTACCCCAGGTGGAAACATTACTTTAAGATTTAAAATAAGTACGTTGAATGGGTACCCTGCGGGGTACTGGACAAGGGAATACTACTCAGCAACACAAACCATGACCATGTGTCAAGAGGGATGCCAAACACCAGGCTGAGTCCAAGAGCAAGAACGACGATTTGACTGATGGAACTTCCAGAACAGGCAGAGCTAACCTGAGCTATAAAAGAACAGAATGGTTGCCAAGGGGGAATAAGGATCAGAGACTCTCCAGGACGACGAAACACACATCTAGATGCGCACATGGGTGGCACAAGGGTACGCACGCATCTGTCAGAACTCACGGAACCGCACTGCTAACACCTGTGCAGGTCATTGGATCAAATTACACCTTGAACAGAAACAAAAATACAGAAACAAACAAGCTGATGGCACGGCTTCCATATGAAATCTAAAACTGCTTTAGATGCGCCTTCCGTGCACCTCACTGAGCGCTCCGATCACCCTCGGCGTGCCAGGACAAACACACGGTCAGTCATCCTAACTTACGCTTTCCAGTGGGCCAAAGCCTAAGTAACCGTTCATTTTTGTTATAGTCAATACAAGAAAATATGGGCAGACTTATTACCACAAAAAGGGCAGTTCGTCCGTCACTCGGGCCGACGTGCTGTCACCCAGGGCCTGTGTTCGGGTTAGGGGTCGGGCTGAGCCCAGGAGGAGGTGGCCTTCGAGCATCGCCCCCCTCAGACGTTTGTGTGTGAGACAAAGTTAGCACGGAGTCTGGCTCTGAAGGGACCCTCAGAGATGACCCTGTCTGAAGGGCAGAGGCTGGGAATGGCTCCCTGTGGGCCGTGTGACAGTGGCCTGAAGGTGCCTGACCCTCTAACACTGGGTGACACAAGGCCCCACACTTCCGAGTCTGTCCTAACTGCAGAACCCGACTCACCAGTAAGTTCTGAACAAAAACCTGTCAGGTATGACCCCTCTGTGATCTCCACAGTTGGCCAGAGGGTCTTGCCGAGTATCCAGCTAAATACCTCAACCCCACTGACTCCTAGGGTTAACCGTGTTCCGCTCGGAGACCCTCCACTGCCAACAGGGACAGCCGGGCATCAGGGTTTAGCCCTCAGTCAATGCACAGCACTGCCCTGAGGCCTTCTCCAGACCAAGCGCTGACCAGACAGAGGAAAACAAAGAGGGACAGACGGACTGAGAGATTCCACATGGCGGGTGGGGCCAGGGAGGGTGCTGTGCCCGCCCACCCAGAGCACCCCAAGGCAAAGGGGACCACAGCCTGGACCCCGCACGTGGCATGGCCAGCTGGCCTTTCCTGGAGCAGGAGGTAGGGCTGGGGCAGACTCGGCTCTGACCTGACCGTCACCCTGAACTCCAGCCACTGCCAAGCACTCTCGTGAGTCTTGGGTTTTTGAGGCAAATCAACACGACACTCTCAGTTTCTGTCACATGATCTGCTCTGAAATCCTTCGTCAGAGAAGAACAGCAGGAGATGCAGTAAGCGTGGTGATGTCTTGAGAAGCGCTGCGCCTGAGCTGGGGTGGGGCTCAGCACCCCACGGCCGCCTGAGTGTTCACGGCCATTACTAACCAGCTCATCCCAGGCGCCTTCGTGACCTGGAAGGAAACACACAAACCTTCTTTGCCTGGAAACACGGCTACTAACAAGCTGAGGGCAGCTTCCCAGCCCTCCCCGGAGATAAAACCTGCTGCTCTTTCTGTAAACAGGCCATTTTTTTTCTTGGCTCCTTTAAAAAGAAGGGCTGACTCAGTCCTGCTGTCCTCGCAGCAGCACACAGCCCAGCAGAAGAGGAGAGCAGCCGGGACGCCCTCCACTGGGCCCACAGCATCGCCCAGCAAACTGCTACCTGGTAGACTCTTTCCCGGTCATCCTATTTTGGGGACAATAAGCTTTTGTAAATGAGAGTTAAGCTTGCCTCTGACTTCTGGAAAGTGTTTCTGGTACTTTTCCTAGTCTCAGCACCGCCGCCTCCCCGTCTGACTGTGCGGTAGGGCAGGGCCAGCACAAGGAGCCCAGTGAAGACACTTCACTTGTGTCTGGGTCTGGGAACTCTCCTCTTCCCACATCCTCCTCCCGTCGTCCCTGACGTCAGTCTCCGTGGATGAGGCAGCTTAGGCCGGACTGCAGGCGCAGGCAGAGCGCCAGCTTCAGACCACCCAAGGCCGGCATCGTTCACTCCCTGACATTTCCTGACCGGCTGAAAGAGAAGTTGGGTCGACTACAGTATGGGGAAGGGAAACCATTGCAAAATAGCCTTAAGATTGCTTTTCAAAGCAATTAAAACCAAGAGACAAGGGAAAAGAACTCAACTGAACACTCACAGGCAGGCAGCCCACCACAGGGAGGCCACCCCGCCCTCCAGGGTTCCAGAGAAGGGTGCCCCAGGCTAGGCCATTTTGGAAGGCATTACATTACCAACCCAGTTTTGCTAAAAGGACCTAAAATAAATTCAAGTGTGCCATTGCCAACATCCACCATCCACTCCTCCTTCTACAAGGAAGGCAGACGAGGAAGGAAAGCTAGAAAGAGCCGCGACAGATCACGATGGACGGGTGGATGAAAGGAAGGATGGACGGATAAGTGAGAGAGGAGGGCAGCCACGGGTCACTCTAGGCTAGGCTGTAAATTCCAGTCGGCCAGACAAGAGGCTCCATCAGGGTCCCCACAGGTCTTCATGGGGGGGAGGGGGGTTCGTGGGGGCCAGGAGGGGGTCACCGCTAAAAGTGCAGGAGGAGCCCACACAGACCTTTTCCAAGCCAAATGCAGGAAGACGGTGTGGGGGCTTCCCGGCGGAGACCAATAAGCCCAACTTAAGTGTTTCTCCTCTTAAAAAGAGCCCCCAATTTCATTAAAGCCAAGGAAGGGTTACTTTCTGATTAAAATGGTGCAGGACAGCACGAGAGGCAATCCCCAAGTCGGGGATGGCTCGTCGTGCGGGCTGGGGCCGCCGGTCCTCCGGGTCGCGCCCCCTCTGCCTCCCCCCAGCCGGCCTTCCCCAGCTCCCCCCACCCCGACCATCCCCCGCCCCCGGCCGAGGGCCTCCCACGCTCGGCAGCGCGTCCTCCCCGGGCCCGCCGAGGCGGAGGAGCCCGGCCAGCGGGGACGGGGACGCGGCCCGGGGGCAGCCCCTCCGCCGCACAAGGCCCGCCGCCCGCCACCAGGGCCGGGACGCTCACCTGGC
This sequence comes from Equus przewalskii, assembly GCF_037783145.1. Classification (NCBI taxonomy): domain Eukaryota; kingdom Metazoa; phylum Chordata; class Mammalia; order Perissodactyla; family Equidae; genus Equus; species Equus przewalskii. Next base: position 45,782,955 of record NC_091855.1, read on the forward strand.
CGCCGCCGCCCAGGCCGGACGCTCACCTGGCCGCCCGCGCCCGCGCCCGCCGCCGAGGGAGGGGCCGGTCGAGGGGGCGGGGCCTGCAGGGGGCGGGGCGGGGGCGGGGCCGTTCCACGCCCACAAAGAGTCGCCATGGCGCCGGCCGCCCCGCCCGCTGATTGGCCGAGCTCGGGGGCGGGGCCTCCGGTTCAAACCACGGGCGGGGCCTGGCGCACGAGTTCCCGCGCGGCCGCGTTGGCCGTTGGGGCCTGCGCCCTCGGCTGCCCCGCCCCCGCCGGCTCCCAGGTCTCCGCGCGCCGCTCTAGGGCGCCTGCGCAGGGCCTCCCGCGGGGCGGAGCGGCCGGGTGTGGGCGGGAAAGGACCGGGAGGATGGAGGAGGGGGCGGGAGTTAGGGGAGGAGCTCTGGGGACGGGGAGGAGGAGCGGGAAGTGAAATGATGAAAGTCGAAAGCAGGGGAAAGTTTCCATAGGAAAAGTTTCTTAGTGGAAAAGGTCATAAATAGGATACAAAATCCTGAATCCATTCAATCAAGTACCATTTCTTGAGTGCAGGCCAGGGCTGCAGAGATAACCAAGAAAAAGTGCTGACACTCTCCTGTCCTGTGATGGGGGTCTGAAGAAATACACAGATGCATACGCACCAGCCATGCTGGTAAGTGCTGTCAGAAAAAGCCAAAGTGGGGCGAGGACCTTGTTCATATGGGCCTCTGGGATAAGGGGGCCTGAGAAGACACCTGTCAATGCAAATAATCCGTAATCAACCTACAGATCAAAATTGGAGTGAGTTTATCATATGAGCCAGATCTGAGGACTATAGCCAGGGCTCCACCTTCCCCAAGGAAGGAAGCACTTGGAAGAAGCGGGGTGTACAGGATGGTTATATGTGGTCTTGGAGCAAGGAACATACATCAGATAAGACAGGAATATCACTCTTACTACAGTCACAAGATGCTTTCCTAGTACAGCAGGTCAGTGGTCACCAGATGAGCACAGAAGGTCTGTCACGAATCCTTAGTTTCTGGGAAGAAGTGCTTATCTATAAAGAAATGCTGATATGGGGGGATATCTTTAAGGGCATCCTTCTCAGCTTTGGGATGTTGTAAATGTTTAAAGCAGATGAACAATGCATGCTCGACAGGCCACGGCAGGCCTTTCTGGAAAAACAAGGTCAGGCCAAGTTAGTTTTAAACCAAATGGCTTCCTCATACCTCCAATATTTGTTATTGCTTTTCATTTATTCATCACACCAGAAGGAAGGGAGGAAGAAATTCCAGGCAGAGGGACGGGCTGGGACAAGTCCTTGAGGTGGCAGAGCCTGGTGGAGTGAGAAGGAATCTGTGATCCCCGCAAGTTTAAGTGGGGGTGGCGGTGGGGGACTTGGGCTTCCTCTGAGGGGGAGACCACTGGAGGGCTGCGCAAAGAAGAGCAGTTCCTGAATTGGGCTTGAGAAGAATCACTGTCGAGAGTAGATTCGGGGGGAGGGTGGACGTAAAAAGTCCAGGTAGATTACTGCAGTTCTCCAGGTAAAAGACAATGGTCTGTTATCCATGTGGGTACACACAAATTTAAAATGTATGCATGTCAAGCAAAGTGGAAAGACTAGGGAAAAATTTTGTCCCTAGACACATGCCACACAAAAGATTAAATTCTATAGCATAACCAGAGGTGCTCACGACTAGAGTCCACAACTAGGTACTGGGGGGCTTTGGGGAGAAGAAGAAAGAAAGAAAGAAAAAAAAAGATTGGCAACAGATGTTAGTTCAGGTACCAATCTTTAAAAAGAAGAAAGATTAAATTCCTTAAGTCACAGATATATCCTGAAAATGAAAACGAGATCAACAAAAAGTGGGCAAAGGATATTAACACACCGTTGAGCAAAGGAAATAGAATGTTCTTAAACTGCTGAAAAGGCACCCAGCCTCAGAATAAGAGCAATGCAAAGTAAAGCCACACTAGATGCCATTTTACGCTGTCAGATTGGCTAGGATCAAAAATACTCTCTGGAGTAAGGTAGCATCTTCCAGAGCGTCCTCTTTTTTCACCCCAAATGTCCAGCCGCCTCTGACTCAGCAGTGCTGCTGCCAGGATGTGCGTCCATGTTCGCAGAGGGACTCGTGCGAGAATGCCGGTGGAGGATTACCTGTCATAGCCCCACGCTGGAAACACCCCAAAGGCCCCCAACGGGAGGATGGCCACGCCAGGCAGGCACCCTGCCTCCCGCAAGAATAGGCTAGCCCTGGCTGCCCGCCACAATCACATGGCTCTCAAACACAACTGCAGGGAAAGAAGCCAGGCTCGAGTGTGCGCGCCGATTCCAAGGATGGAAAGTTCAGATCGGGCGGAGCTGTGCTGGGGAAGGGGAAGGCGTCTGGCCAGTAGGCACAGGGAATCTTCTGGGGCCCCCGTGAGTGGAGCTGTTCAATCCGTGTTCAGTGGGCTCCCTTTGGGAGCATTCTATATTTCTACTTCAGTAACTAAGCTAATAAAACTTCTAAGGCCAGGTCCACAGAAGCTGGCCCCAGGGGCTGTCTCCCGTGCTCCCCTGGCTGCGGGGCCCAGGCCAGGCAGGGTGCCTCACCGGCTGTCTTGTATCTTTGGAATTACCGTGCATGTGTATTACCTTGTCAAAGAATTAAATCTTTTCTTTAGTAAAGAAAAATATGCATTCAGGTCTTGCGCCTCACAGCTCAGCCCCTTCACCCAGGAGTAGCTGAGTGTGCCTGTGTCCCCACCTGCCTCTGCGCTCCCCTCTGCTCGTGGGCCCGGCTTGGGACCAACAACGGGGCTCCCGGCTCACATGCTGGGGGGTTCATCTCTGCCCCCGATCTGCTAGTGGGGTGGCATAGGCAGTGGCAACCTCAGGCCTCAGCATGGTGGCCCTGCCCCGGAGAGAGAGCCCATCTGCCCGTGTGGACCCTCTGGGGCCCCCAGCCCAGAGACCCCACCACCCTTCCTGGGCCTCCCCAGACCCACCTCCTCTCTGCCGTTCTGGGGGGCCGTGGACAGGGGACGGATTTGCTGCCAAGTAAAAGAGGCCGGAAGAGTTTCCTCACCAATCTCGGTTCCTTACCCAGGCCTTTGGATGTGGTCGGTTGAGAATAACGCTTTGACGTGTCCACTTTATTTAAGCATCTAGAACATTGTAACAGAAACGTGTGACTTGTTTTGGTGACCTTTACCGTCCTTAGGTGCCCAGAATCCTGGAAGATTGCTCATTTGTACTCTGTACTGTTACAAAAAATAGGAAAAAATGAACAACGTTAAGAAACACTTTCCTTTGTGTCATTTGGTATTTATCGAGAGCCACGTCACTAGCAGAGTTGTGCCATTTAAATTGTGGAAATGGGGCCCATCACGCATAAGGCTGGATCTGCTCCAGTAACAGAAATCCACCCAACTCATGGGGCCAGGAAGGGAAGGCGGGGAAGGGTCTGCAGGGGGCCACGGAGCCCGGGTGGACAGGACGTATTCTGTCCTCCGGCCTCTCCACTCCTCCCAGCCCCTCCCTGGGGCCATGGGGTGGCTCCAGGTCTCAGCCCCCACTACTTCTCCACAGGGTCTTTGTCCATGGACCTCACTGCTCGCTCCGTGTGCAGACCCCTGCCCTCGATCTCCCCATTTCCTGGGGCTCCTGCCCAGGTGAACAGCCCAGACCCTCTCAGCGCCCCCAGGAGCAGCTTGCGGGGGCCAGACATCCAGCTTTGGTGCTGCCAGCCCCTCCTGGTGGGAGGACCCTCCCCTCTGGGTGGGTTCAGGCCTCGGGGGCAGGCAGGTCATGTGCTGGTGCCCCAAAATGCCCATGACAGCCCTCCTTCCAGTAACCCGGGCTGCACACGGGTCACACGGTGCCTGAACCCACAGACGCCACCAGACCTGGGTGGGCCACGAAGGTGGCGGACCTAGGAGAGTTTGGATTCGATTTTGTTCAAGGAGCCCCGGGTCCCTCACGCGGAGCACAGGTAACTGCTGGCTGGTATCCCCACATGTGCCCCTCAGGATCCGCCTCCCAGAGGCCTGGAGCCCACCTGCCACCTTCCTCGGGGCACCCGGACCCCGCACCTCCCGCCCGCTCAGCCCCGCTCCACAGCGCCCCCACTCTGCTCTCCCTCGTCACGGGGTCACCCCTGATCTGCAAGCCAACACCCCAAACCCTCCCTCCCTCCCGTGGTCACACATTCCTCTCTGGTGCCCTCTTTCCTCTGCTCCCCTGATCGCAAACTTCTCCTCCCGCCTCGCTCACCCTCCTGGGGTCACTCCAATGCTGCTGACCCCCTTCCTGTCCTCCGGAGGCCACCAAGGGCCTGGGGCTCACACACCCGAGGGCCAGTGCCACCCCTCAGCCCTGCAGTGCTGTGGGGTGCCTTGGGGTCGCCCTTCCCACCTTCTCTCAGCTGCCGGGCCCCCTCCTCTCGGGGCCCCCTTGCTGGTTCCTCCTCTCCTCCCTGCTCCAGACGTTGGGATGTCCCAGGGCCCAGTCCTCAAACCGCTTACTTCTCTGTCTACACCCACTCCCTGGGTGACCTCACCCAGACCCACAGATTAGGCACTGTCTACTCCACACCAAAGAATTCATGCTGCTCCAACTGTAAGATCTGCCATTGTTTCATGCACCACTGTGGTAGGCAGGATTCTAAAAACGGCCCCCAAGACTCCTGCACGAACCCTGGAACCCAGGACGATGACAAGGTGTCACTCCGTGGCTGTGTTGTATTATACAGCAGGTTGACTGAATAAGGGCCTGACCTGGTCACGCGACCCCTGAGAGAGAGGAGTTTTCTCCGGCTGGTGGCAGAGGGAAGTCACAGAGTTCCACGCAGGAGAAGGATTCGAGGCACCACTGCTGGTTTTTGAGGATGGAGGGGCCACGTGAGAAGGAACGGGAGAGCAGAGAGCAGCCGCAGCCGACGGCCACAAGGAAACAGGGACCTCAGCACCACGACGGCAGGAGGCAAGTCTGCCACCAACAGGAGTGTGTTCAGAAAGGACCCCGGGCCCAGATGAGAAGGCCGCCGGCTGTGTCCTTGATCTGGCTGTGTCAGATGTCTGACCTACAGACTTCGAGCTAAAAAATGAGTATAGTTTTGAACCACTACTTTTGTGGTGATAGAAAACTAATCCAACCACAAGGAAAGAAAACGCTGCCTCTTAGCCGGTGACCAGTCCTCTCTGGTAAGATACATCCTGTCTTATCTGATTTAGAATGGCGTGTGTTCTCACTCATGCATATTCACCAATGTCACCCAAATTCACCCCTCCCGTCTTGCCCTGAGCTCCAGACATGTGCACCCACCTCCTCCTTTGTTCTCATCTCCGTGTCCCGTGGATATCATGAAGCTTAACACATCTGAAACAGAACGCCTACCCCCACTCAAAGTTTCCCGTCTCAGTCACTGGCTCTATCAGTCACTTGACACTCACCCAAAGCCCTTGGAGTCCTCCTGACCGAAGAGGCCAAGGAGTGGGAAGGGCAGGATGCAGCACACAAAGGCCCTCCCCTGTGTGTGGGCTTCCTGCTTAGATGGCTTCGCCTGCGGAGTCTCAGAGTGGCTGCAGCAGCTCCAGACCTCGCACCCAGTCTTACAGCAGGTCCAGGGAAAGAGAGCCTTTCCTCCAGAAGGCAAGCTGAAGTCCTGGCCCACTTCTCATTGGCCAGAATTGGACATGTGCCCTTCTGATGGCATTTGGCTTGGAGCAGCAGTTCTGGAGGTGTGGGCCTGCAGCGGCATCTCCTGGGAACTCGTTACAGATGCAAATTCTCTCAGACTCAGAAACTCTGGGGTTGAGTCCCACCCATCTGTGTTTTAACAGACCCACCAGGTGATTCTGATGCAGGCTGAAGTTTGAGAGGCAATCAGAGCCCACACTGGACCTGAACCCAAGGGCGGAGGGGCGGGCAGGACGGGTGGGCTGGTCATCTCCAGGCGGGGTAGGAAGAATCGTGATGGGGGCAGGTAATGTCTTCTGAGCCGCGAAAATGACAGGCACCAGAGCTCACCTTCCTGCAGACAGCCCCGGGGGAGGTGCTGGGAGGTCGCCTGGTGGGGCCCAGGGCAGAGCCGGCAGGGAACCTCAGCTGCCCTCCCGCCCTGCCTCCCGGCTGCCTGAAATGACACGGGGCCCATCTGGGCCTCTATGTGTCAGCGGGGGCTGCGCACCCCCAGAGCTGCAGAGTGGGGGGCGTGGGGGCCGGGGGTGGAGGTCTCGCAGCCACCCTCCTTGAGCCATAGTGGCCCCACACTGTCCCTCAGGGCCTTGGGGCCGGAGTCTGGACGGAGCGGGTGTGAGGTGCCCGAGTTATTGAAACAGCCTTATTGAGACGTAATCACAGAACATACAACTCACCCTTTTAAGGAGCACAAGGCATCGTTTTTAGTAGATTCACAGAGGCGTGCAGCCATTGCCAGCGTCAATGGTAGAACCTGTCACGTCAGAGAGAACACAGGACCCTCAAGCTATGACCCCCACTGCCCCGTCCCCTCGGCCCTAGGCGACCACCCGTCTGCCTCCTGTGCCCGTAGACTTCCCTGCTCTGGGCATCTCACGGAAGTGGAATCATGCACTGTGTGGCGTCTTGTGACTGGCTTCTTTCACTTGGCATGGTGTCTTCAAGGTCCGTCCACGTTACCGCGTGGGTGGGCACCTCACTCCTTTCTAAGGCTGAGTAACAAGCGACGTTCTGTTGCAAGAGAGACAAGCTTGTGTTTACCCACTCATCTCTTGGTGGACATTTGGGTTGTTTCCACTTTTTGGCCGTTACGAATAATACCGCTGTGAACACTTTGTACAAAGTTGCATGTGGACATATGTTTTCGGTTCTCTTGGGTATATACCTGGGAGTTGCTGGGCGCACAGTAACCCCGTGTTTAACGGTTTGAGGAGCTGCCAGACTGGTTCCCAGAGTGTCCGCACCATCTTGCATTGCCGCCAACAGAGTGTGAGGCTCCAGTTTCCCCACACCCTCGCCAACACTTATCCGAATCCGTGATTCTGGCCATCCTGGTGTGCATGGACGCTGGCCGTGTCCTGAAGGGGGTGTGCACGGGGAGCCTGCTCTGGGGCGGCTGGTGGCAGGTGTGGGGCTGTGCACTGGGCACCTCCGAGGACGGCCTCCCTGCTGCCACCGCCGCAGCCCGGAACCGGTCACAGTCCTGGCCCTGCCGGGGGCCTCGTCTCCACCCCACTGGTCTCCAGCCCTCCTGTCCCTGGAGTGGGCGCCCTGCTGGCCTCTGGGTTCACCCCCTCCGCGCCCCCTCCAGGCACCCACCCCCGATGCCTACCCCCACCCCTGCGGTTTCTCCAGATTCGCACCGAGGCCGTCACTGTCATTGATGGAGTAGCTGTCATTTGTCACCAGGCACAGGGCCACTCTCGGTTCCTCTTCTTCTCAGATCTGGCTTTGGGCCCAGGGGGCTCAGGGGACCTGCCAGCCCCGGAGAAGTGCCTGGCCCCACAGCCCCCTCTGGGTGGCCCCACGCAGTTTCCTCCCTAGGAGCCACTCGGGGGTGCTGCGCTCAGCGGTGCCACCTCCGCCTCCCTTTGGGTCCAGCGGCTCCCATCTCAGTGCCGTCCCCTGGGGGCTGCAGCCGGTGCCCCCAGAGGCCGTCACTGGGCCACACGGGCCTGTGTCATAAAGGAACCCGGGATGCTCCAGGCCCCAGGAAAGACCACAGAAACTAAGCCGGTGTCTGACTTGCTGTGGAGCACCCTGTGTGTCAGGCAGAGCGCGGGCAGGACGGACATGATCTCAGTGAATGTCCCCAACAGCCCTGAGGGCAGGTACTGTGGCCATTCCCACATTATAGGGCTCTGAGGGGTAAATAACCTTCCAAAGTGAGCTGTCCTCTCAAGTCCAGGATTTCAGATGGCCTTGGAGTGACATCCAGGCAGCCAGGATTGTTTCCTCCCCAACACGTCACTCCCCCAGGGTCAGGAGGCTCCGGGGAGGGGAGCCCTACTGGGACTGTGCCCCTTCTAGACAAGCTCCAGACTATGGGACCCCAGAATCTCCAGCCAAACCACCGGAGCCCACCCCCCCGGCCTACATGGCTCTCCTTGAGCCTGTCCCCCCGAAGTGCCCCCCAGGGTTCACGCCTGTGGCTGCAGCCACTCGAAGTGCCAGGTGGAGTGGGGGTGACAAAGGGGGCCTGATTCTGTCCCTGACATGCAGGTGTGTCTGCCAGGGCAGGAGGCCGGAGCGTGTCTGGCTGAACAGTCCGTTAGTTTGGTTGATAACTCTTCAAACATGTGGATATCCATGAGTGCTGAGATGTCCGGGGAGCCTGGGTGGCTCTCCTGGCTGGCACGGTGCTCTCCAGAAGCACAGCGTGGGGACCATGTGGCTACCAGTCCCTCATATTGTGACTCAAAGAACAACAAGGGGCCCATTCAGGCACAGGCCACGTCTAGGGGCTGGGAAGACAGCAGTGAACAAATAGCAGGGTGCCCCCTCTCCTGGAGCCCCAGTCTGGGGACGCACATGTGGAAAGGGGCTGGAGTGTAGGGTGGTGGGCTCCCAGTGGTGAGCTGCTGCATGGGTCTCTCTGGACTTCCTCTTCAGTTCCCACCTCCTTGCACGGCCTCGTGAGTACAGGGTGCATCTCACTGTGCCTGCCTCTGTCCCTCCGTCGGGGCGCTGAAGGGAGCACCTCGTAGAGGGGATGGATAGAAGGGAGGGAGGAGAAGAGTGAGGGAGAGAATGAATGAGCTAGGGAGTGAGTGAATGAGTGAGTCAGTGAATGAGTGAATGAATGAGTGAGTGAATGAATGAGTGAGTGAATGAATGAGTGAGTGAGTGATGAATGAGTGAGTGAGGGAGTGAATGAGGGAGGGAGGGAGGGAGTGAACTAGTGAAGGAATGAGACAGTGAGTGAAGGCCACGCACAGGCTGCGTGGTCGGCTCTGGGCCCTGGGTCACCCCACCAGTAACCCGAGAACTTCCCGTGAGCAACGTGAGTCAAATGAAAAATGGACTCGCCTGTGCTCAGTGACTGATATCCAGTCAGGACTGACCGTCACCGGTCAGGGAGGGGAGCATGACCAGGAAGGCCGGACTCATGCAGGCAGGGCCTCTGGCTGAGGGGGGCCCTGGCTCCTGGGCTGACCCTTGCCCACCACTTCCCCAGCTCCCCTTTCCCTCAGCCTGCTGTCCCCTAGGGGCTCAGCCTCGCCCCCCGAGTACCTCCTCGAGACCCAGCACAGAGCCAGGCCCCTCTGTGTGGGGGCCTAGCATCCCTCCACTGCTCTGTGGACATGCATTGGTGGGTCCTAAGTGCAGACAGCCTCATCACCCTGGTCACCGTGAGGCAGGCTCTGAGCTGCCCGAGGAGAGAGGGCAGAAGGTGGTGCCCCGCGGCACAGCATATGGGGTCCAGACCCCCGCAGACCCAGCAGTGCCAGCGCCGGGCATCCAGACGGCCCCTGGAGCCCAGCATGGGGCTTTGAGACAGAAGCAGAGACACAGAGACAGGCGGTAGAGGAGGCCGTGTGAAGACGAGGCAGAGAGGGCAGTGGTGCGGCCACAAGCCCACGAAGGCCCAGGATGCTGCCGGTGCACCGGGGCGGAGGGAGGCCTGGAGCCACTCTTCCTCAGAGCCCCGGGGACTGCCCCCGCCCCCACCGTGCTCTGCAACTTCCAGCCCCAGAACCGAGAGAGGATCATCTTTGTTTTAAGCCATGTGGTGTGAGGTGATTAGTTCCAACAGCCCCGGAAGCCAGCACAGCAGATACCGTGGAAGCCTCGAGTGCCCGATGGCTGTCTTTGCCCTCCCCCCAGCCCTGAGTATTCCAGACTGTTCCCAGAATCCGCAGCCCATCCCTGCCCGCCCCTCTCATGGGCCTGGGCCTCCAAGAGAGCCCCAGAGGGAAGCATTTACCTGGAAAGGGAAAATGACATTATTCCATTTAAAAAGGAAGTTAGGACTGACGTGTATTTTTGCCTTTTTATTTCTAAACTTATTTTCTCAATGTCTCTCACAGTGAAGAAGGACAGTCGACAGCAGCCGTACAGAAATGAGAACGTAATTCAGCACTACGGCCCAGCAGAGCTTCCACGGCAAAGGGACGCTGCACTGTGCGTCGCGGGTGCCAGGCCCTCCACGCCCCAGGGGGCCTGCTGAGCTCGCTGGTTCGCTGGTTCACAGTGCTGTGCTGGGGGTAGGGGTGAAGTGCTTGAGGCAGAGGTAGTGGGCCAGCACCTGACGCTGACTCGGTGAGGTAGGTGTCGTTGGCCTTGCTACAGACGGGGAAACTGAGGCAGCGACACGACCTGGCCTAGATGAGGCTTGTCAGGGGCAGAGCCAGGATCTGACTCTGAGCTGTGTGGTTTGCAGGGCACCCACTTTCTCTCAGCCACACGGCAGACCCAGTTCCGGGCTCCATCCGGGCCCCATGCGCACCTTAGTGAGGGGCTGGAGGCGGAGGGGCCGTCACCTGCCTGCTCCCAGTTCGCTCTGTCCCGAGCCCTCGGCTGGCCTCTCCCCTGACAACGAAGCCAGAAGACGTTGATGTGAAGGACTTCCAACCATCCTCTGAGCCTCGTCAGCAGGTGTGCCGCCTTCCTGGGGAGCCCAGCAACGTTTCTAGCTGACAGGTGCTCCTGACATGAGCTCCTGGGGTTCCATGCTGAGGACACGTGGGCTGCCCTGCTGGGAGCCAGAGCAGCTGGCAGACTTCCCGGCAGCTGCCGCAAGGGGTCCGAAGCAGCCTACAGCGTCAGACCTGCTCAGCACAGAGCCAGCCCTAGCCGAGGGCCCTCGGGGCTGGGCTCCTGCCCCCGCCTGCGTCCTGGCTGTCCCACAGTGGCTGGGCACTGTGCAAAGATGCACAGTTTGCACACATGTGCTGAGGCAGAAGCACGAAGGCCCCACAATGTACTGTCACCATCATCCAATCAACGCTGGCAGAAAAGCACAGAAAATAAAGTCATCACCATGGATGCTGACCGGGCCCCCAGCCCGCGCACGGCATGTGCCAGCTGCTGGCAGTACCAGGCAGGCACGTGGCCTCTGCCAGCAGCCCTGCTGTTTGCTAATGGCCAAGAGATCCAGCCAGAACAAGCCACGTATGAAGAAGCCCCTTGCCTGCTGCCAGCTCCCCGGGCTCCCTGCAGCCGGAAGCATCACCTGACTCTGGGCGTGCCGCCACCTTCCACGTGGGGCTTCTGCACCCAGTGGGAGAGCCTAGCGGATTGGGACCTCCAAGGGGCAGAGGCTCCCGCAGGGTGTGGCTCCAGGAGTGAGCAATCGATGGCGTGTCTTCCCGAGGGGCTGCACAACCAGCACCACAGACCCCAGCTGGTGGGCTCAGTGGGGGTGCCAGGCAGCTGGCCCCCAGGCTCCTGCACCGGCCGTCCCGCCCTGCAGCACACTGGGCTCAGCAGGAGTGTTTGTTCAGCCTCTCCAGGGCACACAGTGAGCCCCATGTGCCAGCTATGACTCTGGCGCATGGACAGGCCTCGGGGACATGTGGCCATTTGCGAGTGACATGGGCAATTGCACCTCCTCTGAGTCCTTCGAGCAGGTGACATCCGTCTTTGTGGACCACTTTTTCCACACCTTGTGAATTCCAAATGCTTCTTGCCGTGAACGGCTGGCCAGCACATAGATGATGGGGTCGGCCACGCTGTTCACCGTGGACAGGCAGAGGAACACCACAGAGACCGTGTACAGGCTGCCTTCGAAGGCACACACGGAGTCCTCGTCTCCTTGGTAGTAGGAGAAGGCGATGGCTTTGATGAGGAGCACCACGTGGTAGGGGGCGAAGCAGACCAGGAAGATGACCACGACTGCGGTGGCCAAGTTCTTCACCTTGGCCTTCCGGGCGGCGCTCAGGCCCACGCTCAGCTTGACGCTCCTGAAGATCCTCTGGTTGGTGAAGGCGATGATGGCGAGAGGGATGGCGAAGCCGACGGTGAACCGTGAGTAGTAGTAGCTGGCGATCTTGCTGGTCATCGGCAGCGTCTCGAAGCAGGTGCCCTTCTCTTCCATTTGGAACACTGGGTAGTGGACAAGCCCGACAAGAACAAAGACGGACGCGGAGATGAGGATGGCAGTCTTCTGCTGGCGGCGGCCCCGGCTCTCCAGAGCGTACACCACGGCCATGAAGCGGTCGCAGGAGATGCAGCACAGGAAGAGGATGCTGACGTACAGGTTGCAGAAAAAGATGTAGCCAGTCACCTTGCAGGCCCACAGGCCCAGGGTCCAGCGGTGCTGTTTCCAGATGTAGAGGATCCAGAGCGGCAGGGTGCTGATGTACAGCAGCTCGCACAGCGCCAGGCAGAACAGGTAAACGGCCAGCACGTTGCCCTGGAGCGCCTGCAGCAGCGTCAGCCACGCCGTCAGGCAGTTGGCCGGCAGGCCCAGCGCACACACGGCGCCGTACACCACCACCAGGAACACTCTGCTCTCCTCGAAGGACACGTTGCAGTTGGAGGAAGCTATGCCAGGAGACAGGGTCATTGGGGTGGCGTTTCCTGTGGGACAGAGACAAGCGTGAGGATGGGTGTGGCTGGGAACCACGTGGAAGAGACTTTACAGTTCTAAGAAAGGATAAGACTCGTGGTAACTCCCGACTAGACCCACCGGGGATTTAGAAATTCCAAAGGAGTTTCTTAAAGTGATCCTCAGATCATTGATCGCCAACCTGACGGCATCACGGACAGAGAACACAGGCTGTGCAGAACCAAGTCCTTGCCACTCACTGAGGTCGTTTTGCAGAAGTGTTGTTGGTCTGCTCGAAAAGTAAGTTTACTCTCCAACTGCTGAGCAAGTGCTCTTCTGAGCCTGTTCTCGACAGAATCCAGGCTTGGGTGCTGCTCCTACCCTCTGCCAGCAGCTGCCACGCTTCCACCCCACCCCTTCCCCCGGCTTGGGCACAACCTCCTCCTGATCTGTCCCACTTTTCTGCCTCCTCCGAGTACCAATTACTGAAAAGGATGATTCACAGCCCCTGTTGTGATGGTGGATTTTTGTCCACTTCTTGCAGTTCTCTCGAGGTTTGCTTTATATATTTGAAGCTCTTGTTAATTGGCACATATGAATTTAAAACAATTCTGTTTTCTTGGTGAGTTGGCCTCTGTATCATTATGTCACGGTGCTCTTATCTCTGTGGTAGGCAGAATACTGGCTCCCCAAAGATGCCCACATCCTAACCCCGGAACCTGTGAGTACGGTAGTTTGTCCGGCTTATGTGCAGTTCTGGTTACACAGCAAAGGGGGGTTAAGATTGCAGATGGAATTAAGTTGGTTAATCAGCTGACAATAGTAAAAGAGGGGGATTATCATGGATTATCTGGGCCGGCCCAGTGTAGTCACAGGGTCCTTGAACGCAGAAGAAGGAGAAAGAAAGGAGGTGGGGTGATGGGATGTGAGAACAGCTGGACCAGCCACTGGCGGCTTTGGGGATGGAGGGCGGGGCCACTAGCCAAGGGGTGCAGCCTCTAGAAGCTGGAAAAGGCAGGAAGTGGATTCTCTCCTGGAGCCTCCAGCCAGAACCAGCCCTGCGACACCTCGATTTTAGCCCTTTCACACTTCTGATCCCCAGAACAACAGATGATAAGTTTGCATTTTTAAGCCTCTAAGTTTGTAGTAATTTGTTACAACAATAGGAAAGTAATATAATTTCTCATAATGCTTTTAATACAAAGTCTTTTAGGGGCTGGCCCAGTGGCACAGCGGTTTAGTGCGCACGTTCCGCTTCAGCGGCCCGTGGTTTGCTCGTTCGAATCCCAGGTGCAGACACAGCACTGCTCGGCATGCCATGCTGTGGTAGACATCCCACATATAAAGCAGAGGAAGATGGGCGCAGATGTTAGCTCAGGGCCAGTCTTCCTCAGCAGAAAGAGGAGGACTGGCAGCAGATGTTAGCTCAGGGCTGATCTTCCTCAATAGATTGATTAATTAATTAATTAAAGTCTTTTGTCTGTTATTTAATATGAAATATCAGCTTTCTTTTGATGACTAACTTTTTGGCATGTTTTTCCAACCTTCTGCTTTCAACCTATCTGTTTCCTTCTGTTTTAGACATGACACTTATAGAACACTTGTGGCTGGATTTAAAAATCTAAGACTCTTGCATTCAGTCCATCTGTATTTATAATATTATTGACATATTTTGTTTTCTCATTTTATGCTTTCATTTGCTTTTTTCTGTTTGTTTTATTCCCCTTTTGCCTTCTGTTACAAGCTGAACTGTGTTCCTCCAAAAAGACATGTTGGAGCCCTGACCCCCAGCACTCAGAATGTGACCTTCTTTGGAGATGAGGTCTTTGGAGAGATGATCAAGTTAAAGTTAGGTCACTAGGGTAGGTCGCAATCCTCTGTGACTGTGTCCTTATAAAAAGGGGACATTTGGACACTGGGAGAAGACGGCCGTCCACACACCAGGGAGAGGGGCCTGGGACAGGGCCCTTCCTCACGGCCTCAGAGGGACCTGGCCTGCAGATGCCTCGGCCTCCGACGTCCAGCCTCCAGAGCTGGAGAGAATCCACGTCTGCTGTTTAACACCCCCGTCTGTGGTGCTTTGTCACAGGGACCAAGCAAACCGACACATCTTCATTTGGATTTCTTGAGTTTACTTATTTATTTGCTGTTGTTGAGGAAGATTCACCCTGAGCTAACATCTGTTGCCATTCTTCCTCTTTTGTTATGTGTGCCGCCACCACAGCATGGTGCTCACAGACAAGTGGTATAGGTCTGCGCCCAAGAACCAAACTCAGGCCACCGAAGGAGGCCACACGGAAGGAACTTAACCACTAGGCCCCCAGGGCTGGCCCTCTAGCATTTATTTTTAAATTCTGTTGTCCCCCCATCTATGGACTTGGAAATTATTGTCTATTTTAATCTTTTAGAGATTACCCTGGAAATTTTAATGTGTATATTTAATAGCGTCTAAAGTTAATCAAACCTTCACCCTCTTGAATTTTCGAGAACCCTCAGAACTGTGATCCTACTGGCCCTCGGCCGCTGTGTGTGGCTCTGGCGCAGTCATTTTAGTTGTGTGGGGTTTGGTCCTGGTTTTCAACCCCACGTGTCAGGTGTTGCGTGATTTCACACCGCTCATCCCTGTTTACGACCAGTCACACGCCAGCCCATCTTCTCCACGCTGCCTTCTTGCGTCTCCAGCTGTCCCGAGACGCCCCACCCCCCGTCCTTCCCTGAGGAGGAGAATTTACAAATTCTGAGAACAAGAGCCCGTTGTACAAACCCTCCCAGATTATGTTCATCGAAACGCCTTTTTACCCCAATTCTAGAAGACAGCTCCCAGGGGATCCGCTTCAGCTTGAGTGCAGGGAAGACTTTGTTCTTTAGTCTCCTGGCTTCTAACGCAGCGAACTCAGCGCCCAGCTGCCAGCAGGGTCCACGGTGCCCTCTCTAGCCACAGTGGCCACCAGCGGGGAGCCCATGATCTGGCTGCAGGAATGGACAGCAGGCTGGATGCGCCTGATGTGGCCACGGTGACCTCATGGAAGGGGCCATTGCTTCTCCATCCTGGTGACCCCTGAGTCCTGGAAGGCACTGTTGTTACTTACATTCTGGGCATGATGATCCCTTGACCTCCCCATATGGATGTCCAACCAGCAAGGAAAACTCGGCATGTCCCAAATGCCGACATCACCTTGGTGTCCCAGCCAGCTGTCCAGGGCTCCCATGGCCGGGCACGCTGCCTCCCAGGGATCCCAGCTGCCAACGTCCACAGCACGGTCACCAGCCGTGCCCCCGGCAGGGCGATTTGTTGCAGAATTAGACAGGGACAGTGACAGAGAGCGTTGCTTGTTTCCTCAGCTGAGGCTCGTCACAAAGGAAGCAAGTAGCTGGTACCCAGGGCCCCGGAGCTGCTCGGCCCCAAGCCAGGATCCTGCTGCCCTGTCTCGACTCTCACTGTTTCTCCCAATTTTGTTTCCCCAACTTCTTTATTCTGGTAAAATATATATAATACAAAATTCACCATTTTAACCATTTTAAGTGTCCAGTTCAGGGGCATTAAGTCCATTCACACTGTTGTGCAGCCATCACCACCATCCGTCTCCAGAACTTTTCATCTTCCCAAACTGAGACTCTGTCCCCAGGAAGCACTGACTCCGCCTCCCCTCCCCCAGCCCCTGCCCGCTCCGACCTGCTCTCTGTCTCTGACTTTGACTGCTCGGGGGCTCTTATGTGAGTGGAGTCACACAGGGCTTGTCCTTTTGTGACTAGTTTATTTCACTGAGCATGACGTCCTCAAGCTTCATCCATGTTGTAGCGTGTGCCAGGATTTCCTTCCTTTTTAAGGCTGAATAATACTCCACTGTGTGGATGGACCCCAGTTTGTTTATCTGTCTGTCCATCCATGGACGCTTGGGTTTTCCGCCTTTCGGCTACTGTGAATCAAGCAGCCATGAACACGGGTGTGCAGATGGCTCTTCAGGATCCTGCTTTCAGTTCTTCTGGGTATGCACTCGAAAGTGGAGTTGCTGGATCGTATGGTAATTCTATTTTTAACCTTTTGAGGAGCCGCCACCCTGTTCTCCACAGCAGCTGCACCGTGTTACGTTCCCACCACAACCTCGCCAACACTTGGTATTTTGTTTTCGATAGCAGCCATCCCAACGGATGTGAGGGGGCCACCCTGCCTCCTGACATTCTGGGACGCGTGCCGCCACCTCCACTTGTAGGTGGAGGGGTCGAGGTGCAGGGGCATGAGCGAGTGGAGCAGATCCGGTTGCCAGTTCTTTGTACAAGTGATGGGGCTGCAGCTAGTGGCTGGAGTCAAGGTGAGGGGCACCAGGCCCCAGTGGGCGGCTCTCAGGTGGGAGCTATCCCCACCTGGGTGGCTCTTCCCCCTTGCCGTGCGAGGTCTCCATGGAGCTGCCCCACCCCCTGGCCCCAGCCCTGCCCTACCTCCCTCTCAGTGCAACCCTGTCCTGCCACGGCTCCCCAGTGGTCACACACCCGGGGTCAGAGCTTGAGGGGGAGGCACACGTGAGGCCTGTGGGCCCCTCCCTGCCCCCTGCCACTCCACCAACACTACCCACCCCTGTGGTGTGGCTACTGGACTCTTAATGTAGTTCATTCCCAAGCCACCTGCTCGGGGGCCACCTAGCAGGACACTCGGTGTCCGGTCTTCACCTTCCCACACCCAGTCCCACCTCCATGCCCAATCTGTGCCCAGCCCGGTGCACAGGCAAGAGCCTGCCTGGCCCCCACCCGTGTACCCAGTGGACCCTGAGCTCCTGGGAGGAGAGCCTCCCTGGGGTGGGGGCCGAGGAGCACCCTGTAGACGGGGGAGGCCCCCATGGGGCACCTGCGACTGCTCTGTGGCTCGGCACTGGGACTCTCACGAGATACGGGCATGACATGAGCCCCAGAGGACACAGGAGCCTGTGGGCCTCCTCTCAGCCCCAGGCCTGGGTTTTTCTCGCACTTCAAGGGAGTAAGAAAGGGGCACTTCCCTCTGTCTCGATGGAGAACCTCTGGCTTTCTTGTCTCTGAGTTAGTTCTTATTTCGATAAACCTATTCTTGCATGCTAATTTTTGATGTACTCATCCCAGTTATGAGATGAAGCACACGGTAGCCAAGCTCTCCCAGGCCCCTCCGGAACGCCTAAAGTCAAGGGAGTCACGCGGCTCTCACCAAGCATCTTCGCGGGTCCGGTTTCAGGCAGCCCTGTAGTAAGCTCTCCAGCACCCGTCCGGAGTCTTGTCCGTCCCACTGAGAGGTTTACTCCAAGAGTTTAAAAGGACCTGAAGGAAGAGCAGATAGAAATTGTTTTACAGACATCAGATTAAATCACCAATGAAGTCATTCGACAAATGGTTAGTAAGCATTTACTATGCACCGAGTCTTGTATTTATCCTGTGGGAGACACCAGCAGGTCCTTAATATATAAAGAACTCCTGCAGATCAACAAAAGAAAGAAGTGTCGAAGCCAATGAGCAGATAATTCACAGAAGAAATAGAAATGGCTCCTAAAAACCTGAAAAAGGCTCAGCTGCACTTATAATCAAAGAAATGCAAACACAAACATCCAAATGATAGTCTCTTTTTGCCAAATAGGTTGGCAAAAATACGGAACTTTAATTCTCGGTGTCGGTGAGAGTGTGAGGCCGTGGGCACCCTTTACTGTGCTGACGGACCATAAACTGGCACAAATGTTTCAGAGCACAGTTTTGCAATCTATTTCCAATAATCTTCAATGTGCTTAACTTTTGATCTGGTAAAATAGGAACTTTTCCTGTTGAAATAATTACCCCAGATGTGAAGCAAATGTGACCTAAAAGCATGTCACAGCACCTTGCCCCACGTGAAAGGGACTGGGACCCCCAGGAGAGTGCCCACGATGCCCTCAGTGCATGGAGCAGGGGCAGGTCTGAAGGCGCCACGGATGGGGGTGGCATCCAGGATGCCTTATCTCTCCGCTTCTTTCCCCAACCAGAGGTGCCACTAAAACAGGCTCCGTCCTGATCAGCCAGAGACAGTCTGAGGGGAGGCGATCCCTCTAAACCCGTCCTCAGATGGGGTGGATGGCGCACTCAGAGCCCCGAGGGGCTGCTGCTGCCGCTCTGCTCTGTAAGGCAGGCCCGGGTGTCTGTGGGTCCCGCAGGAGGAGGGAGCGGGGCTGGACCCAGAGGGGTTACACACTGCCTCTGGTCCGCCTGCCTGGTGCCGGCCCAGCCCCCACCCCTCTGCCTGGTCATGGGGAGGCAGCGGCTGCATCGGCTTCCTGGGCCCGCTGGCCGTGCTGCCAGGAGATTCATCTCACAGAGCTCCTTCTACAAGCGTGTTTCTATGAGCTGGAAATAACAGGAAGCCAAGATGTTTACACCTGAAACTTCAGAGAGTTCACTGACTCTTTGAATTTTTTAAAATACCCACAAAGATGAGAAACAGAAGCAAGAAGGAACCAGGAAACCATCTCCAACTGATGCTGACCTTTTGAGAAGGACATCCCCTGGGGGCCGGCAGGCGTGGGCCTGGAGGTTACGCCCCGCCTGTCTCGCCCCCGGGTCTCAGGTCAGCCCCCGAAAGTGGGGAAGGAGGCCCCGGGCGCTGTGGCTGAGGAGGTCTCCCTCGCATAGGACTCTGCCCTCAAGGATACGGTCCAAGGCACTCCCGGCCGTGGCCCTGTGGGGCTCATGTGGCGCCTGGGTCTGTGGCCCAGCGAGAGATGCAGACCCCCGAAACAGAGACCCGGCTGGCTCACGGGTGAGGGGGGTGACCCCAACTAAGGGGTCCCGGGAGGGCAGATGTTCAGCTGGTGAGGTGGCTGCCTGGGGTGGGGCCTCCAAGAGAGGGGCTGCTGGGATGGTGGCCCACGTGGAACAGTCCTGGGAGGTGAGGCACCAGCCTCAGCCCCGGCCAGATTCCTTCATCCCCATGAGGCTGAGCTGCCTGGGAATGGCTCCTGGCAGCCCGCTGCCTTCACGGTAACTCCCAGAGCTTTCTGGAAAGCTGGGAGGATGAGCCTCCGAGAGGGGCTGTACGGCCTGCTCTTCCCCGATGTCGACAGGAGCAGAGGAGCGTTGTGTCTCTAGAAGCCACTTCTGCAAAAGCCAGAGGAAGTGGTGGAAATGCTCGCCCCCCTCCAAGACGAGGTCTGCAGGCAGGGCGGCCCTCCCATGGCGCTGCTCCTCTGAGGCCCCAGACCCTGCACTCGGGGAGCAGACTGACCAGGGCTGAGGCAGGGGGTCCTGGGGCAGGCTGCTCCGCCCCACCTGCCCTGTGCGGCCGTGTAGTGCAAGGCGCCGGTGGCCAGATCCAGGGCCACGTTCCCATCTATCAGGTTCTGACGGTCTGGCTGGACAGGTCAGGGGTGGGGGGCCACGTTGAAAGAACCGGCGGGCCCAGTACGAGGCCCAGGTGGAACAGCCAGGTGCTGGGGCGTCCTGAGAGAGCGACTCACAGCCCTCCAGGACATCCTGGCCCCCCTGGGCCACTCCTGCCCCTCCGTCCACTGCCTGGACCCACCTTCCAGCCACCCGGCCTTTCACTCCTCAGAGCTCGTCCCATCCCTGGGCCTTGTCCAGGCCAGTCTCTGCCTGACGGGCATGTGGCTTCAGGTCTCAGGCCCCAGGCCTGCTCCCAGGGTCTTCCCAGACCTGGTGACCCCTCGCCCGCCCCCTCCTGCTCCCCGCTGTCACCACCTCCACTTTCTGCTTCCTCTCCATGCTCCCCATGTGTCTCCCCGACCCCTCGAGGTGAGCAAGACATGTAGGGGGCCTGGGCCTCATGCCTGCCCAACCTCAGAGGGTCCTCATGTTGTCCTTGGTTAGCAGCTAGGACCCTGGGCAGCCTAACCCTGGGTGAGGAATGGGAGCATGGACCACGGTGTCCAGCCTGGCTGCGATGGCTGTGGACAGAGCATCCGTGTCCAGAGGAGTGGGCTGCCCACCCCCGGGCCCAGGCTCTTCCTCTTGCTCTTTTGGCCTCCAGCGGGGCTGGGTGTTGGTGGGAGGCCCAGGGCCTGGAGGACTGGCTCCTCCATTGCTCAGCACCAGCCCTGCGCCCACCCTTCCTGGCAGCCCACAGCAACCTACTCTTTTCTCTCATCACCCCGTAGCCCAGCCCACCTCTGGGGACCCACAGAGGAGGTCTTGCTGTGGGATCGGTGAAGTGTTGGACCCGTGGGACTGGCCCTGTGCAGATGCAGGGCCTGACTCCAGGCCAGACCTTGGCCTCGGGGAAGGGCCAAGTCCGCCATGCCCACAATGCCAGCCTGGGGCTGGGGGACGTGGGGGTCTCCATCCTTGGTCTGTGCCCTGGGGGAACTACAACAGGCTGGGCGCCCGGTCACTGCCCACCCACAGTGGTCCTGCTCGTCTGGACACAATGTCACGATGAGGCCACTTGGATGACCCGAGTCGCAAGGCCACAGGGTGGGCAGGCCCCGGTCAGCCCGAAGCCCCATCACACCTGCCCTGGGTCTTCTACCCTCCCTGCCTCCCCGCCCAGCCAGCCCTGCCGTCCCCTCCCGGCTCCTCACAGCTCCAGCCCGCCTTTCCCGTGCCACTGCCACCACCCCCAGCATGCTCACTTATGGCTACTTTGCCGTTTATTATCAACACAATGGTACTTGGACAAGCCCATTTTCCGGATGAGAGAGTCACTACGTTCCGGATGGACACTCACATGACATGACAAAGACTCATCTCCCTGGCGCTTCCCCCAGCAGCCCGGGGTCCTGTGTTTGCGCTGTGTCCCTCCAGTCTTTTAAAATATAATTTTTACCTTTTTACTGCGGAACTTTTCAAGCGGATGCAGAAGCGCAGACAACGAAGCCTCGAGCATCCCCCACACGCACAAGCTTCCACCTGCCCCGTTTCACTTGCCGTTTCCAAGGGCGGTTCCCCATCCTGGCGCACACTATGAAGACCCGCTTCCTCAGCCTGGGCGAGCCCCTCTCGCGGCTTGGCTGTAATTTCTGTAACCGTTTCACTGTCACTGGACATTTCGAGTTATTTCCCATCTCTCACTCCCACGACCCGAATCTCTGCCTCAGTTTCTGTCTTTGTGTTCAGGGTGAACTCTGGGAGGGACTGGCTAAGTTACCAGCCCCAACAACACACCCACCTGTGCTCTCAGCAGGCGGTCCCCCACCTCCATCTCACCCCCTCCCAGTATGGGGAATCCATTTCTGTTTCTCTCCTTCTGGTAGATTTTTTTTTAAACGCATTTGTATTTCTCTAACTGCTGCTGAGGTGGAACCCCCCGTGTCAGCCGGTTCTTGCTTATCCTCTCCCTGCTTCCCCCAGGGTGTCCCTGCCCTCCCCCCTGCACCTGGCAGACCTAAGCATCATCTTATCTCTGTCCTGTGCACAGAGAGGAACTGCCCAGCCCAGCACCCCGTCCTCAGCAGCCAGCCCCCCACCGTACGTGGCAGACCTTTGCGGAACATCCACTATGCCAGGCGCATCTCTGAACACCGTCCTAGGAGGCCCACGAGCTGTCTGGCCCCAAGACCATGCCTGGGACCCAGCAGAAACCCCACGCTGTCTCCATCCTGCCCCACGTGCCCCTCGGCCCAGGCAGCCCTGGAGGCAAGGGAGTCAGACGCTTTATATGCCACCTCCTACCCAACACCCCGAGAATCAGCAACAACCACATGGCACCCAGGAAGCTCCCCAGAGCCTGGGAAGAGGCGGGGAGATGTCCTAGGGACGAGCCCGTCCCTGAGCTCCCACTTCCCAGCCCCCGGGCCAGCAGAAGAACATCCCAGGGTAGAAGAGTCTCTGAAGGACCAAGAGGAGACATTGTCCCTCTGCCCCAGCTCCTCTCCCCCGCATCCTCCTGCCTCACCACCCATTTGTCAGCACCGGTGCCTGTGGCTTCCCTCTTGGTGAAGGACCGGGTTAAGACCCTCAACAAAGCCCCTACCTTTATACCAACAAATCAGACCCCCACCCGCCGGGGGCTCCCTGTGACGGCTCCCGAGCGCGAGGAGCCGGGGACTTACCCAGGCCACCCCGCTCCGGCATGCCTTGAGCTCCCCTCCCTGCAGGGGCAGCTGAGAACTTCCAGGAAGTTGCAGAGTCCCAGGGTGACAGCAGCACGGAAACTCCCCTAACCACACATAGGGCAAGCCCTGCAGTTGGTCAACCTGGGCCACTGCTGTCTCGCTGGCGCCCCGTCACTTTCCTAGGGGTAGATGTCACGAAACTGGACCAAACCCACTTCTCTTCATGGCTCCCACAACACCGTGAGACAGGCCGTGCCTTCTGCATTCGCTCGGGACCTTCTCAGTGGCTCGGGCCAGCTGAAGTGAGCAGCTGGTGCCTGGAGTCCCCAGCTGGCCACCGCAGCACATGCAGCGGTGGGACCACCGAAACAGGCTCCAGCTCCCGGGCTCGGGCTGGGCTGCACTCCTTGCGGGCAGGGTGCGCGGAGCCTGGCGGCCCCCAAGAGGCCTCGCCCTCCCAGAGCACCCACGGGGCGCCAGCCCAGCACTGCCCACGGTGGCCCCAGGACAGCACCTGCCATTTCACACGGGCTCCCATCCTGAGGCGGGGTCCTGCCCGAGGATAGGGGCTAACACGTTCTGTCCTTGTCTCTGCCCCTGAGCCCCTGAGCTGACCCCAGCAGGGCCTAGTGGCCTGTGCTGGTGGATTTCTCCGTGAGGGGCCACACAGGGTCCCCTAGGACACAGTGTCCTTCACTGAGGCACTTCAGGCCCTGGCAGGCACGGTGGCTTGTCTCTCCCTGGCTTACAGGACCCCAGGCTAAAGGCTAGAACATCTTGGATCCAAACACACAGCCCAGTTTCCTTGGCGAGCGCGAGGCCTGAAGCCAACCCACTGCCTCCTGGATGGACCGCCTCTGCCCGACGGGCTGGTTCTGGGGCGCGGGTGAGACCAGGGCGCCGTGCAGGCCCTCCCTGCGCACACCGCCGAGGCCTGACTCAGCCAGGCTCCTCAGCTGTGGGCTGGGGCTGGGCCCGCCATGTTTCTGGGGTGGCAGTGCCCAGCCCTGTCACAGGCACGGCCAGCAGAGGCATCTCCAGGCCCGGGGAGCCCCGTGGAGGGTGCTCCCCTACTCAGTCCTTCCTCTGGGAGCATTTGGGTCACAGCCCACCTCAGGTCACAGGGCTCCTCTTGGTTCCACCCTGAGCAGTGATCTCTCAGAGCGGGGTGCATGGCTGCAAGTTCCTAGAAAGCAGGGCATGGAGCATACGTGGGTCTGAGCACTGGGCTCACTCCAGCCTTCTGGAAACACCTGCCAAGGGGGCTGTGACACCCACCACAGGCCACCGCCCAAGGAGTCACCTACCTCATGGGGGCTCAGGCCCAGGACAGTCCTTCCAGAACGAGCAGTAGCCAGTGGACTGAGACTCTGGGTGGACTCAAGACCCCCCGTCCCTTGGGAGCCACCTCCAGAGGCCCCAGGATCTGAGGGAGGTCAGGCCTAGTCAGGGCAGAGCCAACATCGGGCCAGCCGGCCAGGTGCCCCGGGGATGGCAACAGACAACTGTCAATTCATGCTGGCCTTGCTCCCTTCTGCACCCCAACTTAGGGCTCCCTACACCCTGGCTTGTGGGTCCAGGTATGAAGCACAGATCCAACCCAGGTGGTGTCACCCTCTGTGCCACAGCTGGTGGGCCAGGGATGGCAGCCAATCCCAGGTAGGCCAGCTGATCCTCCCCATGGGGGCCTCGATGGGGTCTGGGAAGGATGGCTGGGCCCCTGGGGGGCAGGGGCCGAGTGAGTGAGCTGAGACCCCGTGGCTGTGCCCACCCCCACCCCCAGGGCCCACGTTGCCGCCTCCTGCACACAAATTCCTGACCAGCGAAGCGGGCGTGTGTGAGGATGGCTTCGGGGAAGAGAGGGGCAGAGGGGCCCAGCTGAGTCGGGAGTGGAGAACACTGGCCTGGCCACGGCTCTGGCCTTTTTCCTGAGGGCTGAGGGTTTCCAGGTAGCAGAAGGGGGACCCTGCAACCCGCTTTGACACTGCCCCTGGGGTCCCCTCAAGAAGAGAGTCACTTGCTTCCATGATGCCCAGCTTCCGCTGGACATGTGCCCGAGAAACCTGGAAGGGCTTCCCCATGCACCCTGCCTGCACTCTGATGCTCGTCATCCAAGACAGGGGCAAACCGTCCACCGCTGTGAACAGGCTGCACTCACCGCTTTCAACTTCAGAAGATGGAGAAGGGCGGACAGCTCCACCCCTCGTCTGCCGTCCTGCTCCGTGCTCTCCGGGCAGCTGCCCAGGGGAATTTGCACATCCCTGCACCTTGTGTCCACTCTCCTTCCCATTTCTAAAGACTTTATAACGGAAAAAAGGAGAGTCATGAAGCCTCGTGTGACCACCACCAGATTCCTCGCATGTAAGGAGTTTCCCAGGTGGGCTTCATCCAGAAGCGTCCAGGTGTCTAAGCAAAACGCAGAAGGACCCGGCACTCGACACTCCTGAGTTCACCCCCAGAACCAAGCACCCTGCATGTCGCAGAGCCGTCCTCCTGGCCCAAAGCGCACTGTGCCGGCCCTGCCAGCTTCCCCAGTGGTCCTCAAGAGGTTTTCCCGTGAGTTCTTCAAGCCGGGGTGCTAGCTGAGGCACAGCATCACAATCGGGTGCCACAGCTCTGAAGTGTCTTTCAGTCGGAAGCAGTTTGACCCTGACCCTCACCCTGACTGGGTTGTTTCAGGAAATGTCCCACTCTGGATTTGCTTGGCTAGGTCCTTCTGGGTCATTTAACGTGCTCCTCCATCACCAGTGACTAGAAGCTGTTCTAACGCCTTGGTGGCTCAGCAGAGCGCGTCTGGTGACGGTACCTCTGCAGAGCAAGTGACAACAAAGCAGCAGGCTCACGGCTCTCTCTGATTCCTCCACAGCGAGGCACACGCAGATGTCACTCCTTGCACCCTCGTCACCTGTCCCAGGAGCTTCTCCTTCACGCCTAATCCCGCCACGTAGAACACTCCATTAGGTTTCTAAGTGGTGAGTTTCCAGTTGAATGGTGCTTCCACGTCATCAGCTGGGGGCTGGTGTGGAAAGGGCGTGGCTCCCCACGGGCGGGGTGACGGGCTCCTCCAGTGGGAGCTGACAGCTTGATTCTAGCTCTCTCTCTGAGTATCATGAAGGACTCATAGTGGGCCAGCCTGATGGTGCAGCAGTTAAGTGCGCACGTTCCACTTCGGCGGCCCAGGGTTTGCTGGTTCGGATCCCGGGTGCGGACATCACACCGCCCATCAAGCCATGCTGGGGTAGGCGTCCCATATACAAAGTAGAGGAAGATGGGCACAGATGTTAGCTCAGGGCCAGTCTTCCTCAGCAAAAAGAGGAGTACTGGCAGCAGTTAGCTCAGGGTTATTATTCCTCCAAAGAAAAAAATGACTCATAGATTCTTTTTTTTCAAGATTGGCCGTGAGCTAACATCTGTTGCCAGTCTTCTTTTTTCTTCTTCTTCTTCTTCTCCCCAAAGCCCCCCAGTATCTAATTGCATATTCCAGTTGTAGCCCTTCCAGTCATGCCATGTGGGACGCCACCTCAGCACGGCTTGACGAGAAGTGCCAAATCTGCACCCAGGACCCAAACTGGTGAAACCCCATGCCACCGAAGTGGAGCACGCGGACTTAGCCACTCGGCCACGCGGCCAGCCTCAGGACTCACAGAAATTTTACTGTGGTAAGTGATGCATAACATGAAATTTACCATTTTAACCACTTCTAAGTATACAGTTCAGCGGCCTCAGGTACGTTCACATTGCTGCACAGCCGCCGCCACCGTCCACCTCCAGAACTCCTCCACCTTCTCAACCTGAAACTCTGTCCCCGTGAAACACTGTCTCCCCATGCTCTCCCCCCGCCCCTGGCGCCCACCATCCTGCTCTCTACGTCTACGACTCTGACGACTCCAGGGGCCTCACATGAGTGGGTCACGCAGTCTTTGTCCTTCTAGGCCTGGCTTATTTCTCTTAGCATGATGTCCTTCATGTTCATCCGTGTTGTAGTGTGTGTCGGAATCTCCTTCCTTTTCATGGCTGGATAATACTCCACTGTGTGGATTTACTATGTGTTGTCTATCCATTCAGCCGTCGGTGGACACCGGGTGGCCGTCCCCTTTTGGCTGCTGTGACTAGGGCTGCTGTGAACACGAGTGTGCGAGCCTCACGGATTTTCACATCTTCAACATGTCCCAGTCCACCCTAGTCAACCTTCTTGAGGCTACTCAAACTGCCCCCCACTGGGCGAGTTCTCCACCCTGCCTCTGGGGATGATGATACAGGTTGTCTCTTTAGATTTGTTACTATGGCGAGTTTTGCCCATCAACTTGCGGATGCTGCCCACCTGGAGGGAGCCCTGCGTCATGTGCGTCAGTCTGTCCCTCTGAGGCCTGATCCCCTTCGCTAAGATGATCTTTTCTTCCTCCTTCAACGGGGTCTCCCAGCCTCTCCTGCCCCCCAGCGCCTCCCGCCCACCCCCAGCTGGGCTCTGGCCCTGCCCTCCCACCTTGGGCCTTAGTGGTGCCGAATCAGGGGCTGGGGAAGGGGAACGGGGGTGGGGGGGGCTTCCGGGGATTTCCGGGGAACTCCGCCAGCCTCATAGGGCAGGAGTTCCCCAGGCGCCAGCCGGGGAAGGGTTTTCAGGGCAGTTCACAGAGAACAGCGCTGCAGAGAAGAGGCTAGGGAAGGAGAGGGGCTTTTGAGAAGTGTTACCCCACAGGCTTGGTGATTCTAAAGCTGTCCTTGCGGGCCCCTGTTCCTCTGACCAGAGAGCACCCTGCCTGTGAATCAGGAGCTGTGGTTTTAACCAAGTCAGAGTGCGTCCTTCTTCAGCCCAGGACAGGTCCCAGAACCCCCAGATAACCATGCTAAACACAGGGGTTTCCTGTCTCTCGAGGCTGGCAGCTTACACAGCCTTGGGGAACCAGGTGCCTTATCTCATGGTGAAATGTGGCTACTCCAGCTCCAGCCTTCATATTTGCATTCCAGGCATCAGGAAGGAAGAAAGTTGAGGATGGTGGGTCCCTTCCCCTTTGAGGAGACATCCCAGAATCCCCATCCAATCCTTCTGGTCCTGTCTCCTCGAGAATACAGTCCTGTAACCACACCTCACTGCAGGGGAGGCTGGGGAATGTGGTTTTTGATTTCAGTACTGATGTGGGTGCTGTTCCTAACCAAGAAGGACCTGGGGGGGTGGTACGGGCGTGAGTGTTGCCTTGGGCACATGTGGCCACCAGCTTCTCTTTGACCTGGCAAGGGCAGGTCTCAGACAGGTGGTGGGGTGCACACTGGCTGGGCCCAGGAATAAAATTGCCCCCAAACGAGAAAACGATTGAGTAGGGGTTGATCTGGGAGGAGGAGGGGGGGAGCCGGAGACTGAAGAAGCTGGGAGAAGGAGTGCGGGGGACAGCTAGACGAGAGGAGGTGGGCCTGTGGAGAGGATGCATTAAGCTTGTGGGAAGGCAACTTTCTCCCCGTGGAAACCCCGGGAAATCCACCATGTGAGCCTCTGGAAGCAGGATCAGTGTGGAGAACCGAAACCATCAACCCAGCAGGACTAGCTACACTCTGTCTCCACTGGCAGAATAACCTTATTGTTCATTCCAGAATTTCCAGAAAGACTCATCAACTCTTTAGCAGAAAGCGTTAAGTGACATTTTGGGTGACATTTTGGGGACCCACGTTCACCAGTGTCGGTTGGGGGCACCAGAGAGTTCCGGGCACCAGAGGGTTCCAGGCACCTGCAGTCGTGGTCGCGGCCACAGCGAATCCTGCTAGTGGGACAGGCCCTCGCTTCTGTCTGCCTGCCCCTTTAGTCTGTGAGCCCCGGGGGCAGAGGGCTGGCACTCCAGTTACTTTGGTATTCCTGTGCCCGCCCGTCCCCTGGGCGTACACCCCGTGGGGGAACCACTTTCAAAAGATAACACTGAGGTCCCGCCTCCTGGACATCGAGAATTATTCTTGGGTAGACGGAAGAGAAACCAAAAGCGGGACTGTGAAACATTTGGGAAAAAACCAGGGGCTTCCTCAGCCGCACAGGAAAACCAGCCTCGGGGGCTCACAGAGCTAACAGGAGCACAGAACAAGGGAGCTTTGGAAGAAAGCTGAGCAGAAGACCCTCACGTCCTGGCTGCCCATCCTGGGGTGGACAGGAGCTGCAGCGGCCGGCAGAGGACAGCTAGGGGTGGGCATGCCTGGGTCGCGGGCCCCTCGCTGCAGCACGGTCGCTCTGCCACCCCAGGACAGAGACAGACTTTAAACCAGCCCACGAGCTGTGTGAACCGGCCAAACTGCGAAGTTAATAGAAGAACGTGCAGGAGGCTATCCTGGCAGCCTGGGACAGAGAAGGACTTAAAAATTTTCCAAAAACACCAAAAGAGGCCAAAAAAAAAAAAAATCAGTGAATTTGATGACTTCGGCAGTGAGGACTTCTGTTTGCCCGAGGATGCCCAGATGAGGTTAACACATGAAGACAGAAGAGGAGGACATAGATGCTTCGTATAAAATTAACACGAAATTAATACGGAAAGCACACAGGAACTTCTGCTGGCGAAGAAGAGAGGCCATGGTACAGAGACGTGTGGGGGGAACGGCATGCGACATGGGCCCTCTGCCCTCCTGTGTCTCCCCTGCCCTGGGGCTGTGCCTGGCCTCCCCTGGGAGGGAGCCTCGGCAGGCAGACCCCAGGCATAGTCCCTGCGGTATTCAGCACACCCCACCAGGGACCGCGAACCAGCGAGGCGCTCACCCCATCCAGGGCCAGCTCCCAGGCCCACTGGAGGAGCCAGGCGGGGCCAGTCTCTCTCTAGGACGGGACAGGACCACACGGCAACAGGAGGAAGCCATTTCCTCCATCAGCAGCTGTTTCATTAAGTGCCCGCTGTATGCCAGTCCCAGAGCAGGGGTAGATATGCTCCTCCACCCTGGAAAGGGACCCCTGCCCTCCCCAGCCCCACTGCTCTCCCAGACCCCAGCCCCAGACCCCGCACTGACCCTGCAGCCTCCCAGCTCCTCCTGGGAGGGCGGCCCTTGGGGCCCTTGTTGTCCACTCTCAATGGCCTTCGAGAGCTGTTTGTTTTATCCTAAATGTCCCTTGACACAGGAAGGGTCCTAAAGACCAGGGCCACCCCCAGCCTCCCTGGGAGGGATGGCAGCATCACCTCTGTCCAGTAGGCTCTCCTGGGCGAGTCAGCGTGTGCCTGGGGGGGATGCAGAAAGGCAGGCGTGGGACCCCTTTTTCTGTCTCCCCCACTCCCCCACCACTCAGAGCACTGTCCTGGCGCCCGGCGGAGAGGTAAGATGGAAAGGGAGAGTCAGCTCGAGCGCCTCTCCTGCAACGTGGTGCTGCTCAGACCCAGGTCTGAGCGCCTGCCCCTTCTGCAGCTCGAGTTCCAGCTTCTCACATCGTCCAAGGTTGGCAGCAGAACCGAAATGAGAACCAGATCCTTCCAGCAGGATTCCTTCTGCCTCCAGACACCGGCCAGGCCTCACTTGCAACCCCCATCCCGTGGCCCCAAACCAGGGCAATTTCGCCCCCAGGGGCATGGAGCTTCCCAGGGGATGTGGAGCCTCCCGGGGACATTTGTGGGTTTTACAACAGTGGTGGGGTGCTCCTGGCCTCGAGTTGGGGGAGACTGAGGATGATGCTAACATTCCATAATGCCCAGGACAGCCCCTCCCCACCACAAAGACTCGTCAGGCCCAAATGTCCATGGTGCCAGGGTAGGGAGCCCCGATGGCCTGTGGGCAGCCGGGTCAGGGTGGGGAGCAGGTCCTCTTTTATTTATTTGTTTATTTGTTTGTTTGTTTATCTGTTGGTGAGGAAGATGGGCCCTGAGCTAACATCTGATGCCAATCTTCCTCTTTTTTGTTTTTTCTCCCCAAAGCCCTAGTACACAGTTGTGTATCATATTGTAAGTCCTTCCAGTTCCTCTGTGTGGGACACCGCCTCACTGTGGCTTGATGAGCGGTGCTAGGTCCACGGCCAAGACCCAGACCTGTGAACCCCGGGCCGCGGAAGTGCAGTGCACGACCTGAACCGCTTGGCCCCGGGAGTAGGTCCTCTTTTAGGAATCGCTCTGACTCTCCCAAGTGAGGAGGGTGGCGGGGGGACCCAGGCTGCCGCTGAGCAGTTGAAGGGGCATGGCCCTGCCGACCCCCCAGCCCTCGGGAAGCCCTGAAACTGCGGACTCCAAGCTGGCAGCCAAGGCCCAGGCAGGCCGTCCACGGGGCCTGGATGGCGAGACCCAGCCCTGGCACTCCACGGCAGCAAGAGCGTGCCGCAGGGCCTTCAGCCGCCCAGGGGTTCTGGAACCCTGGGTCCCCTCCTCCACCTGTAACCCTCTGCTACGACCTCAGGGCTGTTGTGGGCACCGCTGTGAGGCTCCCCGCCCCTCCTCGTCTAGCCCCTCCACACCCCTCCCCTTCACACCCTCCCCGCCCCTCCTGAGCCCCGTCACAAAACCTCCCCAGACAGACGCCGGGGAGACAGAGCCCCACATAGAAAAACACCTGGGCCGACATGTGAGTGCACCACTCACTCCGGAAACAATCTGGTTTCCTCTGCAGAGTGTCGGGGCTCCAGCCAACTTCAGCTCCCAGCAGTTCAGGTGACACCCCAGGTGGGGCCCAAAGCTGCTGGGCTGGGGGGAGGAAGATGGCCCTGGCTCGGTCTGGCTACCAGCTCGACCAAGCACACACTTCCTGAGCGCCTGCTGTGTGCACTGCCCTGGGCAGGTTCTTAAGGGGCAGTCTCGGCCCTCCAGAGGCCCACAGCTGGAGGAGGGGCCCCTCATGGCGGCTGGTACCACCCTGGGAGTGTGGCCACAATCCTGGAGCGTGGCCAGAAGCACTGCAGTGGCACCTGGGCCTGGGCTGAGCCACTGAGGCCGGGGAGGGCGTCGTCGAGGCAGGGGGCACAGAGCGTGCAAGGCTGGGACTGTAAGCCTGTCTCCCAGGGCTGGCGAGCTCAGGTCGTGTGCTGCTCTGCGGGGCTCAGGGTGAGGGCAGAGGCCAGAGGACGGAGGGAAGGCCGGGGCGGTGTCCCGGCCTGAGACCCCAGGGCCAGGAGTCAGAGGGGAGGCAAGGTGGAGGGGGTCAGGGGCCCACAGGATGTGGGTAGGAGAGGAGGCAGCGGGAGAGCTGGGCATTGTCAAGCAGACGGCCATGCCCAGGGGCACGGAGGGGCACGGAGGGGTGCCCTAGCAGACTCTGGGGGCTGAGGGTCTGGAGGGTCCCAGGGCTTCAGAGGCCAAGCAAGGCTGGCACTGCCCAGTCACCTGCCCACGCTGAGATGGCCAGACCAGAGGGCAAGCGGGACTGCAGGAGACCCACTGAAGAGGTAACACACAGGGCTGGGAGGGTCCAGGCAGGACCTGGAAGGTGGAGGGAACATGCGTGTGCGTGAGTATGAGTGCACGTGTGTGTGCGCAAGTGTGCGTGTAAGTGTGTGTGTGTGCACACTCGCGAAGCCATCGCCACCACTCAGGTCTGATGGGCTCCTGGGGCAGCAGAGGAAGCTCCTCCTCCATGTCCTGTCTGGCAGCTGCAGACTTTACACCCTTCGCCCGTCACCTGCCCACCCAGGCTTCCTTCCAGGCGAAGGGCAACCATACACCCACCTGGACCAGACCGCAATCCCCACTCACGCCTTCCACCCCCTCGCCTGCCCTCGAGATTAAGGCTTGTTCCTCTTTACACACACTTGCACACTTACAGACACAAATAAACACAGGTGCACCCCTGTGCATGCATTCACGCACACGCGTGCACACACTCGCCCACAGACACACACATGAACACACAGGAACCCTGGCACGGGGCTCCAGGTAAACCAGGAGGAGCATGGACTGTGCTCAGGACTCCTGGGGCCCACCTTCCTGCTGTGTAACTGGGGCGGGCTGCCCGGCTTCTCTGGGCTTGGCTCCCTCGAGGCAGAGTCAGGGTGAGGTCAGACCCCCAGGTGGTGAGCTGGCATCTGCAAAACGCTCAGCGTGCGGGTGGGACTGTGGGGCAGAACCACCCCACTGCCCCTTGGGAAGGGAGAGGCAGGGCTGGAGGATGAGCGGGGGCCATACTGAGCCAGGAGAGTGGCATCAAGCCTCCCCAGGTCTCTGCCCCCTGATCTGGCTTCCTTCCTGCACCTGTTCCTTGTTCCCTCGCCCTTGGTCTCGGCCGGCCACAGGGAGATGGGGAGGCAGCCAGGAGGGTCAATTTCCGCAGCTACTTGGCATCCCTTGAGAGTCCATGTGAATCTTAGGACGGACTTTTCTATTTCTGCAGAAAACGGCACCGGGGTTTTGATAGGGACTGCCATGAATCTGTGGGTGGCTTTCGGGGTGTGCCGTCCTGACATCAGCAAGTCCTCCGACCCACGAGCACGAATGTGTTCCCGCTCATTTGTGTCTTTAATTCTTTCAACAAAGACTTGGCGTTTTCATCATGCAAGTCTCTCATCTCCTTGGGTAAGTTAATTCCCAAGTATCTTATTCTTTTTGATGCTATTGAAGATGGAACCGATTTCTTCACATCCTTTCCCATTGTTCCTTAGGATGTGCAGAAATGCCAAAACACCAAAATGCCGCGGGTTTCTGAGCGTTGACTTTGTCTCCTGCTACGTTGCTGACTTGGTTCTAACAGGTTTTTTTGTGGAACCCTTGAAGTTTTCTGCATGTGGGATCACATCACCTGCAAACAGAGGTTTTACTTGTTCCTTTGCAGGTTGGACCCCTCGGGGTTGGTTCTCTCAGGCAGCCCGTCCTGCTCACTCTGCGCAGACAGCGCTCCTTGTCCGCCCCCAGGGTGTGTCCTGCCCAGGAAATTAATTAATTGTGAGTGCATTGGGTGGATCCCCACTCCGAGCGCCCTGTGCACAGCCGAGGGAACCTGTCCTTCTGCACCACCCTCCCACCTTCCGGCGCTGTATCAGACATGCTCCTCTGCTGTTCACAGGGCTTTCATGGCCAGTGTCTTCAGAAGTGGGTGGCCAGGTCCTTCTTTCTAGTCTGTCTTGTCTGGAAGCTCCACTGAAACCTGTCCACCAAGGGTGACCCTGCTGGTGTTGGAAACAGCAGTGGCAGAGTTTTCGGCACCTCAGCAACACAGCTGCTGCAGTGTGACACCCGACAGACGGGGGTTGTGGTTCCCTGACTGTAAAATGACCCTGGGGGGGGCCGTGGTGAGAAGGCTGGATCTTAACCACCAGACCCCCAGGGCTGCCTAGGAAATTAATATTCTAACCTTATTGTGCAAAAAGGGACCCCGGCTCCACTGCAAACTTTCCTTTATTGTTGGTGGCTGTGGGCCACCCCACAAGCCTCGGGCCCTCGCTGGTTCCTGATGCTGTCTGTCCACCCTGAGGCTCTCCTGCAAGGAGAGGTGACAGGTGACAGAGCCATTCTAGAAGTCGGAGTACTAGTGTCACCTTCCGCTGCCCCTCAGGGTGCTATCTCACCTTCAGTTGTCACAGCAGGCTGGGATCTAACTGCCTGTGGTCCCAGGCTGAACCTCAGAAACCCCAGCTTAGGGGTCAGTGGACAGGCTTCCGTCCCAGCTGCAGCCATGGGTTCAAGCTCCGGCCGTGGGGCTGGGCTCTCCGCCTCCTCTCTGCCCGGTGGAGCCGAGCACCGCCCATCAAACATGCTCAGGAGAGCGACCCTGCTCCGGCTCTGGGGCGTGTCCTCCGTCCTCCGTGTCTTCAGTTGCAAACTGGCTCCTTCCAGCGGCAAGTGTCTGTGTGCGAAGACTTAAAATTTGCTTCGCTTGATTTGCTAGTCATAGGACTATTCAAGCTTTTTATTTCTTCCAGTCTGCTCTATTTTTCTAATAATTTATCCATTTCATCTGTGTTTTCAGAAATGTTGACATACACTTGTTTACAGTGTTTTCCTATTATCCCGTCTTTGGAATTGATCTTTTTACATTTTCAAACTTTTAAATTTAATACCATAAAATTCACTCTATAATGGTCAGGTCTATGGTTTTGACAAAGGCATACAGCTGCGTACCTACTGCCCCAGCCATGGTGCAGAACAGCACCATCACCCCCAAAGTTCCCCATGCTGCCACCTTGTGGTCAAGCCTCCTCCACCCCAACCCTTGGCTAGTCCCTCTCTCCAGGTTTGCCTTTTCCCGAGTGTCATATCAAGGGTGTTATAGGGCCTTTTGGATCTGGCGTCTTTCCCCAAGAAAATGCCTTTGAGATTCATCCACGTTGTGCACACAGACAGCAACGTCCTTCTTATGGCTGAATGGTAATCCATGTCACCAGGGACCCCAGTTCGCTGTCTTTCACCAGCTGAAGAACAGCTGGTTTTTTCCAATTTGGGTGATTATATATAAAGCTGCTATAAAGATTCATGTAGAGGCCGGCCCCGTGGCCGAGTGGTTAAGCTCGCATGCTCCACTTCGGTGGCCCAGGGTTTCGTCAGTTCAGATCCTGGCTGTGGACATGGCACCACTCATCAAGCCATGCTGAGGCAGTGTCCCACATAGCACAACCAGAGGGACCTACAACTAGAATATGCAGCTATGTACTGGGGGCTTTTGGGGAGAAGAAGGAAAAAAAGAAGAAGATTGGCAACAGATGTTAGCTCAGGTGCCATTCATTAACAACAAAAAAAAGATTCATGTATAGGCTTTTGAATGAACGCACGTCTTCATTTCTATTGAGTAAAGACCTGGGAGTGGAACTCCAGGGTCACGGATGGTGAGAAGCCACCAGGCTCTTCTCCGCAGCGGCTGCCCCCGCAGCACCCTCACTGGCCGGCCGTGAGTATTCCTTTGCTTCGTCGTCAACAGCAGGTGGTATTGCCATTTTATTCCTTTAATTATTTGTAGCCGTCCTGGTGGGTGTGCAGCCGTGCTGCACTGCGGTTTTAATCTGCATTTGCCTAATGACGGATGATGGGGAGCGCCTCATCATCTGTGTGGGACCTTCCTCAGTGCTGTGTTTAGATCTTTAGCCCATTTTGAAACTGGGTTATTTGTTTCTTTACAGTTGAATTCTCAGAGTTCTTTATGTATTCTGAATACAAGTCCTTTATCTGATATATGGTTTGATACATATATACACATCTGCCTGTCTGTGGTTTCATTATCTTTTAGATCGACAGTTATATCCTCTCTTTGATTCGTGTTACTTGTTTCTTTTCTTTTCTTTATTATTCCTGGAAGTTGGTCCGTTTTGTTGGTTTAATTTTTTCAGAGAACTCAGCTGTCTTCACTGACCTTCTCTATTGCACTTTTATTTCATTGGGCTCCAATCTTATTTTTACGTTTTTCAACTTTCTTTGGGCTAATTCTGGTTTCGTCCCCAACGCCCTTTTTTTACTTACTAAAGTCAGGGAGAGCCCATTACAGTGCGGTCACCCCTTCAGGTGTACAGTTGTGACTGTCCACAAACGCATCGGTTGTGGAACTGCTAGCACGACTCAGCTAGGACACTCCCATCCCCCCAAACTCCCTCCCGCCCTTTGTGTCAGTCCCTCCCCTGCGCCGGCCCCTGACGTCTTGAGAGGGGACTCAGCTGACAGGCTGACAGCTCCCGAGGCTGCCTTCTCTTCCACGGAAGAGTCTGCAACCATCTCCCTGGAAGCACCCCTTTTGCTGCCCCTACAAGTCTGGATATGCAGTGTTTTCATTGTCACTCAGTTCTAGGTATTTCAAAGTTTCTATTATGATCTCTTCTTCAGCTCACGAGTTTAGCTGTGAGTGTGTGTGTGTGTGTGTGTACGTGGTACAGTGCTTGTCCACAACAATTTCCCCAACACTGGGTTAGATTTCCAAACACAGCACAGTTAAAAGAATCACATAGAATTTCCAAACACAGCACAGTTAAAAGAATCATAGCCACCACTTACATTCTACAGTCAACAACTTCTGTACTTGCTCTTCCAAGCATCTCTCCATCCATCCATCCATCCATCCCTCCATCCCTTCAACCATCCATCCCTCCATCCCTCCATCCATTCATCCATCCATCCACCCACTCCTGTATTC
Source organism: Equus przewalskii (assembly GCF_037783145.1). Classification (NCBI taxonomy): domain Eukaryota; kingdom Metazoa; phylum Chordata; class Mammalia; order Perissodactyla; family Equidae; genus Equus; species Equus przewalskii. Next base: position 45,819,360 of record NC_091855.1, read on the forward strand.
CTCCCTCCATCCATCCAACCACCCACTCCTCTATTCCTCCCTCCCTCTATCCATCCATCCATCTCTCTATCCTTTTATCTACCCCTCTATCCATTTATCCATCCATCTACCCCTCCCTCCCCTCATCCATCCATCTATCCATCCACCCATTCACCTGAATATCTATCCATCCACTCCACCCCCTCCCTTTTTCCTACAAGCCTCACCTTCTTATCTGGGAGGCTGACTGCAACTGAGGGTACCGCTTCTAAGCCCTGCGCCCTGGCGAATGGGACACCAAAGGAGAGAGACCGGACAGCTGGATCCTTGGGCTGCCACAAATTGCTGCTGTCTGCTTGCCACCCACCCAGGGGCCCCCCGTGGGCTGAGGACAGGCACCTTGGGCATTCCAAGGGATCAGAGGTTGCCTCCTAGGAGCCAGGCAAGGATCAAACCTTTGTTTGGATTGTGCAGGGTGTGGACGCCCAGGTCTGCTGAGTTAACCCTTCACTGCACAGGCTCAGAAAAGGGTTCTCTGCAGGTGACATGAAGCCAAGTCCTGTGGGGGGGAGGGTAGGGCTTAGGAAAGGCTGAGGCCTCGATGGTTGGGACTCAGGGTGGGAGTGAGGTGGGCAGGCGAGGGGCAGGTGGGCAGGCCTTGAGCGTAGAAGGGAGTGTGGATTCTGGGTTTGGACACATCTGTTTAAGTTACTCCATAATAAATATCACTTCAGCCCACCCAGGGGTCAGTGACAACTTTTTCTGCCATCAAATGGTTGTGCATTCCTCAGGATGGGGAGGATGCTACAGTGTCCACCCTGCCCTGTGATGCGATGCCCAGGGGCCGCGTCCCGAGGCTGGGAGACATCTGTTTGCTGACCACACTTATTAAACCACAGTCTTGGGGCTGCCACACCTTGTGGCTTCCAGGGTTCCATGATTCCATTCGGTCCAGGTCTGGGGTCGCCCGAGGTCTGTGTCTCATGCAGCCCTCCTCTGGCAGCAGGGACCAGGGACCGGCTGGGGGCTTCCTGGGGACCCAGGCCTGTCTCTCCCCTCATGTCCCACATCCCCACAGCTGCCACACCCCGCCACGCTCTGAGCCTCGTTTGCCCTCACCCCTGCTCCCCACCTGGCCCTGGACTAGCCCCAGAACGCCAGCAGGAGAGGAAAGGAGGGCCAGCCTTGGGCGGCGTCTACGACCCGATCCTCTGGCCCTTCCCCTATCCACAGCCCCCGAGTTCCGTGCCCGCATACAGAGGAGGGAAGCTGCCAGCTTGGGGCCACAGGCCCTGCTGCTGGCAGCCAGAAGCTGGAAAGGCCACTCACTCCAGCAGATGACCTTGTGCTCCTTCCGAGTGAGGGCAGGACTCCAGGCAAAGCCATGGCTGGACGGACGAGGGGAGTCCAGGCTGAGCTGCTCCTCCCCCCACGAGCTGGGCCTGGGAGGGTGGGTGTCAGGGCAGGGGCCCCGGCTGGAGGCCGGCAGCACCCAGGGGAGGAGAGGCCTGCTCCGGATGCAGTGCCCTCAGGGTGGTGCTGCAGCTGAGCTTTGATGGGGTGGGGAAATTGCTGTGGCCTGGGCTCCCCCCTCCCCCTCTGTGCCCCAGACACTGAATGACTAAGGACCCAGGGTCCCACCTGCTGGAAAGTTTCTTGATTCAGGGAATCCCCCAGTCGCCCTCAGGCAGAAAGTCTCCCAGCTCTTTCTCTGCAGTGACTGAAGTTCCCCCATCACACAGCAGGGAGGAATGCCCCGCCAGGAACTGGCCTCCCAGCCTCAGTGTCCCCAGTGGGCAGGAAGGCAGCTCAAGCTGGCCTGAGGCCCCAGACGTCTGTCCCCTGGCACCCCCTCTCCTGCTCTTCCTGCACAGGGAGGTGTAAAGCCCTCAGCAACTGCACCCCACCCCCATCCCTCCCATGGGGCCACGAGCGGGTCTGTGGGGAGACTGGCCCACATTCCTGCCAAGCCCCAGGACCTGGGACAGGAGGCACAACCGGGCCAGCCAGGCCCTCCTGGCCAGAGCTGCTGGGGAGGGGGCTGGGTCTGAGGACGCTCAGAGGCCCCCCCATCTGGGAGTGGCCAAGCCCTGATAGGAGATGCTCCCTCCCAGATGCCCAGCCCTGGGACCCCTGGCTGGACCCTGACCTGTATGGCCCCCAGGCTCAGGTCAAGGGCCTCTGGTCCTAGATGACCCTGTCCTGGCTCAGCCACTCCCTCAGCTGAGCCCAGGGCACACCTTGCCGCCCCACCCCAGCTCAGCCAGTGGTCAGCCCTTCTCCTGGTCCAGAGAGGCGGCTCCCCCACAGCCCACTTTTCCCCCTGATAAGGAGGATCAGCCGCCTGGGAATTCTCTTCTCCCCGCCCCCCATCTTCATAGGGGCAATGAAAGCACAGGGAGCCTGAGCAAGTTGCTTAAGGTCATCTCATAGAGGCAGAGCTGGGGAACCTCAAGTTTCTTCCGTTTAGTGCCCCAAAATAGCCGCCTCCTGTCCCCCTCCTCCACGGGGACTCCAAGATGAGGCGAGATGTCAGGGGCCCGGATCCCCATTTGTGATCCCACCAGGCCGCTCCGGGAAGGGGTGGGGTAGGTCTGATCAGCTCCCGGCCCCGCAGCCGCCGCCAGTCCCTGCGCTGCCCTGCCTCCTGGTGGCCGCTGCCAGCGCTGCGCCCGCCGCGCCTCGCTCGGGGGTCGCTCCAGGCCGGCCCGGCGGGCGCCGGCGCCTCCCTGTCTCAGCCTCGCGCCTCTGCCTGGGAGGGACAGTGAGGAGCAGAGGAAGGTAGGTGGTGCTCCCGAGACCACCGGCTCAGCGAACACTCGGGGCTCGCTTCTCCCCGCAGTGCCGCCAGCGTTCGCGCATCCTCTGCTCGGGGGCACCCTCGGCACCCCGTGCGCTGGGACGGCTCCCTCGGCCACAAATCCCCTCCCCGCGCCAGAGCACTGCAGACCGGGAGCCTTGGCTTCCCCGGCAGTGAAAGGGGCGTGCCGCGCCCAGGCGAGCAGGTCTGGGGCTCTGCGGTGCGCAGGGAGCGGCGCGGCGTCCGGCTGCCCGAGAGCAGCGCTCGGCTGGCTCTGGGGTCCCGGAGCTCCCCCGCCCCCATCGCGGATCCCGCGGTTTCCCGCTCCCTTCCCTCCTCCCCGCCCCATCTACACCCGGAGGTCCCATGACCCCCCACCCCCAGCGCCGTCCGAAACTTCTTGTCTCTTCCTCCCCGCCCAGCACCTACCTGTTCCCCCCCAGCTCCCTGCCCGCTCCACACCGCCCCCCCGCGCCCCGTCCCGGAGCCTCCCAGCGCCCTGCCCCGGCTTGGAGCCTCCCTGTTCCCTCCACCACCACCTCCTCGCCCCCGTCGCGGCCCGGCCCCGCCCGGCGGGGCAGGCTCGGGGCAGGCGGGGCAGCCTGGCGGCGGCGCGCACCCCTCGCCCCGCGGCGGGCCTGGGCGCGCCAGGGCCTGTGGAGGCCGCTGGCAAAGCAGCGCCCGGGCAGGCCTGGGGCAAGCGGGGAGACTGCGGTCCGTGCGGCCTGGAGGGGGCTTCAGACACCCCCGGAGCGAGCCAGGGCGGGCGGGGCAAGCCGGCCCCCGGCCTGCATCTCTGCTCTCCGGCCTGGTCCTAGAGGGCTTGGCCCACACAGGGTATCCTGGGGTCCCTGCACGCCCCGCGCGCAGGAGGGGTGCCGCGGCCGGGTTCTGAGGCAGGACCCACTCCCGAGCACAAAGGACATTCACCGTCTTCTCTTTTATTAGCACAATAGCCCTGTGAGGTCGGTACTGCTATTGTTCCCATTCGCCAGATGCGAAAATCGAGGCACAGCTGGGATTCGCACCGAAGCCCCAGACGCCGCCCCCCGACTCAATAGGGGTTTGCACAGAAACAGGCTGTCGTTCGTGACCTTGGGGTGCGTCACCGAGCCGCAGGCCCTCATCTGTCTGGCAGCGCAGGGCCTGCTCCCTAAGGTAATGAGGATCCCTGGGCACATGCCGGCACCCAGAGGCTAGGCGTCCGGGCGCCCCAGGCCCCCTCCCGGAACGCCCCCTCCCCCCGCGGAGCCGTCCCGCGCCGGCCCTGCCCCGCCCGCTCCCCGGGGAAATGGCGAGCCCCAGGGGCGCAGAGACTGGGAGGGGGCTGAGGGGAGACGGGCGCCGCCAGGGCCGCTCTGGGGGTATAGGGTGGGGGCCCCGCCAGAACCCCGGGCGCCCTGCCCCTCCCGAATCCAGCTCTCCGCGCCACGGCCGCATGGGCCGAAGTGGCCAGGGCAGGGAAAGCCCAGCGCGCTGCCGCTCGTGCCTGGAACTCCAGGGCGGCCGCGTCGGGGCGACCCCACCGCCCTGGGCCTGCGCCAGCGAGCAGCGGACGTGGGCCAGGCTGGCGGACCGGGCGGGCGCACGACCCCCTCCGGCACAGGGCTACCCTCTGGGCAGCGGCCCTCTCACCCCACAGCCACCGACAACTGCCTCGGGGCCCTGCGTCTGAATTCCAGCAGCTGGGGCACATTACCAATTGGCCTGTGCCTCAGTTTCCTCATCTGTGAAAAGGGCATTACTTGCATCATACGATAATTCCTGAGGATTCAGTTGATACACGGGCCGTCTGCAACAGTGCCTGGTAAACGCTCAGTACGGGCCCTTGTTACAACGACCATGGAGGGGAAACTGAGGCTAGGAGGGCCAGCACCACAGAGCCCACCTCTCCTACCCCTCCCCTGGGCTGCACTCACACGTGTGTGCATGTGCAGGTGTGTCATATAAGTGTGTGCCCTGTGTGCCTTCATGTGTAAAGGTGTCTGCTGGTGAGAATGTGTGCTCATGCAAGTGTGCATGTGTGTCTATGTGCCCACAGGAGTGTGTGCATGCTCAAAGTGTGTGCGCCCTCAGGAGTGTGTGTGTGCCCACAGGAGTGTGTGTGTGTGCCCACAGGAATGTGTGCATGCTCATAGTGTGTGTGCCCACAGGAGTGTGTGTATGTGCCCACAGGAGTGTGTGTGTGCCCACAGGAGTGTGTGTGTGTGTGTGCACACACTTGTGTACTTCTGTCAATCCCACTTCTCAGGTGGGGAGTTGTGTAAACACGGTGGGGTCTCAGAGGCCAGCCCTGGGGACGCTGGCTTCCCCAGGTTTGCCCAGCCTGCCCCCCCAGGTCCCCCTCACCAAAGAACACTTTGCCATCTGGGGGTACGGGGGGTGCAGGGGGTGCGAGGAGCCTACCTCCTGGGGACGGCAGGCCTGTGCCCCAAGCACAGATGTTCAGCCCAGCTCACCCTGCAGGCCAAAGGGGTCCCAAGTGACAACAGAGCCCAGGAAGGGGGGCCAGCCACACAGCCATCCCCAGGAAGCCCCCAGCCCTGATGGCACTGGCCACAGGCACCCAGAATGGGGACACCCAGCAAAGGCCTCAGATTGACTGGTCCCAGGGAGGAAGGGCCCTGCGGGCAGACATGACGGGGAGCTGGGGGCTGCAGGGGGCCCGTCACAGCCAGAACCAGAGTCCTAGATCCCCTCTTGGGGACACTGGGAATGCCCAGGGGTGTGTGGGAGAGCCAGGTGCCTGACCCCGAGCAGGAAAAGACCCCTCCCATGCCCGCCCTGCCCCTCAGCCACCCCACACCCTGCACCCCACTGCCCTCACGGGGGGGGGGGGGGGGTGGATAGCAGAGGAACAGGGGCCACAAGGCTACAGCCAAGACTTGTCCCTTGTCCTGTGTCCAGAGACCTGGCAGGGGTGCCCCCTGTCCAGCCCGAACCCTAGCCCAGCCCTGGGTTCAAAGGCCAGAGGAGCCCCATGGGCTGCCCCAGCCCACACTGAGGCTGTGTGACCTCTGCCATGCAAGGCTCCTCTCTGTGTCCACCCTCTGTGCTGTGGGGGCTGGTGGGTGCCCCTGAGTCCTGCCCACCTCCAGCCTCGTCCCTCCTGCCCCAGATTCCTCAGCCTCTGGGACTGGACCCCAGGCTGGGGCAAGTGGGGAGCCCAGATGGACTGGGAGCCCACGTGAGGCTCCTCGTTCATTCACTCATCAGTGTCCCATTCACTCATTCACATCTCCGCCGGGGGGCCTCTTGGGCGAGAGGTGTGGTGGCTGCCCCAGGGGATGAGATAGGACAGGGGTGGGGGCGGGGGGGTGGGGGGCGAGGTGAGCCTCCCGCATGACCTGGCACTCAGTGAAGCCCTCAGGGACTGGCCTCCACATCCACCCCCCCACCCTCACGCCCCCACCCCCGTGGCCCAGGAGCCTCAGGCCGTCCACACCCAACATCAGAGCTCCCCTGGGGCCCGTGGGGTCACGTGCCCGGGGCCTCTCATGGGTGGACCCTGCCCCAGTGCCCGCTGCCCCTGCAGCCATCCTCCAGGGGACAGTGCCCTCCGCCCTAGCAGCCTTCAGCTGCCCACAGGACCTGCTCCCCGCTCCTGACCAGACCTTCGCCGCCTCCCCAGGCCTCGCGTGGCCCAGCCCAGCAGCTCAGCCACCCTCCCTCTTCAGGCCTGTCTCACCCCCCTTGTCAAGGCTGTGCCTCCACCCAAGGGCAGACGACAGGGACATCACCCACAGTGGCCACCAGAGGGTGCCATGCTCCGGATGTAGGTTAGGGCCATCAGCGCCCCTTATCGGAGCTGGGAGTGAGGATGGCGGCAGAAGAGACTCACAGCTGGCCAAGGCCTTCTGGGCTTCCTGAGAACCCTGCCAGGTGGCCACTGTGAGCCCACTTCACAGGTGAGGAAACTGAGGCCAGAGAAGGGGCTGCCGCCCGCACTGGCTCTCAGGAGTGTAAGGTCTGGGTTTCCGAGGTTTCTCCAGGTCCACCTCGAATCTGCTGTGCTGCCTCCACTTTGCTGTGTGACTTTGGGAAAGTCACCTCACCTCTCTGAGCCTCAGTTTCCCCCCCTGTAAAGTGGGGTGGGAAGGCATTGCCATGGCTGGGCAGAGCCAACTGCTAGACAGAGCACTGGGCCCCAGCTCTGGGCTGTGCCTGGTTGGTCTCTGCCCTGGGGGACAGGGCTCCGCCCCTACCCAGCACAGGCGCCTCTGAAGGGGGCCATCTCAACAAGCCGGTGACCTTGCACCCATGGGTCGGGGTCTGCAGGGTGGTTCAGCCCTGCTCTAGCCAGCAGGAAACAAGCCTCCCGGGGAGCTTCCGGGGCCACCGCTAGGACAGGCAGGGCTGCCTTCCCGCCAGAGAGCGAGCTGCTGCAGGCTGTGCACACATGTGTGAGCACATCCGACTATGCCAGGATCCTGGCGCTCGGAGCAACCCCTTGCAGGGACAGCCCCCCAACACTCTCTTCCTCCCTTGGGCCCCGTCAGCCCAGAGTGCCCGGTGGGGTTGGGGCTGCATCTCCCCTGGGCGGCGAGGGTCACCAGGCCCCACCCCCTCAGGGACCCCCTCCCCTCCTCCTGGCATTGTGGATCCCCCTTTGACCCCCTTGAGGCCCTCCAGGGTGGGCTGCAGGAGTACAGGCCACAGGCCAGGCCGGGCGCTGGCAGCAGTGTGGTTCCCACGCTCCATGGTGCCAATCTTGGCTCTCCAGCCCTGCCCCACCCCTGCCTTGCGGCGACCAGGGCACCCAGAATGTGGCTGTGGATTCCGTCCCCCGGGGCCACGGATTCCTGTCTCAGTGGGCGAGGGCGGAGGACGGCTTTCCGCCCTTTGATCCCTGCCAACTCTAGGGAGCCGGGCGCGCCCAGGCCTTGCCAGCCAGGCCACAGGGGAGGCCCGGGGTGGGGGAGGCAGCCCAGGCAGGGGCAGGTCTCAAACCCCAGCTCCCAGGGTGCCCCAGAGTTCCTGACTCCCCTCCTGCCAGCTGTGTGGTGGTGCTGGCACCTCACCTGGGGACTCAGGTCTGCTCCCCGCCTCCAACCTGTGACTCTGGGACACCAGCCCCTCCCCTCCCTCTACCGCCCTGAAGTCCAGAGGCCCCCCTCCTCTCTGCCAGCCGGGTCTTGCCCTGCTCCCCTTCCACCCTCAGGCCCCTCCCGACGGCTGACACACCTTGAGACCCCTGGGGTGCCTGATGCTGATCAGGGCGTTGGACCGCCTGGTATCAGGAGGGACCTCAGGATGTCCTGGGCCCCACCCCTGATGGCAAAGGAGCCAGTGCTGGCTGCAGCCGGGCAGCAGATCCCGGGTGCCCCTAAATGTGCTTGTTTCCTGCCCCCGTCCCTGTAGCCTCTCAGCAGTGACAGGTGCCCACCGCTCAGTGTACTGGGTCACCTGTCCCATGTTCCAGTGCCACCAACCACCTGTGACTCTGGGACAAGGGGCCACTCTCAGAGCCTGGGGTAGGGGCAGAGTTTCAAAATCGCCAGCGGGAGGGGTGGCAGAGGGTCTCATGGGAGCTCCTCAGAGGCAGGGGTGGGGGGGTGGGGGGGTGTTCAGCTCCGCTCCCCACCCCAGCCAGCTCTACTCTTGGGTTTTCTCATCTTTGAGATGGAAATTACAGTCCTCAGCCGCCCACCCCAACTCCCCGAGGCCTGGGGAGCTTAGGGCCGGCCTGGGGCCCGCTCCATCCTCAGTTCCGTGGGCTCACGCAGAGCAGCCGAGAAGGGGCTCAAGGAGGGCGTCACCTGAGGACGGGAGGACTCGGGCCCTGAGCCACAGCCGCCTGGCCCTCGAGGAGCCTTCGAGCACCAGTCCCATGGCTCCGGGTTCTGCTCTCCTGCCCACCTGGTGTGGGGGTACCCTCTGCACCCCCACAATCCTTCCCGCCAACCCTGCCTGGCCAGACAACTGCCAGAGACCTGGGGTGTCCTTCCCAATGGCGGGCCTCCCTCTGAGGACACGGGAGAGGGACCGGGCCGGGCTGGGTCCTCAGGGTCCGCACAAAAAGGGGAGGAGGGGGAGGCCGCCAGCGGACCCGAGCAGCCCAGGACGCTTCCTGGAAGAAGCGTCGCGGGGAGGTCCCTGAGGTGCAGAAACGCACTCCTGAGCAAAGCCTCGGCCCGAGGCGGAAAGATGGTGCGGCGGGGCCCACGGACAGTGTGGGGCCTTCCACGTGCCCCGCACCCCATCCCCGCACAGCGGCCGGGGCGCCCGGGCCCGCGGATTCCAGCGCTGCCGTAGGACAAGCCCGCGCCTGCGCGCGCAGGGCACGGGGCCCGCGTGGGAGTCGGGGGGGTGGGGGTGGGGCGGGAGGACCGGACCTGACCCCCCCACCGCCCGCCCGGCTCCGGGGCAGGGGGCGTCGGGACCCGGCCGGACGGGGCGGCGGCAGACAGCGCCTTTGTGCGCGGCGTCCCCGAGCGTGTCGCGGCGGGCCCGGCCCCGGCCCCGCTCCAGCGCCCGCCCCCGGCCCCGCGCGCATTCCTGGCGAGGCCGGGCGCCACGGGCGGGTGCGCGGGCCCGCCGGGCCCACCGCCTGGCCACCGCAGTAGGGGATCCCCGCACGCGGGGGGTGGACCTGCCGGCCCCAGGAGGGTGACTTGGTTGGCCCGGGGCGGGGTAGGGGTAGGGGGGACGATGGAGGCGAGGCTGCCAGGCTGGGTCCGCAGAGGGGTGGGGTGCCCCGGGCCAGGTGGCTGCCGGAGCGGGTGGCGCTGCTGAGTCGGCCGGCTCGGGCAGGGAGCAAAGGGGCGGAGGGGCGGGCGGCCTGTGTGGTCCGAGAAGCCGAGAGGTTCGCGCAGGGAGCTGCAGGGTTGGGGCGGAGGTCGGGGCAGGCGCCCCTGTCGAGAGAGCCTGGGAGGCTTGCTGTAGCTCGTGTCGGGGCTCTGCGCCCTTCCGGCTCTCGGCCCTGCCTCCTTGCGTCCTCTGAACGCGTGCCTGCGCGGTGCCGGCGTCCTGCCGAGCGCTGGGCCGGAACGTGGAACCGCACACGGCGGAGGCCCACCTTCTCCGCCTTCAAGGACGCGGACCTCAGCCTAGGTCGCCGGGCCCACCAGGAGCACCTAGCCCAGGGGTCGGCCGCAGGGCTGGCTGGACGCCCGGCTGCTTCCTCCCAGCCTGGGGCGGGTCCCCCATCCAGCGCTGCGTTCCTCCTGCTCCCAGAGGCTCGCTCGCCTGCGCTGACAGACACCTCCCCACTCCCGGCCCCCAGCCCCAGGCCTCGGGCTGGCCACTGGTCACACCCCGACTCCCCAGAGGGACTGGCTAAGGAGGGAGTGCAGCGGTGGGAGCAGTGAGTGGGGTGGACAGTGGGGAGAAGCAGGATGTGCTCAGAGGGCAGGGGGAGTGCGGTTGAGTCTGGAAAGGTGCAGGTAAGAGGCCCCAGGAGCAAAGGCCCACCAGTGAGAAATGCCCCTGTTCCAGAGAGCAGAGGTACGAACATCAACGTGAACAACCAGGCTGAATGAAGGAGCCTGGGCTGGAGGACAGTCATGGGGCAGCGGGGAGCCACGGGAGGTGTTTGAGCAGGGGAGTGACATGCTCAGACGCCATGAAAGCCTGATGTATACAGCTGTAGAATAATCCATCTTTCAGGTTGGACCAGTGTTTACTTAATAAATCCTGTGTTGTTGGGTGTTCAGGTGCTTTCCAGATTTCTGGTTAGAGATAATTCTGCGATGAAAATCACTGTCCATCATTGTTTGCACTTTGAGTCATTAAGATAGATTTCTAGACGTGAGTAAAGACTTGATGATCTTCAACTGCTGGCCGAGCAAGTTGTGCCAGCTTCACACTCCACCGGCGGGACCGTTACAGACGCAGGGGCTTCCTCTGAGCCTCTCCCGATCCCACCCACAGACCTCGTCACTCAGCACCCCACATCCTTCAGAGGCACTCCTCCCTTCCCTGGCTGCTCAGGCCAGAGCCAAGTGAAGTCAGCCCTTGCTTTCCCTCTGTTGGGCCATCCACCCGGAGAGCAGACCCCTCCTCACCTGCCCCCTCCGTGCCCTATTCTGGCTGCCCCACTCCCCTCCATCCTGGCTACCAAGAGATCTCTTGATCACACATCTGACTGGCCCCTCCCCTGCTTTAAAGCCTGCTGTAGCTCCCCAGTGCCCACGAGATCAAACCCAAGCTCCTTTCGAGCCCCTGCCCCACCCACCTCTGCTCAGCTATTTGCAGCAACCCCCGCTCCGGTGTGTACTCCCCATGCTGGAACTTGAGCACAGCCATTTCTGCAAACCCTTTCCTGCTGCTGGCCGTCTGCGTCCCTCCAGGCTCCCACGGCCCTGGCACGCTCTCCCCACAGCCCCACACCTTCTCCCGGCCCTGAGGTGGTCAGTAGCTGCCCCCAGCCCAGGCTGCATCTGAATCACTTGCCTCTCTGTCCTTCCCAGGGCCACAGCATCTTCACATCCCATCCCTGAGCCTGGGTCAGACTCCCAGCGGTGGCAGGGAGAGCCCTCACCACCTTGGCCAAGGCCCGGGCCTGTAGCTGGGACCCAGCACCCCAGAGACGTTTAGTGACTGGCTTGGTGTGGTGCAGCAAGTCCAGGGTCCAGGTGGCTGAGCAGAAGGGAGCATCTCCTGGCCTGCCCCCTCCAGGTGCCCCTGGAAGTTCAACCCCCTGGCCCTGCTCTCCAGGCTCAGGGAAAAGCCGACTCCAGATCTCCTGCAGGGTCCAGCCCTAGGCCCCACCACCACACACGCGTGCACACGCCTGAAGCAGCTTGGCTGAGCCAGGCCACGGACGGGCATGCTCCAGCACGCCCTGGCATTCCCGGCCCGATGGGCTGGGAAGAACCCGGGCAGGCCTGGTCATCACCCCAGTCTCTCTCTCAGGAGCTCAGGCCATGGAGGGCTGAGTAGAGAATGCCAGCACAGCCCACTGACCCGTGACTGACTGTGTGGAGTAGAGGGGCCAGGGCATTCTGTCTCCGGAACCACAAAGCTCAGCATGGGAGGGCAGCCCTGGGGCAGGCCAGGTCCCAGCACCACAGATGGGAGGGTGCGGTGCCCAGCCCATGGATGCTGGTGCTGGGGGCCAGGGCTGCTCAATCCAGCCGTGGGCCAGCTGGGCAGACCCAAAGGGGCCAAGACGCCAACAGAGCAGAGACCTGCCCCACTGATCAGAGCCACCTGCAGGCCTCCAAACCCACAGGAATTTGGACACCAGAACCGGCAAGCATGGCTGAGTCAACAGCGGGTCCAACTGCACCAGCGTCACCCTCACAGCCTGGCCACCACCTGCGAGCGTGGCGGGAAGACATTCTCTGCTCCAGTCTTCTGTTAAGGCCTGGAAAGATACTCCAGGGGTTTTTCTTTTCCCCGTAAAGGACTTGTGGGTTCCAAGATTCATTCCTGAGTGTTTTATAATTTTTGTTCTTTTTGAAAATAACATCTTCCCTGTTTTTTTTTTCTTTTTAGTGACTTAAAGGAATGCTATTGACTTTTGTATCAGGCAGTCCTGTTGAACTCTGATTAGTTCTAATACTTACTCTGTTGATTGTTTTGGCATTTCAGTGTAAGTTATCGTGTTATCTGAAAACGCGTGATAGTACAATTTTGTCTCCCTTCATCTAGTTCCTATATTACTGATTTCTTTTTCTTGTCTTATTGCGTTGGCCACAACATCCAGAATAATAGTGAACAGTAGCTGTGAGAATGAACATCCTTGTGTTCTTCCCAGCCTTACGTAAAGTGTGTCTGTTGTGCTGGCCACAGACTGAGGGAGATGGTCCTTATCAAGTGAGGAAAACTCCCTCTAGTTCTTATTTTCTAAGTTTTTTTTAAAATCATGGGTCTGTATTAAACTTTAATGCTTTAATCTGCATCAGTGTAATGAGTATGTTGCTTTTTTTCTTTACACTGGTGAATTGCTGTGTTAAAATTTCGCATTTGAACCAGGCTTATGTCCCTGAGATAAACCTTGTGTGGCCTTAATGCACTGTTGGAATTTAGTTACCAAATACCTTAAGATTTTAAAAGTTCTTGTTCATTAATAACACTGATTTAGAACTTCCTTGTCTTGTGCTTCCTCTTCTGTCTCTGTACTAACTTCATAAGGTGGATGGGACCTCCTTCCCTCTGTTTCTCTTTCCGCTGGGCCAGGGCCTTTGGGAAGGGTGTGTGCATGGGCACTGGGAGAAAGGTTTGGTTACTATTTTAGTGTATTAAATGATCATGGAATTCTTGTTGTTTTCTATTTCTTCTTGCCCCAATTTCAGTATTTTAATTTTCTATGCATCTGTTCATTTTGCCTAGGTTTTCAAATTTATTGGCATATACTTTTTTTTTTTTTTTTTTTTTGCTGAGGAAGATTCTCCCTGAGCTAACATCTGTGCCAATATTCCTTCACTTTATATGTGGGTTTCTGCCACGGCATGACTGACAAGTGGTATAAGTCCGTGCCTGGGATCCAAACCTGCAAACTGGGGCTGCCAAAGCAGAGCGCACTGAACTTAACCACCAGGTCATTGGGCCAGCCTGGGATATACTTTTAAAAATATCTCCTCCATTTCAGATGATGCTCACGGAGCTGTAGTTACCTCCCCATTTGGCCTACACTTTGTGATTTCTCTTTTTTTTTCTTAATTGGTCTTGAAATAAACTTCTCCAGTGCCAGCTTTGATTTTGTTCATCAGTTCTATATTTTGTTCTGTACTCTCTTGATTTATGTCTTTATTATTTTCTTCCTTTTTCTTTGATTCTTTGGGTTTACTCTGTGCTCTTTTTATAGGTCCCTGACTTTGACAATTTGTTTTCACTCCTTCTTATTTTCAGATAAACATATTCAAAGCTGTACAATTGTCTCTAGTACTCTTTTCTTTCTTTCTTTTTGGCAAGGAAGATTGGCCCTGAGCTAACATCTGTGCCAGTCTTCCTCTATTTTGTATGTGGGTCACCGCCACAGCATGGCTGCCAACAAGTGGTGTAGGTCTGTGCCCAGGAATCAAACCTGGGCTGCTGAAGTGGAGCACGCCAGCCAATGGGACCAACCCCATCTCGTACCATTTTAAACATGTCCCATGAATTTTGACTTGTAGAAGTTCCACTATTGTCAAATTTATCTTATGAATTCCTCTTTAATCCAGTCGTTATTTAGTATTTAAAAGGTTTCTGAATTTTTTTTTTTTTTGAGGAAGATTAGCCCTGAGCTAACATCTGCTGCCAATCCTCCTCTTTTTGCTGAGTAAGACTGGCCCTGAGCTAACATCCCTGCCCATCTTCCTCTGCTTTATACATGGGACGCCTACCACAGCATGGCTTGACAAGCGGTGCCATGTCTGCACCCAGGATCCAAACCGGCAAAACCTGGGCCACCGAAGCAAAACATGTGCACTTAAGTGCTGCGCCACCAGGCCGGCCCCTGAATATGGCATTTTTAAAGCCAAACTTTCATTACTAGTTTCTTTTTTGAGAATTATATTTTATTTATTTCTTGTGTGGGTAATGAATGCACACACTATTAAATTCACAGGAGAATAAAGCTCCCCGCGTGCTCCAGGCACCCTGTCTCCCTTCCAGGGTCAGCGAGAGTCTCCAGTCCCTGAAGTGTCCTTCTGAAGACATGCTGAGCACTCCCAACACGGCGAGTGGCCCAGCAGCCCTGCACCTCCGCCTCCTTTCTCTCTCAGAGTCCTCATGGCTGGCTGCGGCCAGGAGCAACCATGGACCCAGTTCTGGCCCAGGAGACATGAGCGTCGCCTGCCGAGAGGTGTGCTGAGAAAACCTGTGCTTTTCAAGAAAATGTGGGACAGACGCAGCTGGCATTGCCTTTTCCTCTTCCCTTTTCTTCTTGGCTTGAACACTATCATGACTTATGGAGATGAGGCAGCCGTTTTGCAACTATGAGGCAACAAGGCAGAGGGAAAATGTCTACCTGCTCTGAGAGGGATGGAAAGAGAAAGCCCTCGACGGCGCTGCTAGACAGCTGAGCCAGGCCTGGGACCTGTCCTCTGGGACTCTTGTGAGAAAATCAACTCCTCTTTGTGGACCTCATGCTAAGTTAGATTTTCTTTTGCTTAGAGCCAACCATTTCTAACACACAAAACCACACACACCCGTTTCACAAAGGAACAAGTGCTTTCCCCTCGGCACCTTGATTATTCCACATAACCATCGGTCCTGGAGGTGGTCCTTAATCAGTGCCAGAGAGCGGCCTCGTTCTTGTTCCTGGGCTCCCACCACCCAGCGTACGGGTCCACAGGCTAGTTAACCTCGCGGGCCGGCAGAGATGTTCCCGCTGCTTTGCTGTTACAGACGGTGCCGTAATGGAGAGCCTGCACACGCTTCATCTCACACTCACGAAGTCCCGTCTGTAGAGCAGACCCCGGGGAGCGGGCCACTGTCGTCTTTGTGACGTTGAATCTCCTGATGCCAGAGCATGGCGTGCCTTCCAATCACCAGTGAGTCGAGTCTCCTGCCGTGTCCCTCAGTGTATTTCCGTTTTCTTCCTTTGCATCACGTGCGTTTCTTGTTAGATTTGTTCCCAGGTATTTTAACTTTTCAGTGCTGTGGGCTCTTGTCATCCTTCCTGCAAACAAGTTGCTTTTTGTACAGACCACGGCGAACGATCGTGTTACTTTTGTCCACAGACTGAAATATGGTTTGTAATAGAATTTAAATCGATCCTCTTGGATTTTCCAGGGGTTTAATCATATCATCTGCAGAAAGTGGTATTGTATTTCCTCCTTTGCAATTCTTATACCTCATTTTTTTCTCTTCTCCAATTGCAAAAATATTAAGCAGCAGTATTAACAGAAGACAGGCTTCCGAGGTTTTACTGTAACAGGCCTGCTCCTTGGCTCTCCCCCGTTTGCCGTGGGGGTGGCTGGAGGCTCATAGAAATGTGTGGTATCATTTGGGAAGGTCTGAGCAAGAATGCATGTTGGTTCTGGCCGTGGCATTGTAACTGCGCCCTCCTGCCCCCATAAACAACTATCCAACGGGACGAACGTTTGAGGCAACTGTTTACAGGGATTGAACAACAGGAGGGGTGAGGCTGTGGCCCTTGAGAGAAGGGCATACGCGAGGGGGTCCCACATTTGCCCTGGTTTTTCACTTGGAGTTTCCTTCCAACATACGAGAGATGGACCCAAAGCAGAGGCCGCGGCTCCCTGGCTGAGGCAGCTGGAGGGGCTGCAGGCGGCGAGGACGGCCCTGGGCTGGAGGGAGCCGCGTGCAACGAGAGTCTGACGCTGACTCCTATGTGGGTTGCCCCCCCCGGAGCCATTCTCCCCACCAGCGCAGTGTCCTACAAGTCAAGTCAGTTCTGACACCAACCCCCTGGAGATGGCGTCCGATCCCACAGGTTAGGGGCTCAGTCCCACAAGACTCCCCCTGTCCCCACCTTCAGATGGTGGTGCCAAGTCCATGTTGTCACCTGTGCTTCTGATCAACTGGCTATAAATTGAGGGTCCCACGACCCCCTCCTGGGGGTCAATTAATTTGCTAGAGTGGATCACACAATTCAGGAAATCGGTTTACTCACTGGACTGCTGACGTATTACAAAGGATGTGAGGATAGGAATAGACAGCCAGATGAAGAGACACGTGGCGCGAGGTCCCGAACAAAGGAGCTTCTGCCTCGAGCAGCTTGGGACCCGGCACAGTGGCACCTGGATGAGTCCTAGTTCGCCAACCTGGAAGTTCTCCGAACCTCCTCCTTTTGGGTTTTATGGAGGCTTCATCATGTAGGCACGACCGATTAAATAATCGGCCGTTGGTGATTGACCCTCTCCTCGCTCCTCCCCAGAGGTCAAGGGGGGTGAAACTGAAAGCTCCAAGGCCCTAATCTCATGTTTGGTTCCCGGCAACCAGCTCCCATCCTTGGCCCAAAAGTCGCCTCATTAACATAACAGAAGACAGCTTTATCCTTTCATTGCAGGGGATTCCAAGGTTGTGGGAGCTCCCTGCCAGGAATGGGGACGGAAGACCAGACACACATCCTTATTGTCAATCACAGCATCACAGTGAGTCTGCATGGGGGGTCCTCAGGTCCTTGGCTGGGAAATAGGCTGGACGTGTGTGGGGACGTCCTCCGTGAAGCCCGGGGCAGTGGTGGCTGTGGGCTGGGAGCCGAGTGGAGGCACCCGCTGTGAGGCAGCGCTGGGTGGCTCTGCAGGTCTTGCCAGCTGGAGTGGAGAGTCCGCCCGGGCCCCTTGGGGCAGCAAGACCCCGGAAGCTTTAGGAGTAGGAATCACTTCAGAATAAGGGCCAAAACCTGGGACTGAGGGCTAACCAGAAACAGACCCACCCTTCCGGAGCATCCCACCAGCCTGACGCGACCAGACGGTCCACTGGGATTTCCCTGCCATCCAGCAGAAGGCAGCGTCTGTAAAAGCAGACATCGTTTAGACTCCTTTCAATGTGACAGCCGCACTGTCCGGCGTAGAAGAAACAGTTACTAGATACGAGAAGACGCGTGGAAAGGTGACCCAAAATCAGGGGAAAGAACGGAAGCAGACCCTCCGGGACCAGAAGTGGCTGACCAGAACTTAAACGAGCATTGATAAATCTGCCCAAGGATTTGAAGGAGCCAACGAACGCACGAGGGAACAGATGGAAAATCTCAACAGAGAAGTGGAAACCGTTCAACAGGACTGAAGAAACTTTCTGCTGTGTCTGCAGCCCAGCAGAGCGGACGCTGCAGGAGGAGGGGTTGGGGGCCCCGAGTGATCTCGGGGACAGTGTCAGAGGTCTAACACACGTGCAGTACAGGCCCAGGAGGAGAGGGGAGACAATGGGGCAGAATGGCTTTTTGAAGAAATAATGGCTGAAAATTCCCCAAATTTGTTGAAAAACATAAACCTACAGATGCAGTAAGTTCAGCACAGCTGAACCCAGAGAGAACCACACCTGGGCACTTCCAAGTCAAACTGCTGAAAACCAAGGGTAAGGAAGACACAACTTAAGCGACAACGAGGTACCACTTTGTTGTGGTGGTTGTTAGGAGCTGGCAGGTCAGTCTGCCCCCGGGGGACTCTATGAATGATTGACATCCACAGTGTCCTGTCCTAACACTCCCCCTCAGCTCCTGTGGACCCCTGCCTATGGCTTCCTGTGTGGCATCAATCCATCTCGTGCTTGGTCTTCCTCTTTTCCTGCCACCTTCTGCTTTTCCCAGCATTATTGTCTTTCCCAGAGAGGCCTGCCTTCCCGTGATGGGCCCGAAGTAGACAGCCTCAGTTTATCCTGTTTACCTCCAACAATCCTTCAGGCTGCATTCGCTCCAGGACCCAGTTGTTGGTCTTTCTGACAGCCCAGGGGATCCGCAGGGCTCGCCTCCTCTCCTGTTGGGGGAAACGCCACTTTACTTCCACTTTAATAACGAAAAGGGAAAAAAAAGCATTGGCACCAAATGCTGGTAAAGTTAGGAGCGAATGGAATTCATACATCGCTGCTGAGAGCGTGAAATGTACAACTTTGTCAAACTCTTCTGCAGTCATTGACCCACCCCAGGACCCAGCGAGTTCACTCCTAGTTACTTTCCAAGAGAAATGACGACGCATGACCACAAACAACTTGTACAATAATGGTTAGAGCCACCTGGTTCACAAAAGCCAAAAACTGGAAAGACTCTAAATGTTCAGCAGTCGGAGAGGTGATAAAGAAATTGTGGGAGAGTCGTACAGTGAAATACTCCTCAGCAAAAACAGGACTGAATTACTGAAATGTGCCACAACATGGACACATCTCAAAAACACCAGACTGAGTACAAAATGCCAGACACAGAAACATGTGTACTTTAGGATTCTATTCAAATGAAGAACAGGAAAGTGAACCATGGGGACGGGAATCCGAACAGTGGATGCCTGTGGGAGTCTGAATAACCTTCAAGGGGCAACATAGCTTTCCAGGGTGATGGAAGTGCCTTGTGTTTTGATTGGAGGTATTGGTTACAGCGTGTACATGTTTGTCAAATCTTGTTGAATTGTGCCCTTCTGATCCACACACTGAAATGCTGGGATCCACTCACAGGAACTGGGGATCTCTGGGGAAATGGCTGATTTCTGGGTTGGGCCAGAGAAAGTATAAGATGGGCCTGGAACACCTTGTTTGTGAGAGGATAGAGAAGTGCTCAAAGAGTGGAGGGGAACGGGGTTTGAGGACTAGACGGGAGTGACGCATTAGTGTGAATGTCCTCATTTTGAAAGTTGCATTTTGATTACGTAGGATTATATTCTTGCTCATGGGAACAACACGATGCAGTCTTTGGGGCTGGGGGGGCAACAGGTCAGCAACTCTCTCTCAAATGGTTAAGGAAGAGAAGGCAAAACTTTTCTGTAGCTTTAAGACTGTTTAAAGATTTTAAAGACCTGTCCCTTTGACTACGTCAATCTTACCTCAACAAAAAGACAGATAAGTTAAATGCTATCAAATGCCTCTTCTAGTAGCTAAGAAGATGCTGACGTGAGTTCTCTCTTCTGATTTGTTGATATGGTGAATGGTATAGAAATATTTTTTATCAATGAACCATCCTTGCATTCCATGAAATTTTCCTTAGTTTCCTATATTCTGGCACACTTTATATGATATTTGAATTATCATTTCCTTAAAATGTACAGTATTCTTATGAAATTGCCCGGGCCTGAGGACTCCTGTGGGGACAGCTCTATGAAAAATGGTCTGCGTTACTCGGTGTCCTTAGATTTTTAAACCTCTTCGGGCATCTGTTATAATACAATTATGATATTTTCTTAGAAAATCATCTATTTAACTGTGCCTTATTTATTTGCTTAGTGTTCATCAAAGCGGTCTCTTATAACTAAAAAAATTTCCGTATCTGTGATTCTTTTCTTCTTATTTCTTCTTTTGTATATTTTAACTTTCTTCTTTTCTTGATGAGGTTTTCTAACTGTTTCTCTATTTTATTGTGATTGTGTCTCCAAAGGACTAGCTTGTAGACTTATTCATTGGTTCTGAGCATCTTTTGGTTTTCAAAGCCATTCATTTTCGTTTTCGTCTTCACTACCTAACCCTTTAGAAACGTTTGCCCATCGTCCTCGTTGCAATCAGAACACGCAGTCCAGCATCAGCATCCCCCTCCTCTCTCTCTCCTAAAGAGGACACCTCTGAGCTGTCCCGGGACGCCAGTGCTTTCCTCCTTTGTATGCCGCAGGACCTTGGTGACAGGAGCATCCCTGGGGTCTTTTGGGGACCAGAGTCGGGAAATGAGTCATCCAACCTTCCTGATTTTGGATCCCTCCTTCTCCACCACACGACAGCCTTTCCAGCATCTTGATTTCAGCCAGTGGGGGAATGTTAAGCTCAGGTTTCAACAACCAACTGAGAAAAAAGTGAGGAAGACTTCCAATTTCTTGAGCTAAAAATATTGAATTGCAAGTCCCTTGTAACTGCACACATCTCGAACAATTCGATCCGATCCACAGGTTTGTTCTTCCCTCCCCCGTCAAGGACTTGCAGAAACCTCCCACACACCCCCAATTTCCTGACAACGTAAATGACAAACCTTGTGAACCTTTTGATCTGTAAGTCCTCTTTTCCCAGGTTAGGTTTGTACTTATCCCCCTGGGACATGCCGGGATCTGAGTCTAATTGTAGGTTTGGAAGCAGGGAGGGGTGGTGGAGGAGGACTGTGATGAATCGGCACCTGCCTGCAAAGTAACCGCAGCAGGTGAGGTCACTGCGAGGTCTTCAAACAAGGCAGGACCAGACCCATAGTGGGGGGCGGGGTGCTGCTCTGCTCAGCGTGATGATCCTGGCATTCCGGCTCCCTAAACCCTCCCCCCAGTCTCCCTCCTAATTCCGGGGTCCAACTCTGTCCCAATCAGGGCCCTAACTCGCACAAAGAGACCTGGGGAGAGGATGTCAATTCAGTCTACATTGGAACTCAGCCCCCCTCCAGATAATCTGTGTCTCATTTGGGAGCGTGTAACCTCGACACCATCAGAGATCAAAGATTCTTTTGGGGATTATAGAAACACTCTTGTTCTCCGACTGTGCCTTGAGCTCAGAATTCGGAAACTCTGATGACGTCATGTTATTTCCTTGGACTCCTGCAGTTCAGAGCAGCCAGCCCAGCCCACAGTCCTGCAGCCCCTGCTCATCACACCGTGCCTTCCACAGGCGCTTCCTCCCAGGTGAGCATCAATTAACCATTTCACAGTGGGTGCCATGGGCTCCAAGTGTCCCGTCGTTGGATGTACCTGCATCCTTACAGCTTCCAAACCCAACGGGGGCGTGTAGACCATCCCAGAATGCCCTGCTTGAACATCTGTGGTCTGCAGTCACTGCTGGTACCAAACCCTGTAGGAGTCAGGATGCAGTTTTGGATTAACAGAAACTCCCCTGGCTGCTTTTGAGGCAGAAAGGGAGGGAAATGAGAGCACAGGGAGAGCAGGGCCTCAGCTGAGCCTCAGACACGACTCTCACAACTCCATGGTCAACTTGGCCTGCTGTGGTAGAAGCCACATGACACAAATCCTCTCTGGCTCCTCCAGTTGGAACATGGAGTTGACTTCCTGCTCATTGAATAGAGACCAGGCTCGGGACCAGCTTTGACTGAAAGAATGCATCCAAGGCAAGATGCAGCCTCTCCCCTCCCGCCCCTGGAGAGCCGACATCATGAGAACCAGCCTTGCCTGGTCCAAGAAACCGGAGAAGAGCCGAGGTGCCCAGCGGAAAACCAGTCAACCGCTAGACCTGTGTGTGAGGCCTTCAAGAAGCAGCCAGGCCCCAGTGGACCCCAGTGGACCCGCAGAAGTTCTCCAGGAAGCTGACCATGGAGGCCAGGGCAGACCTGCCAAGACAGCCAAAGAACCACCCAGGTGAGCCCAGCCCAGACTGTCAGCCCCAAACGTGTCCTACGTGAATGGCTGCTGTTTGAAGCCACCGAGCTTTAGGGCCATTTATTACAGCGAAAGGACCGCTGATGCCCCTCTCAAGGAAGCTGCCGTTCTTGCCACAATTGAGCAGTCGGAGAAACCAGAACTCTGCGTTTAGCTCCGGGACCTCACCCAGCCAAAACTGATTGATGCGGGCTCGGTGAGTTGAGGAGTCAAAAGAAAGATTTCTTGGACTCTCAAGGTCTAGCAGTAGTGTTCTTTTATTCAGAGAATAGCATGGGGACAGGACCCGTGGGCAGGAAGAGCTGCGGGCATGAGGACAGGACCCGTGGGCAGTGAGAGCTGCAGGCATGGGGACAGGACCCGTGGGCAGTGAGAGCTGCAGGCATGGGGACAGGACCCATGGGCAGGAAGAGCTGCAGGCATGAGGCCAGGACCCGTGGGCAGTGAGAGCTGCAGGCGTGGGGACAGGACCCGTGGGCAGTGAGAGCTGCAGGCATGGGGACAGGACCCGTGGGCAGTGAGAGCTGCAGGCATGGGGACAGGACCCGTGGGCAGGAAGAGCTGCGGGCATGAGGACAGGACCCGTGGGCAGTGAGAGCTGCAGGCATGGGGACAGGACCCATGGGCAGGAAGAGCTGCAGGCATGGGGACAGGACCCGTGGGCAGTGAGAGCTGCAGGCATGGGGACAGGACCCGTGGGCAGTGAGAGCTGCAGGCATGGGGACAGGACCCGTGGGCAGTGAGAGCTGCAGGCATGAGGACAGGACCCGTGGGCAGTGAGAGCTGCAGGCGTGGGGACAGGACCCGTGGGCAGTGAGAGCTGCAGGCGTGGGGACAGGACCCGTGGGCAGTGAGAGCTGCAGGCGTGGGGACAGGACCCGTGGGCAGTGAGAGCTGCAGGCGTGGGGACAGGACCCGTGGGCAGTGAGAGCTGCAGGCGTGGGGACAGGACCCGTGGGCAGTGAGAGCTGCAGGCGTGGGGACAGGACCCGTGGGCAGTGAGAGCTGCAGGCATGGGGACAGGACCCGTGGGCGGTGAGAGTTGCAATGTGTTGAGGGTTAGGGCTAAATTGATAAGGCATGCGTACGTATTTATTTTTACCAGACAGAGGAAAGATGATGTAAAAAGTCATTAAAATGGTGTCAGTGCAGGTGGGGTCTGGTTATTGGGAGGTCCTATAACTAGATAAGAATCAGATCAGATCAGGTCAGGATGTCCGATGCTTCCCAGAGGATCATATAGATTGGTATGTAGGGCAGGAAGCCTTGGGCTTCTCTCCCTGGGGCAGCCCTGATCCTCATCACGATGGTGTCTAGATGGAAGCCGGTGTGGAGAAGGTTCTGGATGAGACTCTGTCCTTCTGCTGCCACAGAAGAGCTGAACGCCCGCGCTGGGGCTCCCCTGTGGAAAAAGATGGAAGCCACCAAGGACAGATCCACCTTCACCTTCCCTTTCCAACCCTCACCTGAGGGCGGGGACCGGAAGCACGGGATCCAGGGAGCCCACTGGGGCTGCTTATCTGATCCACCTCCTCAGTGCAGCCTGGACCAGGACTATACCCGGACGGTCGTCTCCACCAGCCAGGCTCGTGGGTCTCATTTGGTCCAAACTTTCTGCGAAATAAAGGGCCTTATCTGCAGTCCTCCTCAAACCCCACAAAGCCAGACGCCACAGAGAAAGGCTTGACTCTGTGAATTTAAAACTTCTGATCAGCAAAAGAACCGCAGTTGACGACAAACTGGGAAACGCTTCTGGCAGCATATTCCCGAAGGATGGACAGGTTTGTCACACACACGCTTAAAATTCTACTCAGCAAAAGAAAACACAGTTAACTCTGAACTTGGAAAAATATTTGCTACATACATAACGGAAGAATTGACATATTTAACCATGTAAAAATTTAAAATATCCCATAGCAAAAGATGCCACAGACACACAGGGGGGCGACCCGTTCCACCAGCTTGGAGTACAAATAAGGGCACGTAGTTTTGTTCTTCGTGGGATCCCCACCCACTCACGTTGTCGGGAACTCTTCCCTCCCCAGCGAGCTTCCCACGGGGCCCAGCCTCGGCGAGGAGCAGCTCTGCTGCCCCACCGACATTTCAGACATGTTCGCTCTTGACATGGCACACCCACAGCGACAATGCTGCCCCTCCGAGACCCCTGTGCACAGGTGGTTCCAGGAGCATCAGCTGGAGACGCCCGCTGCTGGGACACCTGGAGAAAGTGACATCTGCCGGCACTGTCCTGCCCCGGGATGCTGGCCACGTCAGAGAGACTGAAGGGGACTCCAGGACGAGGGCAGAAGGCGGTCTCTGCTGCTCCAGACCGCTGAACAAGAGGGCCCGGGAGCTCTGTTCAGACCCCCAGCGAGTAGAAGCGCTGAATCTTTAAACTGCTAATAAAATGCACGACTAGGTGGGGAAGCCAGAGGGAGGGATGGTAGCGAATGGGGATGGGAGGGGCAGGGCTGTAGGGTCCAATGCACCCACGAGGTACTGGGGCTATGATGCCGCCGAGGGCCACAGCCAGGCCACAGGCCCCACGTCCACACAGGGGGCTGGAGCTGGTTCCCACCCAAAGCCAGACCGTGAGGGTCTGCCCCTGGGTCAGGGGTCAGTGAGAGGGCACAGGGGCCAGGCGCTGGGTCCTCCCAGAGTTAGCGGAGTGTCCCTGGAATGCTATGTGCTCGGGGACATTCGTGCACATTTTGTCCACATCTCAGCTCACTCGGCATTCAGAGACCAGATCCACGCTGATGGGAGCAGCACACTGGGCCCGTCCTCCTGGGGCAGGAGCTCTGTCCTGCGGCCTGGGCTGGGGTTCAGGATGCCCGGTCAGCGCTATGTGGGCCACGGGCCCTCAGCACCTCTGAGACCACTCTGTGCCTCAGTTTCTCCCTGCAAGATGGGAATGACAACTGTACCCCCAACATGACCCTTGTGGGTGCTGGGGGACATTGATCCCCTTTTGTGTCACTTTCGTGAAGGGTTTGGAATGAGGCCTGGCAAATGGTAAATGCCGTAAAGCATTTGTGAATGGATAAACCAAGCTGTCCTGGTTGGCTAGTCTGGAGCGGTGGGCTCTGAGTCAGCCTCATCCAGGGACGGGCATCGAGGGCCCCCCGTGGGGGTGTCTACAGGGGTGGAGTACAGAGGGCGCCCAGGAAAACCCGCGCCAACACCCCTACCCAGCCCTTCTCGCTCTCGCCCACACCAGGGGTGGGGGACACCTTGACCTCAGGCAGTGCAGCCCATTGGGCTCCAGCTCCTGTCGTCACACCACGTGGACCTGTGGACCTGCCCTGCTGCCGGGCGGCCGGCTCAGGCCCCGAGTCTCCGACAAGGAGGTGACCTCATCCGGCACATGTTCCCTCCTTCTCGGATGACCCCCCCTGGGCCGCCAACCCCACACGCCAGGCTTTCTGACAATACCAGAGGTAGACGGTGTGTCCCCGGGCAGTAATGGGGTCTGACTCCAGCTCTGGGTCTAGAGGACCAGGGTGCTGGGGGCTGTGAGGGGACGGCAGCCCCTCGCAGACAGCCACCCCAGGACAGGTCACTACAGGGCGATTGTAAAGTCAGAGGGACAGCCCAGTGACTGTCCTTAATTGTGACGCCAGCTACAAGCTCAGAGTCCCCGGACCCCCTCAGGTTTGATGGCTCACTAGGAGGACTCGCAGAGCCCGCGGTCACAGTCCATCCCCAGGAAAGGACACAGACTGAAGCGGCCAGGGAGGAGGCGCAGGGCAGGCCCAGGGGTCGGTGCAGCAGGCTCCAGGTCCTCGCCCCGGGAGTCAGGGACCGCACGACTTTCCCAACATTGATGGGTGACAGTCTGCACGGAGCATTGCCAACCAGTCCCGCACTACCCACCTGAGCCGTGGTGTCCAGGTCTTTTACTGGGGCTCCATGGTCGACTGCCCCTCCGGAGGCCAAGCTGATACCGTGTGACCAAGCCCTCACCCTAAATCCGGCTGTTAGACTCACTGGTGTGGCCCCCAGACCAGCGAAGACCCTCTTATCAGCAGGACCTTTCAAGGCCTCGAGACCACCTCTCCGGAGCTGAGGGCAAGGCCAGACCTCCTTGGACGAGGTTGAATCCTTTACTACACACCCACCCAGCAAAGGAAGGCCAGTCCACACAGACAGGGCCTGGAGGCAGCTGGGAGCTCAAGCCCGCCTCCTCCTCCCACCCCGTCCTCGGGCTGCAGTGGATGCCGATGTTCACACACACAACTGCTGAGCCTCCAAATTCACCCTACACGTCACCTCGGCACCCTGCAAGGTCAATTTGGGGTCTGACTTTTAACGGAGTTGGCGCTGAGACTACAAGAGGTGTTTTGGGGACCGTCGTGGAAGCCCCCTGCTTGACCACGTCGGAAGTGAAGAAGTCAAGTCCCAGCTGGTCGCTGACCTTGGTCAAATCCCCCAGCGCAGGCCGAGCACCAGCCCCTGCTCAGCCCTGCAGGCTTCACCCCCAGCCGGGCTCATGCCACCGCAGGGACAGCCGCCAGGCTCACCTCCGCCTGCGCCCACGCCCCCTGCGAGGCAGCTTCCACCAGCAGTGTCTTCCATCCCCCTACTTCTGGAGTCCGGTGGGTGGGCCTCAGCGCTGACTTCGTCCGACAGAATGCGTTGGACGAGCCGTGCACCAGCTCCAAGCCTGGGCCTCAGAACCCCTTGGGCAAGTGCAAGTCGTGTACACGAAAATCACAGAACATGGCAGGAAGAAATGAAGGGAAAACTAAAGGGAGAGACACCAATGCTCATGGACTGGATAACTCAATACTGTTAAGATGGTAATGCTTCCCAAATTCATCCACGGACCTATTGTAATCCCAGCTGGCTTTTCTTTTTTTTTTTTTTGGCAATAATTGATAAGCTGATCCCAAAATTCATACGGAAATACAAAGTACCCAGAATAGCCAAAATAATCTTAAAAAGGAATAAAGTTGGAGGACTCACACTTCCCCAAAACTTACTACAAAGCTACAATCATCAAGGTAATACGGTTCTAGCAAGAGGACAGAATTGAGTCCAAAAATAAACCTTTACATTTGTAGTCCATTGATTTTCAACAAGGGTATCAACGCACAGAATGGGAGGAGATATTCAAATCATGTATTTGATAGAGGACTTTGTATCCAGAACATGCGTGTGTGTCTCACAACTCAATAGAAAGACAAATAACCCAGTTTAAAAATGGCCAAAAGATCTGAGCGGACATTGCACCAAAGGACATACAGAGATGGCCAAGAAGAGCTTGGAGAAGCGCTTGGCGACATTAGCTAACAGAGAGACGCAAATTAAAGCCGCAATAAGGTACACTTTACACACGAGGATGGCCATAATTGAAAAGACAGACAGGGACAAGGGACGACGAGGCTGTGGAGGTGGGAACCCTTGGACCCTGCCAGCGGGAGGGCAAAATAGTGCAGCACTTTGGAAGACTGTCTGTTTTCTAAAACCTTAAACATAAATTCACCATCCGGCCCTGCGATTCCACTCCCAGGTATCTACCCAACAGAAATGGAAACCTGAGCCCGCAGAAACACTTGTAAAGGAATATCCATGGCAGCCTCACTCCTCAGAGCTAAAATACGGGCACAGCCCAAATGCCCATCACCTGGGGAACAGAGAAACAAAAGGTGACGCATCCACACAGTGGAATGCGATTTGGCTGTAAAGACGGACACAGCTCTGACACACGGAACGTCATGACACGATGCTCAGGGAAAGAGCCAAGACGCAAGAGCACGGGTGTGTGGTTGCCGTACTCTGAAGGGTGCAGAGGAGGCAAAGCTGTGGAGTCAGAGAGCAGACCCGTGGGGGCCGGGGGCTGGGGTGGGGTCGGGGAGTGACTGCTGGGGGTGACGGAGATGTTCTCAAACTAGGTTGTGGTGATCACTACATAACTAAAGTTATGAAACATAATTGCACTGTACACTTAAAATGAGTCAATTTTATAGTCTATAAAACATCCCTCGCTAAAGCTGTTAAAAAGGAAAGAACCGGGGCCGGCCGAGTGGCCTAGCGGGTAAGCTCAGCGCACTCCACTTCAGCAGCCCAGCTTCAGATCCCGGCACGGAGCCTCCTGGTGTGCGTGAGCCACCATCAGTCTCCACTGCTGAACCAGCTCTGGGGCTGCAGCCACGAAACACAGACTGGGGGTCTCTTCCTTGGAAGCACCCCTGGGGCTCTACACTGTATTGGCCTGGGTTCAAAGCGGACATAGAAACTGCTCTGTGCATCTCAAACAGAAAGGGAATTTGCACAGAACACAAAGCGGGTTGGAAGTGTCGCCCAGAGATCTGGAGCTGCAGGGAGCCACCAGGGTCCCCACAGGAGCCTGGGCCCGTTGCCTGCCCCACCCCACCCCACAGCAGGAGCCTGCACCACCTGCTGCTGCCATGGCTGCTGGAGTCAGGTGGAAGGGTCACCTCCCTCGTGCCTTCTAATCCCACGCAGGTGCCTCTAGGTGCAGACCCCGGCCGGAAGCCCCTGGCACGGGAGTCTGGGGGCGTGGTTTCAGGCTGTAGCTCAGTGGGACGGGGACAGCGTCAATGGCTGGTGTAGGACTGAGACCCCAGAGACAACGTCCCACGCCATCCTGGTCATCAACTTCCGAGGGGGAGAGAAAGCAGACCCCTGGACGTGGCCACATCAACATTCCGTGCCGAGGGGCAGGCGGCTCCAGGGTCTTACACCACTCCTTCCAAGCAGGCAAGGACCCAGGTATTGGAGCTCCCGTGAGCTCCCATTTAAAGAAACCACTCGGTACTCAAATTTAACAACAACAAGGTCGCAGCAGTCCAGGGGTGCGGAATCAGCTTGCCCAGGGGTCACACTGCGCGCAGCCCCGGGGCACAAGCAAAACGGGACAACATAACACACTTTTATTAAAGATAACTTGATATTTCTATTCATCCAAGAACTATTTATTGGGTGTCTATGACACATCAGTCCCTGTTTTACACCTGAGGACAGAGCGTGGGAAAACAGCCCGAGTCCTTCCTTGTGAACTTGGGTTCTGGGGGAGGAGACATCATAAACGACTCAGCCCTGAGAGGCCTCGTGGTGCTGGGCACTGAGGTGGAGAACACAGCAGAGCAGGAAGGTGAGAGAAAGCTTGAAGAGGGAGGGAGTTGGCAAGTGCAAACGCCCCGAGGCAGGCTGTTCAAGGAGCTACAGGAGGCCGTGTGGCTGCAGCGGGGAGAAGAGGGGCGAGCAGAGTCAGGTGGGCCTGATCGTGATGGACACTTTAAGGAACTGGGCTTTTCTCTAGATAGGATGGAAAGCCATTGGAGGGTCTTAACATTGCTGAGGAAGGAGAAGGGGGAAGAGGAGGAGGGGGAGGAGGGAGGGCAGGACCCTCAAACTAAGGGAGACCTCACAAAAGGACAGACCTTGTTGGAGCTCCTCGCTCCTCTCACTTCCATATTGAAAAGGACTCAATTTTGAAACGCTGCTAGGGAGGACCCTCTATCTTTCCTGTGCTTTGCACCCCTAGGAGCACACTGGCCCTGGGAACTGGGAAATTCTGTTCTGAGAAAATTGGTGCCAGGTGCCGGCTGCACTGAAATAATTAGGTTGAACGGTATGAAATTGCTGCTACGTGTCTGTTTTGACCTAAAAAAGGCAATTCACAGGGTTCAACCTAATAGGAAAAAAGGCCACGTGGCTGTGGAGGTGGCAGGGGCTGAGCCGACCATGGGTGGAATAGGTATCACCAAGGTGAGGACAGAAGTGAGACCTACCAAGTCAGCTGGCGGGTGAGAACAGGGGGCGGCCACCCCATGTCTCCTTGCGGTCACCCTCCGCCGTCTGAAGTCCCCCGTCACACCACTCCAGTGCTCTGGTCTCAGGCTCTCCCTTTAAAATGATGCTCACGCCATACGGTCACGAACTCCCAGGTGGTGCTCCCGGGACTTGCTCCCACTCAGCTGGGGGCCCGCAGCCCTGCTGAGAGAAGATGCCAGTGGTGCTTGTGCTACAGAACAGACAGCCGGACTTGGGGACAGGGGGCCGCTCGCCTGGTCAAGCAGCTGCTCTGCCCAGGACGCCCACACGCTGTGTGTGCAGCGGGTGGCACCTTTAAAATGTGTTCCCCGGTCCCCCGCCCTCCAGGAGGTGGGCTCACTCTCCCCCGTGGAGCGTGGCTGGACTCACCCGTGGAGCTGGTGGAATGATGGAGGGCCATCGTTGAAGCCTGGCAGCATCTGTCCCACCTGCTCACGGTCCACTTGCTGCGGGGCAGCTGGCCGCCCAGCAGTGAGGACGCTCCGGCAGCGTGATGGGGAGGCCAGACCCCCCCGACAGCCACATGAGCCTACTCGGAAGTGGACCGAGGCACCCATCAGGGCTTCCAAGCACTGCAGCCCTGGCCAACGAGTTGACTGCAGCCTCCCGAGAGAGCCCAGGTGGAACCAGTGGCTAAGCTGCTCCCACATTCCTGACCCACAGAACTGCAGTGGTAAAGGTCTGTCATCGTAAGCCACTGCACTTGGGGTGACTTGTTACGCAGCCCCAGATCACAAACGCTGGTATACTCAGAAGTCTAAGATGACGTGTGTTCGTCAGGCTGGGAGACCGCATGCAGCAGTAACAAACATCGCCAAAGCCCCGTGGTTTAACACACACCAAAGCTGACTTCTTGCTTACACTGAAGTCCACTGCGGGTTCCGGTGACTCTCCACAAGCTGGCCTGGGGTTCCAGGCCCCATCTGCTGGTGGGTCCCGCTCCCCAGGAGCCTCCACCACGGCCTCAGCACCCCGAGAGAGTGGAGAACCGTATGCCGGCCCTTCGAGGCTTCCGCCCGGGTGCACCAGTCAGTCATGTGCCTCTCGCCTGCTGGCCGGCCCCTCTCCTCCCACTTGCCTGGGAAGAGAAAGTGCCAGGTCTTGTGAGCATCCGTAACGCCTACCACGCAATCCGTTTTACTTTTTTCCTTTGTGGATTTGGCTCATCTCCCTGCATCTTTGTGAAGCGCCAGCTTCTCTGGGTGCAGCCTGGGCCCTGGAGCCCTCCGCCCTCCGGCTGCTGGGGCCGCGTGCCGTGCCATTCCGAGATGGGTGCGCGCATTTTGGCTGCGGCTTCTCCCCAGCAGCGCCTCACCCTCCTGCCCGAGCTCCTGTCATGCACGTTCCCTCCCTGGAATCTCTGCCCCATGTGCTTTCTAGTTTCCCTGGTGTCTTCAAGGTGCTAATTTGGGTCTCAGCACCCACCTCCTGTTCCTCCAGTGGGCTGCGAATTGCCAGCCGGGACGCCACATTTCAGCTCCAGGAGATCATTTTGTGCCATCCTTTGATCACCTCCCATGTTCCCTTTGATGGTTAGCTCTGTGGCCGTTTGCTTGGTCTCATGGGCTGGGTGCTGGGGGGCCTGACCGGGCCTCTCTCTGGCTGCCAAGCCCCAAGGGCTGCTGTCAGCTCTGTCCACCTCTGTGGGGCCAGGGTCCAAAGGCCTGCGAGAGTGGAAGGCGCAGCAGTCTCCGGGGTCAGGGGTGCAGGCGCAACAGGACCAGCCCCATAGGGAACCTGGAAGATGCAGGAGGGACTAAGGACATGCAGGGTGATGGTCACTGGGCCCCACCTTCCTCTCCTGAGTGCAGTGCAGACGGGGGCGGGGGGTTGGACCAACCCTGGAGAGGGCACCTCTGGGGGCTGCAGAGTGGGGGGACCCCCTTCCCCCATGAGCGGGGTCTCCCACCTGGGCAGAGTGCTTCCCACGCCCCACCAGCACTCAGAGCCGTGTTCTGACCTCATCGGCACCTTCATGAGCCCATTGGAGCCAGTGTGTGTGTGTGGACACCGCCCAGCTGCTGTGCAGGCGTTGTTGCTGGCCGAGCCTCAGAATGTCCGCCATGCCCCAGGGAGGACTCCCTCAGGCCCCGCCCTCCTGCCTGCTGCCCTCCTCCAGGAACGCCATCCCTCAGCTGTCATCTCCTGGGACCTGAGGTCTCACCACCTCCCTGGCAGGCTTCCAGAATCTGCCAAGGCCAGGGAGGCCACAAAGACTGTCACAGGCCAGATCCCATCCTCCTGGTCTCAGTTTCCCCTTTGGAACAGTGGTCTCCAAGCCCCTGGCACCCTGATGCTGTCAGTCTGAGACACTCCCAGGTCCCTGCCGACCCAGCTCCTTGGAAGACCTGGGTCTGGGCATCTGATGAGGAAGGGGCAAGCCAGGCTGGGTCTTGGGATAGCTGGGGTCAGGCCACCACGTGGCCAACGCCACCACCGGCCCGCGGCCCAGCCTGCAGGGGTTAATGGGCTCAGCCGCCCCGGGGACGTGTACGGAATCTCTTCCCCGCTCCCCAGGGCCTGGTTTCTTCGGAGACTCAGCAGTCAGAGCTGTCGCCAGGCAGAGCCAGCTGTCAGAGTCCCCAGGGCCAGGCACCGAGGAAGCAGCGGGCAGCCCCAGGGCTGCGGGTACAGGAGGCGCTGATCCTGGCCTCCGAGCTGCTCAGCAGCTGCAGCAGGCCGCCTGCCGGGACTGGGTCAGCCCAGTGGGTCTGGACATGCCACTCGGTCCAGGGCAGGTGGGGGCGGGGCACGGCTCCCTGCTCTGACTTCACAAGGATGAGAGGAGGTGGGAGAGGGCGGTCAGCCCCCAGCCCAGAGGAGGTGGCGTCTCCAAGGGGTGTGCACGGACGCTGGCTCTGCCCATGTCCTGGAACCTGCAGCGATGGCCGCTGTGGACAGGTCACTCTTCACCTGGCGGGCAGTGTGGGGGCTCTCTGGATCCCCTGCCCACAGAGAGAGTGCCCGCCCCCCGGGGCTGCCCCGGCCTTGCACCTTTCCCAGCACAGCCCAGCCAGGCACCCACCTGGGGCCTCAGACCTCTGCTCTAGTCCCCAGGCTGACACCTCAGGCCGATCCTTGCAGAGTGGCCTGGGCCGCCATCTGTGTGGTGGACCACAACCCCAGCGCATGTGTGAAGCCCACCCCACCCCAATGGCCACCCTGATCCCACCTCCATTTTCTCTCCACTCAACAGCCTTTGGGTCCTAGATGCAAATGAGCGGGACACAAAGACTGTGCTGGGCCCACTCGGCCTCCCCAGGCCCTGGCTGGAAGCAAGTCCAGAGGTGTGGCTGGGCTGTCACCCCACGGGAGGCCCCAGCGCCCGAGGCCCACGCCGCTGAGCCTTGTTCCCCCCAAACCCACAGCCCACCAGGCCCAGACCCTGCCTTGGTGACACATGCCCCAGAGACAGTGGAGGGGCTCCCCCGGCCCAGCCCTTGGGCCTGAGCCCCGCTCCTCTCCTGTGGGACCCCGGCCTCTCCTGCCCAGCTCCCCTGGCCCCATCAACCAGGAGGGGGAAGACACGGGGAAGCAAGAGAGACTGGCCATCGGAGGAGGCTCACACAGCTGCGCAGAGCACGGCAGGCTCACGGGCAGGCAGCCGAGGAGGGAACCCGGCAGCCAGGAGGGCCCCAACTGCCCCTGGACTCTGCTGTCCTCTCCCCTCTGGGCCACAGCAAGTTGCTGCTCAGCCATGCAGGCAAATGGGAAGTCTCGTATCGGAAGGCTGCCCACAGTTCCTACAGCCACAGCTTTCTCCTGCTTGGCCAGGGGAGTGCCCGGCGCCAACCTCGGGGTGACTGTGGGGTGGCTGCCAGCTGGGGCCCGTGAGCGTGTTTTCTTTTGCCTGAACTTCCTAACGAAGCAGCTGCTCCTCTGGGGGCCAATTACCCCCCACGCCCAGGAGAGAACAAGGTGCTGACTGGGTGGGATGGAGGGGCCGGGCCTCAGCATGGCGGGACTAAGCGGGGCTGGGGGCTGGCAGGGTGAGCAGTGCTCTGGGGGTGTGGAGGTGGCCCTGGGGCCGAGGTGCAGGTGGCAGGCCAGCCACTGGGTGCTGGGCTGGGAGCCCGGCCACTCCTCATGGCCACACTGAGGGGGCAGTGCTGGAAGCAAGGCAAGCCCCACTGTCCAGGAGTGATGCAATCACGAGACATTTGAGCCAGGAAGGTTCCAGGCTCCAGGTCTGGGCTGCCCGGTGTGGCCATCAGTCTGAGCTGGCCATGGCCAGAAAAGGTGTGTGGACAGCCCTGTTCTCATGCCTGCTTGGCACCAGGTCACCCAGGCCAGGCCTGAGTCGGGGAAGGAAGGCGAGAACCTGAGGTGGGCTCAGGGCACGGGCAGCAGGTCGCACACGTGCATGTACACGTGGATGTGGTGTGCACAGATGCACCTTGGGTGCCACCCGCTCCCACCTGTGACAGCCAGTCTCTCCCCTCGGCAGGCAGTGTCCTGTGACCCCCCGAGACCCCAGGCCAGACCCACCCCCTCGAGGTTACGGGGGCTTCCCCAGAATGTGGGGTACCCACGGGCATCACCCACGGATGGGACGCTTCCTGCAGCCCAGCCCACCTGCTCCCACCTTCTCTCTGCTCACCCCGCGCCTGCCCCAGCTGACGGGCCTCAGGCCCCTCCAGGCCCCTGGCCCAGGGCTCCCTCGGCTGCTGACGCTGTTCCCACCCTGTCCCTCCGGGCAGCACCCCGATCACCTTCTGACCTCTTCTCCACTGATGCTCCCCTCGGCAGCATCTCAGTGGCTGTGGGGTCTTCAGTTCGGGGATGGCACTTCATTTCTAGAAGCTTCACTCGGTTCTTTTTCGAATCTGCTGGGTTGCTATTTTCGAGCTCCCGTTCAACCTGGTGCACTGTTCACTCCAGGCCTGGCGTCCCCTCCGCCCCGGCACCGGGCAGGCTCTCTGCTGGCTCCCCCTCGCGGTGCTGGGTATCCCTGGGTCTTGGGTTCTCTGACCTTGAAAACTCACTCATGAGACACCTGGAGGGCCTACGACAAAGGCCATTGGCATTTCTTTCTCCCAGGCCCGTAGGGGCCAGGTCACATAAACACGGTTTAAAAGGAAACTCAAAGTTCAGGATTTTTTTGGCCAACCGAGGTGGGAACGTGGGCTCCGTGTCCGCATGAGTCGGGTGTAAACACGACTTTTCAGGGGCAGACCTCCCCCCTGACCTGCCGGACACCCCCTCGGGGACAAGGCAGGAGGAGGGTTTCCCTCTGCCCCCATCGCCTGGAGGGGACAGGTCCGTGGGATCCAAGTGATGCTGAGCAGGTTGTCCTGCAGACCGCGCCTCGCCACAGTGAAGGACACAGCGGGCCCTCAGGAGACCACTCCTTACGCGGGGCCCGCAGCTCGCTCGCACGGCACCTAAGGGATCCACAACAGAAGCGTCTCGAGGAGAGGCGTCCGGAGTCACCTCTGCAGCGACAGCAAACGTGCAAACTGGCTCACAACTCACTCCCAGGCTGTCGGCAGCGTTTTCTTCTCCTTCTTCTTATAGACTCTGTCCTGGGCTTTGCTCCTTGACTTAGCGACCACCAGCCCCCTCTCGGGACAGCAGACAACTTGGGCACAAACCGACGAGACGCGGGAGCAGGGCTTCGACCGCCAGGCAGGAGGCCACCGTGCTGAGCCGGTCTGCCTGGCCGGTCAGGTGCAAGAGCAGCCCACGGCCTCGAGGTCATTCTCCCAAGTTTTGACCCGGTAAGTCCTTAAAACCTTGAGAGCTCTTCATTGCTAAGTGACAAACTATTTCATAAAACATTTTTCAGCTGCTTTAAGTAGAGTAGGTGTCAAGCCCCTCCCTCCCCCATTCCCAGGAAAGCCTCCCGTGAGCCTCCATCCACCGCACAGGACACCAACGTCCCCGTGGCCCTGGCCGCCATGGGGGCCCTGGGCTCAGCAGGACCATGTCCCCACCACGGCTTCCACGGCCACCAGCCCGATCCACAGCCCATGCCCCAGCCTCCCCACCCCAAATAACAAAGGAACAGCACCCAAAGAGGGAGGCCAAAACGTTTAAGTTATTAAATCAAATATACAGAGTGATTCATTTAATATGTACATATTTACACAAATGCACTTTCACGAGGAGGGCTGGCGGGGGCTGGCAGGTGGGCAGCGGTCTGGCGCCCACGGCAAACGCTGACAGCTGCGAGGGGAGAGTCTGTGTGAAGGCACTTGTCACGAGCTTCAATACTGCCACCGTCCCGGGGGGAGAACAGAGCAGTCGGAAAGGGCACTTCTGAGAGCACAGTGCAGAGATCTCTACAGCGAGCGTGCCGGCAGGAGCGGCCGGGGACGGCAGACGGGAGGGGACTGACCGGGGAGCCAGCGAGGGGCCGCCCACGGGCCTCAGGCCACTCCGACCACCACAGGCCCCACCTCTGACCTCAAGCCCCAATGACAACCACAGGTGCCACCAACAGCCACTGGCCACACTGAACATCACAGTCCCAACAACAGCCTCAGGCCACACTGTCAGCCATGGGTGGTCCCACGGGCAGCCATGGGACCCAAAGACAGCCTCAGGACACACCAAAAGCCATGGGCCACACTGACAGCCACGGGTGGTCCCACCGACAGCCATGGGCCACACTGTCGGCCCTGCTGTCACCCATGGTGGTCCCACGGACAGCCATGGGTCCCACTGGCTCTTTGGCCTGGAGCCACTGAGAACCCCAAGTGAGGAATAAAAAGGAAGATTCTGTAAACAGTGCACCACCTCTGGGAACAAACGTTAAACGGTTTGGTGAGGACACAGCTGCCCTCTGCTCTCTCCCGCCACACAGCGAGTGTGACCCACGGAAACGTTACAAAAATAGCAACTATCCGGATACTCTGCTGTTCTCCGCCTGACAGTTATTGAATAATTTATACAAGATTAAAGAAACGTAGAAAATAAACATTTGTTTTTGGTTTTTGGTGTTTTTTTTACACAAAATAAAGAAACTATGCACATGGCCTCAGCCTCCTACGGTCCGGCAGGTGGCGTGGTGCCCAGCAAGGGTCCTGGGTCCCGGCCCAGCTGGCGGCCACTGTCCTACTCCTTGCCGGCACGGTGTCCATCGTGGACGCTCCTGACGGCGCGGTTGTCCACTTTGGGGCCCGAGGCCCAGCGGGCCGGCCTCCCGGGCGAGCAGCCGGGGTCTTTGGTGAATTTGTGCGAGAGGAACTTCTCGGCCTCCAGGGGGTCGGCCTCCCCGCGGCCCGGCTCCTCGTCCTCATCCTCGTCCCCGCCGCCCGCTGGCCCCGGCAGTGCTTCGCCCGCCCTGCGCGGCGGCGGCGTGAAGTTCTTGCACTGGTACAGCACGTCCTTGGGGCCGCCCGCGCCACCGCCCGGCCGCTCGATGGGGTTGCGGATGGGGTTGAGGGGTGCCCACTGGTTGTTGGCGCTCTCCTCCCTTGGCAGCCGGCTCCTCTCCCGCTCTTTCCTGCGCTTGCGGGTCCACCACACGCAGATGACTACACACGCCAGACACAGCACGCTGAACACGCCACACAGCACCGGCACCAGCAGACCTGGGCAGGTGAGGCCGTGAGGGGACCGTCCTGGGAGACCCAGGCCCGCTGCCCCTGCTTGAGGGGAGGGTCCCAGGACAGCGGCTGGGATGGCAGGGCTGGGGGAAGGGAGCGTGGGGGTGCTGGGCACCCTTCACTGGCAGGCATGGCAGGGTTTCAGTGTCCCACCTACTGAGCAGCCACAGGTAGGCCCCACCCCTCTGAGCCGCCTGTGCCTGAAAGATTCCTACTGGCCTGGGGGTCCGACGAGCCCTTCCCCCGCTCACCTGTGGAGGAGACACCCATGACAACTGTTTCCACCTTGACCTCGGTGACAGCCAGCAGCAGTGAGCTGTTCCCCCGCTGGGTGATGGCGGCCACAATGGCGTGAGCCGCGCTCTGGATCAGGCTGCTGTCGGGCAGGTCCCGTGCTGGGCTGAAGGACTGCGGCAGAGGACAGCGCTGAGAGGCACCCCCCGTGTCCAGGGTCCCGCACCCCACCCCAGCGGGAGCAGGACAGCATGCCTAGCCCTATGCACAGCCCCAGGGACTGTCGAGGCTCCCGGCCAGCTACAAAGAGGGATGCAGGGGGCTGTGGTCCTGTGAACAGGGCTGCACTGGGGAGGGCTGGGGACTAGGGTCCCTTGGGCTTCTTGGGAGGAGGTTAATTGGATGAGGGTCCTGCAGTGGGGACACCCCACCAGGCAGTTCACAGGGAGGCGGGTGTGGCCCGACCTGCCCTTTCCACTGAGCCCCTTGCACCTGGAGCAGGGATGGCTGTCCAGTCGGCGATGCCCACGGCCCCAAGGGCACCGCGAACCCAGCACTGCCCCAGATGCTGAAGCTACCCTGGGCCCAGGCCTCCACCTGTGTGGCCCCTGCCAGCCCGCCACTGGTACCCCACCAGCACCCTGAGAAAGGGCTCTGCCTCTTTCCCTCCTCTCTCCCTGCACACCCCTAAGCCACAGCCCCACCTGACGTGGTTACCCATTCACACCTGATACCCACCCAGGGCCCAGAGCAGCACTCTGAGGAGGCCGCCTTGGCCGAGGGCCTGGGCAGGTGCCCAGGCCTGGACCACACATCCCAGGGGCAGCCTAAGGCCACGGGCACCCCTCTCACCACAGACCTCGGGGGACACGGCCCAGACAGAACAGGGGACCAGGTGAGGAGGAGGCTACAAGAGAACGAGGCTTCAGCAACTACAATCCCACCCACCCTGTCTAGTGGAGCAGGCCCCTGGCCTCAGCAGCGGGCACCCCAGCCACAACCACCCCTCGCACTCAGCCCTGCAGCCCCCAGTTAGG
Organism: Equus przewalskii; assembly: GCF_037783145.1. NCBI lineage: Eukaryota > Metazoa > Chordata > Mammalia > Perissodactyla > Equidae > Equus > Equus przewalskii. The sequence goes on from NC_091855.1 coordinate 45,857,593, forward strand.
GTCCCAGAGGAGAGCTCCCATCCCCAAAGGTCCCAACCCTCAGCCCATAGCCTCAGGGGCCTCATCTCCCCCTCCTTCTCCTGGAGGGACTCTCCAACCGTATCCCAATCTGTCCGCCCTAGGCCCCCACCGCTCTTTCCCTCTCTGGATGCTGCCTCTGCATCCCAACTCCTGCTGTCAGCTGGGGGCTCCCCCGGCTCCAGGCACTCCTGCCCAGAGCCCCAGCCTCCAAGGCTTCAGAGACCAAACCTGAGAAGGGGTGCAACCCAAGTCTGGGGTCCCAGCCACCACTTAGCACATGCTGCCTCTGAACCCCGTGCCCTGCCCCCACCAGCCCGTGGCACCTGCTGACCTGCCCCCCCCCCCCATTTCCATGGCCTGAGCCCGGCTCCCCGAGCACCTGCATCCACTGGCACAGACACCCACCTTCCATTCTGTGCCACATCGGGCACTGCCCCCCGCCTGCCCCTCTAACATGCTCTCGTGGGCCTCTGCCAGCCTGCTCTGGACCCTTCCTTCACTTCAGCAGACAGGACAAGTGACTCCACCCCACACCTTGCTCCACATCCCTCGAAAAGCTGATCCCGCTGGTTGCTGATTACCATCTCCCTCAGTCTCGAGCCGCTCCCAGCCCTTCCTGTCCACTCATGGATGTTCACGCACTTCCCGCCTGCCTCCTCTAACCTCCGCCTCACCCCACTGACAAACGCAGCCTCCCAGCTCGGCCATACACACTGGCCCCACCGAGCCATCTCAGCATCCAGCCTGGCCTGGGCTCCCACTATTCCTCCTCTGGCCCCTGCTGGGCCAACGCTTTTCCCTCTGCAGGCCCTGGCTCCACCAGCCTCCCACAAGGGCATGGGGAGGTGCCACAGCCCCATCTCACACGACTGCACCAGGGGTAGACCCCAGAGCCCATGGGTCAGCCCATCTCCCCGAGGACCTGGGGACCAGTCTGGCCGGACCGTCTCCCTCAGCACCTCGCAGGAGCACATACAGCACCGGACCCCGGGGAGGGAAGGCTGAGCGCCCAGCACTCACCAGGGCCACCTCCACAGCACTGGTTCCTGAGGACGGCCGGTCACAGAGCAGTATGAGCAGGCGATCCCGGGCCACCGCCCTCGTGGCTGGCAGGGCACGGATCCCGGAGCAGATGGCGCCCACGGTGGTGCCCTGAGCAGAGATGGGCAGCACGTGAGCAGGGCCTGGGGGCCAAAGACCCAAGGCCACTTGTCTCCCAGCTGGTATGGCAAGCAGGTGGCAGGACACTCCTTACAACCCGTCTGAGCACACAGAGATGGAACACGGGGGGCCCAGTGGGAAGCTGGCTCCCCACACCAATCCAGCGCCCTCCACTGAGGACGAAGGCCACCATCACCAGCGTTGAGGCTGGGTGGGGCCTGGGGCAATACCCCCACCCACCCAGCCAAGCAGCTCCACCTTTAGGCCCGAGGGGGCAGGCCGGGGCCTCACCTAGTCCTGAGCCCTCCCTTCTGGGCTCAGCACTCAGGCCACAGAACTGCTGACAGAGCTGCACACTGGCCTGGGTCAGCCCTGGAAGGCCGAGGGGCCCCAATCAGGTGGCCCACGGCCACCACCTTCAGTCCAGGCCCCCTGGGACGACTGGAGAAACAGGCACCCAGGGCTGGGCCCACTGCTCCTGGCCTCCCCTGCAGCCCACACAGGGCACGCTGGGCCTAGCAGCCCCACTCATCTGACCCCACCAGGCAAAGCTCCCTGCGTGGCCGCTCTGAGGACAGACGGAGGCATTGGGCCCCACAGACGCCCGGGGCACCCGCCCACCGGCCGGCTCACCTGGGGCACTTGGTCGTGCTTGAAGCGCAGCGTGAGGCGCGCACAGTTGTTGTCCAGGTGGCCGGAGCGCGGCAGGCAGCGGGTGCTGGGCAGCAGGGTCTCCTCGGTGCCACACTCCCCCCAGGCCGCACAGGGCGGCTGCAGGCACTGGCCTGGGGCCTTCTCCTGGCACTGCTGCCCTGGCGGGCACTGGGCACTCAGGGTGTCAGGCCGGCCGGCCAATAGGCAAGGCTTCTGCCCGCACCACACCTGGGCCGGGCACACACACGGAGGAGCAGAAACAGGCACATGCAGACATGCACGGGCACCACGTGGGAGAGACAGACATGGTCAGCGAGTCCTGGGCTGTGCCCACCCCGCCGCCAGGGCTCCCAGATTGAACCCAGTGCCAGAAAGGACCCCCCCACTCAGAGCAGGAGGCCCTGACAGACAGCTGGGCCAGGCGGAGCCAAAGCCTTGGGCTTCTGGAGCCTGAACAGGGTTGAGCCTCAGTTTTCCAAGCTGTACAAGGGGAGGGTCTTGGTTGTGGCCAACGGCCTGCCTTCCTAAATGTCCAACAGAGGCAGAGGGCCACGGCCATGGCTCACCTTCACTCCCACCCCGTCGCTCACCCCCAGGACCAGCTCCCTGGTCCCCCAAGGTGAGTGCCAGGTTTACAGACCAAAGACAGGAACTCCCAGGACAGGGGCACTGGGACATCAGACCCCAGCAGGGCAAGGCTAGCTGGGCAGGCTCTCGGGCAGGTCCCCCAACGTACCTTGCTGCAGTCCCGGCGGCCGTCCAGGCAGCGGCAGCTATTACAGTCCTCCACCCAGGAGCTCCCGTGTGGGAAGGGCACGCCCTGCGACCAGCAGGACCTCCGGAACACAATCACTGTGAGCAGAGGAGGAGGGGTCAGCAGCGGGAGCCGGGCCCTGGAGGCCAGGTCTTGCCCACGCCCCCACGCAGTACAGCTCCACCTGGCACGCTGCCCCCTACCTACCCTCCTGGCACCGTGGGCCGGCCCGGCCCGGCGGGCAACTGCAGCGATAGCCGTTGATCTCATCCACACACGTGGCGCCATAGGCGCAGGGCGAGGACTGACATTCATCCACGTCTACAGGGAAGGTGGCCAGGCTCAGCAGGGAACAGAAAGGCCAGTGCCCACACACAGGTCCCGGGGGTGGCAGGGCATGGGGAAGGAGAGGAGGCCCAGCAAGTTGGAGGAGCAGCCCCTGGGCCAGCTGCAGCTGGGGCCTCGGTGTGCCCCGTTGGGTCTCTGGGCTGGGCCTAGCACTGTCAGTCATCAACCTGAGGTTTTAATAGGCACTTGCCCCCCATCCTCCTCCACCCGCCTCTGGAATGGGATTGGAAGGGGCCTCTGGGAAACAAACACCCCAGCCTAAACTATGGTCTATCACCTTATGGCCTGGCCCCCAGCCCTGGAGTTGGGGCGAGTGGAGGGTTCTGCTGGCAGGGCACAGGCAAATGGGGAAACTGACATTTGGAGCAAAACAAAAAGTGGCTGTGGCTTCAGGGTGTGTGGACATCCCCGACTCCCGATGCTTGGGCTGGGCTGGGAGGAGCTCCCAGGGCTGGGATCCTGACCCCCACCCCGCTGCCCCAGGCCCCTCACTGATGCGGCAGTCAGGACCCGCGAAGCCGGGCGCACACTCGCAGCGGAACCAGTTGACGCCATCAACGCAGATGCCGCCATTGTAGCTGCAGGGGAGAGGCAGATATCAGGGAGGCCCCACAGCAGGCCGAGCTCCCCGGGCCAGCCAGCCTCCAGAACCACCACTCACCAAGGCAGAGGATTACAGTCATTGGTGTCTGTGTTTGAGAAAAGAGAGAGAGAAGTAGGCATGGCATCTACCACCCTACGCCCCCGTGCCCAGCCTGGGGGACCCCAGACACGCAGGGTGGGAGGACTCTGCACTGTCCACACCAGCCCTCCATGACGAGGCTGGGAGGCTGGGAGGCTGGGAGCACAGGAGCAGGGACAGCTTCGGGAGAGAGTGGCCCCAGGCAGAGTCACAGAGGGTCCTATCCTGGAGAATGCCCCTAGCTCGGGGGACACACAGGCAGGTGCCTGGGCTGCAAGGTGAGTGCTCAGCAGGAGGTGATGGAGGCCAGGACATGCGGGGGGGGGGGCGAGGCTACAAAGCTGGGGGGCAGTCGCAGGGGCACAGCAGGTCTTGGGGTACCATTGTGCTTTGGTAGACAGGTACAAGGGACAAGTCCGAGGAGTGGAGCCAGGAGAGAGCCCACAGGCCTCCCCTGCCCCACGGCCCCCCACCCTGTAGGCCCCTCTTCCCAGCCCACAGCCTCCTCCACCACGCAAGCTCACTGTGTGTGCAGGTGCGGCCCTCCCAGCCGTCCCGGCAGATGCAGGAGAAGGAGTCCCCGCTGCCCACGCAGGTGCCCCCGTTCACGCAGGGGTTGGGCAGGCAGCTGCTGTTCTCAGCTGCAGGGCGGAGGAGGAGGACGTGGCTGCTCAGCTGGCCCTGCAGACCAGGGTCTCGACGCCACACCCCCACCCCAACAAGGGCGGACAGAGCCAGAACCAGGGCGCGGCCCGGCTGCGTGTCAGAGAGAGCGGCGCCCATGCCTGCCCCCCGGCTCTCAGGGCCTCCTCACCGATGTGGCAGGTGCTGCCCCTCCAGCCCGGGGGGCAGGCGCAGCGGAAAGTGTCCCCACTGTCGTAGCACGTGCCGCCGTTGCTGCAGGTATAGGCATCACACTGGAATTCGCCTGCGGGCACACAGGCCACTCAGCGGGCATGCCCCAGAGCCTCGGGCAGCCCCCCCGGGCGGCAGGGCCGGCGGGCACTCACGCGAGTGGCACGTCTTGCCCTTCCAGCCATCGTCACAAGCGCAGTAGAAGTCGTTGACCAGGTCGTGGCAGCGGCCGCGGCTGTGGCAGGGATCGGGAAGGCAGTCGTTGGGATCTGGGGGTGAGGACGCCGGTCAGCGGGGGGTCACCGGCGCTCGGGAGGGCTTCCTGGGGGAGGGGGCACCCAGCCGGGCCAACGAGAGACAGAGAGGGCCTGGGAAGGAGAGCCAGGCAACAGGAGCAGGGACCAGGCCTGAGCATGGGTGGGAGCCCCCCAGCACAGATAGGCAGGCCAGGGAGCCAGGAGGGAGGGGCAGGTGCCCACTCACTGGTGTCGCAGAGCTCGCCCTCCCAGCCGCTGGGGCAGAAGCAGCGGAAGGCGTCCACCTCATCGATGCACGTGCCCCCATTGAGGCACGGCTGGCCCAGGCAGTCGTCGATGTCTGTGGGAGGCGGGGGATGAGCTGGCTACCCTGCCGCCCGGTGCCCACCCGCCCCACGGTCCCCAGCCACTCACTCTCGTGGCAGTAGGTGCCTGTGAAGCCACTGTCGCAAACGCAGGAGAAGTTACCCCCAGGCTGGCTGACACAGTGTCCATGCGGGCCACACACGCTGGACAGCGCTGTACCAGGTACCCTGGGCCCTGCCTCGAACCCGCAGCCATCAATCACTGTGGCAGACCAGATAGGGAAGAATCAGCAGTCCCAATCTCTGCAGGCTCTGCGCTCCGCCCCCACCACCCCATCTGCAGGCTCCGCCCCATCCCAACTCTGCAGGACCCACCCCATACTCTGAAGGCCCCGCCCCTGTCCCATCTGTTGGCTCCGTCGCATCCCCTCACCTCTGCAGGCTCCGCCCCCATCCTCCCAATTCTGCAGGCCCCACTCCACTCCCCCCACCGTCTACAGGCTCTCTCCCGCCTCTGCAGGCCCGTCCCTTGTCTGCCCCCCCTGTGCAAGCCCCACCTCCATCTCTACAGGCACGCCCCTCCCCCACACCTGCAGGCCCCACCCCCACATCTGCAAGCCCCGCCCCCTCCTCCCACCTCTGCAGGCCCCTCCAGGGCACGGCTCCCTGGGCACGGAGCAGTTTTTGCCGCCCACGTCGTCGGGGCATGCGCAGTAATAGTCGCCCTCCAGGTTGTAGCAGCGGGCGCCGTTCTGGCAGGGGTTCGGCTCGCAGAAGTCGATGTCCACCTGTGGGGTGGCGGGCAGCCGTGAGGGCCCAGCCCCCTGCCCGCGTTCCTGGTCGAGGAGCCAGGCCTCCCATCCATAGGAGGAATCCTCGAGGCCGGCCCCGCTTGGTGTCAGAGCCTGAGGGTCTGCCCGCCGGCCGGCGACTGTCCGCGTCAGCTGGACGGAAACACCTGCGGCTGCACGCCCCTCCCGCCGCCGGCCCCCAGGGCAGCGCGCTTCCTCTGCCTCCCCAGGCGGCATCCGGCCTTCGCCCCTCCTGCTGGCAGGAAGGCCAGCTCCTGACCCCTCCCTGACCGCCACATGCCCTGAGCCCAGTCTGTAGGTCCTTCCAGAAGCAGCGCTACCAGGCTCCACGGCCCCAGACCCAACCTCTACCCTGGGCTCCAGGGAGCCTGCTGGTCCGGAGCCCTGCCCCCTCCCACCCGTCACTCTGCCCTGCAAAGGCCAAGGCAGGACAGAGGGAGGCGGCGGCATGAGCCACTGGGGAGCATCACCTACGCCTTGCCAGGAGCCACAGGGAACACGTGCAGCCCTCATGACCCCAAGCACCCCCACCCCACCCTAGGGCCCCTTTCAGGCTGCCCACACATTCCACGCCATCAAGGCCACTTGCTCTCCAGTCACAGACAAATGGAACACCTGGGCAGCCAGTGACCTGCCAGGTTCCTGGCCCAGCGCACAGGAGTGCTCGTCAGGACCAGCAGGGGCCTTGGCCCTCCCCCTGCCCCCCGCATCCTGGCACTTGGGACCCTGTGGCCCTGGCCTCGGTCCAGGACTGAACCCCACATACTCTGTAGAGCCACCCCCCATAGGAGCCCCTCCCAGCCAACCCTGGCACCCGGGGCAGCACTGGAGCAGAGGGTAGGGCAGTGCCAGCGGGCCTCACCTCGCAGAGCGGCCCCGAGAAGCCCTTGGGGCAGTGGCAGCGGAAGCCGTCCACCAGGTCCTCGCAGAGGCCACCGCGGCAGGGGCTGCTGGCACACTCGTCCAGCTCTCGCTCGCAGTGCCGGCCGCCGAAGCCCCGCGGGCACACGCACTGGTAGCCGTTCACCAGGTCCTGGCGAGGGGGCAAGGGGCAGGTGAGCGTCCTGCAGCTCCCCAGTGCACAACTGCGGCCCCACGCCCCACCCACGGGTGTGCAGGGGGCCCATAGCACCTTACCTTGCAGGTGCCTCCGTGCTGACACTGCCCACGACAATCGTTGATGTCTGGAGGAGAGGGGCGGGATCATGGGCCGGTCCTTGAGCTTCCCCAGCCCCGCCCCCTGCCACCGCCCACCATACTGACTGATATGGCAGTTGACGCCCTTCCAGCCCGGGATGCAATCACAGTAATAGCCACCAATCAGGTTTTTGCAAGAAAAAGCATTAAGGCACGGCTTCCCTTCACACTCATTGGCGTCTGTGAACGAGACAAGGGGCAGCGATGGGGCCTGGGCCCCCCTGGCCCTGCGTCTGGCACCCGCAGCCCCAGCAACAGCAGCCGCATGCACAGTGCACAGACCATGCACACATGAGCCCTGTGGGGCCCTTACCCAGCTGGCAGGTGGCCCCCACCCACTGCTCGGGACAGATGCACTCGAAGCCATCCACCTGGTCCACGCAGGTGCCCCCTGCCGCGCACGGGTTGGAGGCACACTCGTCAATGTCTGCGGAGGGACAGAGGGAGAGGCTGAGGGTGTGGGGAGGCAGGGCCCAGGCGAAGAGGCAGGTCACACAGGGATGGGAGCCTGTGGGGAGGATGGCAGAGCACCAGCTCTTCCTGCCACTCCTTCCCCCACCATTTGGTCCACAGCCATGTGGATGGACTCAACCACTGTGCCCTCATCCACCCCCCACCCTCTAGAACCCCTCACATGCCAGGCTGGAGCCCCCACACATACTCGAGTGGGCACTCACCAAGCGCACAGGTGGGTCCACTCCAGCCCGAAGGGCAGTGGCATTCAAAGCCAGAGGGCACCTCATGGCAAGAGCCCCCGTTGGCACACGGATTGGACGTGCAGGCGTGCTCGGCTGCGGTGGGAGCCAGAGGTGGGGGTCAGGTGGGGTGGCAGCCCAGGCCCCCTGTCCACCGGGGCTCCTCCCCAGCCCCCAAGGCCCCAAGGCGGGAATGAGGGGGTGTCTACCGCACAGAGACCCAGGAGATAGGCCCAGCTGGGCTCCCCGGACCAGCACATGCCAGATCCTGACGTACCGCGCTCGCAGTTCTTGCCCGAGTAGCCGTCGGGACAGGCGCAGCGATACTGGTCGGGCTCAGCGTTGATGCACGTGCCCCCGTTGGTGCAGGGGTGGTGGCTGCCACAGTAGTTCAGGTCTGGGGGCAGGGAGTTGCTCAGGAGCCAGGTCCCGCCCGTCACTCCTACCTCCCCCGAGGTGACCGCACCCCGGCATCACTGGCCACCACCTACCTTTGTTGCAGAGCAGGCCACCCCAGTTGGTCTCGCAGTTGCACTGCCAGGGCTCCACGCAGCTGCCGTGCACGCAGCCAGGGTAGGGGACGCACTCGTCACAGAACCTCCCCTGCCAGCCATAGCTGCACCTGGGGAGGCGGGGGGTGAGGCCCAGTGGGTGAGGGTGGAGCTGTGGCCACAGCCAGGGTGGCTCTGGGAGGCAGGCGCAGGGTCCCATGGGTTACCCCCCGGGCGGGCGGCCTCGGCCTTTGAACTGGCGCAGGCCCCAGGCCAGGCAGGGGTTATGGCCCGCCGGCCAGCCTGCGCCGTGTCACGGGCACTTCCTGGCCACTGGCCTCGGCCGGTCGGCCGCAGCTGTCCAGTCACTCCTCTCTGAGCTATTTTGGGACTCACCCCTGAGCAGGGCCCCCGGAGCAGGCGCCGGGAAAGGAAGGCCCTGCCGGGACCCCAGGCACGAGAGCGCCAGCTCAGCCACGCTGGGGCTGCCAGGGCTGGGCTACACTGGGGCCGGCTGGACATCAGGAGAGGGCTCCTGGCCTGGCCCGCTGTGTGACCTTGGGTACAGCACGTGACTTCACCTGTAACTCAAGGGCAGTGACTTCTCTCTCCCGACAAAGCCCCGTCAAAGGCCCAGCTCACAGTGGGGAATACTGAAGCCCAGACTGTGCTAGGCCAGTCCTGTGGGAGGCCAGACTCAAAGCAGTGCCTGACCCCGGGGGAGTCACCACACCCTGGCAAGTGGCCTCGAGAGGCCTGGCCCTGCCCCATGCTGTGAGCCAGTGTCCCCTCTGGGAGGTCCTTCAGGAGGAGGAGGGGCAGGAGCCCTGGACAGAAAAAGCAGGCAGGCTGTCAGTCCAGGCCCCACCCCAGGCCCACGCTGCTCCTGGGGACAGGGCTGGCCACCCCTCCAGAACAAGGGCTCTTCTGACTTGGGAGCAGTCCCGTCAGCGGGGACAGCCCAGCGGACTACCCTCCAGGCCCTGGACAGGACCCCCAGCGGCTCCGGCCTGGAACTCAAAAGTCCTGTGGGACGGGAGTGACGTCCAGGCCATGTAACTTCCACACCGGCACGCGCCACGTGAATTTATTTTTGTCAAAGGAAGGAGCCACGGCCCTTCCTGGGCCACTCCCGGGCCCCGCAGCCAGCCAGAGGGGACGCGGTGGCCCAGCGGGCGTGGGGACGGGCAGACGGAAGCTGGCGAGAAGGGCTCCACCATGCAGCCCCCATGCACGGGGAGGTCCACGCCAGCAGCAGCCGCACATCCCCACCCGGAACCTTGCCTCCAGGTGACGTGGGGACACCCAGACTCGGGGCAGGCAGTGATATGCCTTGGGTCACCCGTCAGGGAGCAGCAAGGCTGGCCTGAGCCCAGACCCGGAGGGTCC